>NW_026019016.1:12838863-12840493 GCF_020466585.1 Dendroctonus ponderosae
TGGTTTTTTGCATTCAAATATCAAAATATGAAAAAACGCGGAAAATTTTGCAAGCACACAACTTTGAAAAATTCTAGTACAAAAACGGGCGGGTGAATTCCATTGAAACTTTCCAAACATAAAGGCCAATGTTCTGTTCATCAACTCCTAAAGTTGAATTAATAAATCTCGCTAACTGTGAAAGTAGTGGTTTTTGGCCGCAGTAAGAAACAGTCGTTTGAGCCATCCTATGGGCGTGCAAAAAACTCCTTGATTGGACCATACGACTATTGGGATGGAGCGGAAAACGCTCGGGTTTTCCAACTTTTCGCGTCGACTTAGCTTGATAAATTTCTACAAACATTATTATGCTGGGAAACCCTTCGACCCAACAAAGACACTGTTTGCGGTTAATCAGACGCAAATATTTGCGGCTGTTCAAGGAAACCGGGAAGCTGATGATTTCATCGCCTTCCAAAATTAACTTTTCCCAGTGTAAACACAGATGGTCGATATTGTTTAGAGCCAATCAAACAACACAAACGACTAGCAAAGCTCAGTTACCCATCTTGGAATGATTAAAGCTTCTTATCCAGGCGCGTATTAGATTATTAGTGTTGGGCTCTTGTCGCAAATTTCTGGATAAAATCTGCAACGTTTTAATCGGGGGTTTTCTGTTTCTGTTCGCCTATTGTTCAACTCCTCGCATAGATCTCGGGCTATTTTTGTCTGCATATTTAATGACTAAACTGCATACGAGGCGCATAGTAAAGTGCGTCTCCTGGAAGTAACACTTTCAGATACAGGTCAAAAACCTTGCACGTGCACTGAGCTGAATATTGCTCAGTTGTTGTTAGATATTCATGGCAAGCCTGCCCACCTTCTTTGCCTATGATCTATTTCAGCTTTAATAAGCTGATGGCGTGTGGTTGCTCAAGAATTTGGCCTTTACAACCGCACCATTCTTTGTTTTATCTAAGTACTTTGGCACCGGTTTAGTCAAAGAATCTCCGCCTAAAAGCCTTCTGTTCTGTGTGATTTTAATGCTATGAAAACGCTTCAGATTGCAAACACCACTTAAATAATATTAAGTACATCTCTGGGGTTTTATGCAAACAGTTCAGTGTTGGGTACTGAATGTCCCGATTAGCAAGTCGGCGATAAAATCTTTAATTCAATTTAACAGCTGGTAATTAATTAAGCTTGATGGACCCTAGCAGTATTCGCACTTTGGGCGTTTAGCTAATTGGACGATCAGCATCCTCCTTTTTGATCAAAATACGTTAAAGGAAAGATTGATTTTTGAAAATTATCGGGCTATTACGGGCCTCCATAAGTTCCCTACCTGTGGCCGGTTGAATTGGTCATAACATCGAGTCCCTTTAATTCCGATTGCTGGCGACTGGTCGATTTCTTGCAGCAGTTGACCCATGCATTTTTCGAATAGCACGAATAGAGCACACAGTTGAGCCACCAACGCTGACCGATGCATTTTTCTGCGGTTCAAATGCCGCTTTTGTCTAGACAGCAACTGAAAATCAAATATTTTACGCGTTCATAGAACGTGGGCAAGCATCGGTCGAAGATGCTGAAGAAGCAGGCAATCAAAATTGCAATACAATTCTAAACTTTTCAAGCTTAGATTTGATTT
>NW_026019016.1:12841492-12850128 GCF_020466585.1 Dendroctonus ponderosae
TGAGGTCGCAAAGAATCCACTGAGCGCAAAAAACACTTGTTGAATCTTACATTACATCATATGTGGTCATATCAATGAACATCGATTGCTTATCCGCATTTTAGGAGTGTTTTTATCTAAATGCCGATAGCAATTCCGCAAAAACGAATTGTTATCGCCCGGCCACCGTGATGAACAATGGCATTTCTAGATAAATATGACTTAGCATGAATAGAACGAACTGGTCACCGGGTTTTATAGCCGATATTAATTGCAACTGAAGCGACGGTGCGTGAGTATTTTTTTAAAGTGGAAAACGGTTTTAAAAATAGCCTAACGGTTCTACAGGTGTGGCGGCATCATTGTCAACTCTCTTATGCAAATAGCAGATTAATTAATTAGTTTAAACGTCCAGTAGAAGGTTTTTTCAATTCTTAGCTGCAAAGTTTTTTCTGTGAATTCATCAGGCAGCAGCAAGCAAAGCAAAGGATCTCGAAGTGAATTTGTCGAAGGAAGTGTTGAGTTGGGTTTAGCCAGTTGGTTTAGTCCGCTTTAACCAGAAAGCTTCTTTTACCATTTTCCCAAGATTCAAACAGTCCTGTAAATAATACTGGTGAATTTTCGGGCGTATGAGCCGTAGTTCTGATTTGGTTTTTTGCGAATGCCCAATTGAACGCCCAACAAACGACCAAATATGATAAAAATGGCAAATAAACGACCATAATGTTAAGAAATAATTCATGGCTCGTGCCTTTTCAGACCATTGAACCTCATTAGATGCGATTGCGAGCAAGCAAACTCGCGTCATTCCACGCAACACTGACGATACTTTATCGCCTAAGACAATCTTAAGTGTGCTTCCTTTGGTACTTCCTTTTTAACACCTGAGTTTGCCCTGCAACAAAGCCACTTCGGCTTTTACCAGAGCTTCGGTATCGTTTTACGGTTCATAACTTCGATTGGCTCCCATAAAAGTAACAGTTTATGCAGGTAGAAGGCAGGCAATTGAAAGGCGAAAACAATGAAGGGTTTGAGAGGCTGAGAAATTTGTGTTTTGACTGGAAAATAACCGAACGGAAATCTCAGTCGAATTGAAATGCGGCCGATTCGGGCGAAAACGCGCAATCCTGGTAAATTTCTGAATTGAAGCCGACAAATTGCACGCGCGGTTTCGGCAGGAAATTTGTTATCGATTGATTTGTGCCACATCGGAATGCAAAAAGGTGATAGAATTTCCCAGCGGCATCCAATTGTGGATGTGAATTTGCCGATCGTCTCTCATATCAATCGGCACGAGCGAATATCAAAAGAACCACAGGCCATAAAGGCGATTTTTTTACGTGTGTTTGCTGGCATTATTTTCCCTAACTGGTCATTATGCGATCTGTATCCATCACACCATCATTAGGCTCAATTGTTCCTTAATGATGTTTCTAATTAGCTGGCGATTGCATACAGAGTGAAGCAAATATGTGCTAGATAAGTTCTATATTGTTGAGGCGGATTCATTTTTTTACAAACTTCGTCTTTATTTATTAGCCCCATTCCTGGATGAAGAAAAATCTTTGAAAATCCAGAGTGAAGGCTCAACGAGAATCTTCCTTAAAACGCACTATTTTTCTAGCAGCCGATCTTAAGGCACTAAAGTTGTTCCGAACTCTCTCAAAAAAACATAAACATCGTGCGTATCCCCAACGTTTACTTTTTTTTTACAAACTTCTTTTTGGGTATTTCGCCTCAAAAATGTTTGTCTTTAAAAAAGAAGGAATTTCCCCACGTCTTTTATTACAGATTGATAAATAGTGCTCCTATTTCGCAATAAGAACGAATTATTTATCAAAAAGTAATCAAGAACTATCGCCTAGAGGGTATCCTGCGACACACTTAGGCTCAAGCTGTAAGAGAAGATTCCAATTTGTAAAGCATAATTCGTTCTTATTGCGAAATAGGAGCACTATTTATCAATCTGTTATAAAAGACGTGAGAAAATTCAGTCTTTTTTAAAGACAAAAATTTTTGAGGCGAAATACCCAAAAAGAAGTTTGTAAAAAAATATGTGCTAGCAATGGTCAAAGTTCTTCAGAAATATGAGGTTTTTTGTGAAAGTTTCGCTGGATTTTAATGAAACTTGCTGTGGATTTGTTGCTACCGAAGACTTATTTTGGGAAGAAACTTCGTAGTCTATTCGAGTGTCTTGGTAGAAAAACGAGCAGAGCTTTTTCCTTAGCAGATGGAAGGAATTCATTTTTCGTTTCGGTTAAAGACTAATCGGTTCCCGATATTTACGTGCTCTTGCTCAACTCTGCATTGATAGTTTCTGCTCAAAATATATTCTTCTGATTAACAATTTCACACATTTGTCATCATGTGCTTATGGGTCATGCTGTAGATTAATGGTTCGAAGCAATAAAGCGGGCATTTAGGTGTAAATGTGCCTTTTAAGGGGCTGGTTTTATGCAGTTTTTCTTTCATATATGTATGTAGTGTTTGGCCTGATATAAGTGTTTCAATAAACGCTAATTGAGTCAATCATTGTGGCAACGAGTTGGGAAAATGGGAATAATCCGCGTGTTAGAACGTTTTTCCAGTTAATGTTTATATCAAACATTAAAAAATCGCATCCAATCCAGTGGTTGAGGTTCTTCTAAACCTGCCAAAGACTTCACTGTAAAAAAGACTCATTTGCACCCATAACAAATTTAAAAAAATAGTTTGTTTAATTAAGAGGCGTTTTGTACTTTGTTTGATGCCAGTCATTCATTAATTTTTACTTACTGAATGGTAGTTTGTTTTTACTTTAGCAGTTTTTCTAGCATGGAAATGGGATTTGTTTAGTTGCTCTTGCAAAAGTTGTTCTTTTTTCAACGCAATTTTGTGGTGGCGTCTTAATAGCGATTTTCCCAACTTCCACTCAGATTTTTGATATAAAAGCGTTATATAGGTCAGATATTCTTAGGTTTGCCGATCGGGGAACAGTTGAAAGTATTATTATATTTATTAGTACAGCTGTAAAAGCCGATAGGCTCGCTGTCGAATATCAATGGAACTATTTTTGTCGCCTTTGCCGCGATGTTTCGGTATTTATTTGCATTTCTCTCTCAAATAAACGATGAGAAATTGTCAATTTCCTACTTGTTCAGGTCAGATTGAAACGACTGATCGCAAAACTTGTGTGACCTTAGAAGTAGAAATCACACTCTCTGCTGATCAGTTTGGACTGGTGCAAAGTAAATTTGATCAAATATCGCGCAAAAAGTTAATTAAACGTTGTTCGTGATGTAAAAGGGAAAATACCTACTTACTGGCTCGAATTACGTCAATCGAACTTGTTTTTGGCCAATCTAATGCCAGTGGCGAAAAACAAATCGAATTAAATTGGACGAGGCCAAAAAAGTGCCAATTCTTAAACGGTAACATGATATTTGCTATTTGGGCGTAAAATCAGTTTCATGATAATCGGTTTTTATGTGTCCACTCAAAAGTAGCAAAGTAAGGGAAAATCGCCGCTAGAATTTGTTGAGTTTGCCTGAAAACTTGAGCTTCCAAACCCTAAACTGCAGAATGCCAGCTGGGTTTTAAAAAAACTTTGTAATTAACCAGACTTTGCATAACACCATTCCAGTTTGTCGGGCTTTACAAGAGGAAGCATGCACGCATAGGGGACATACAAGGGTGCAAAGGGTTCATGTTATCAAGCGGGCAAAGTGAAATTCTTTCGTAAAATTACAAGAGCCATTATTGTGCAAGTAAATGGGATTTTTAACGGTCATACTTAGGAGGAATCTCGAACATGAAACGCACTTTTTCCAGTCAATTCTGTAAAATCTTGCGCAGTTTTCCGGTATTGTCTTCAGAACAATGATCCTCACCATGTGAATGCCCGAAAAAAGCAGAACAATCTCCGTTTTGTTTATATCGAGCATGCGATAATGACTAGGTATACTTACAGGCTTATTTAACGAGCACTGCTCTTATTAGTTGGATAAATAGCGGGTTGCAGGATGTTAGATGAGTGGTAAGCTGAGGTTGAGAGCGTGAACTTTATGGCAAAAATCATTATTTGCTTTAAAAAGTGTTTGCATTTTGAATAGGTTTTCACAAACACTAACTGATCAAGCAAGAGATCGTAGAATATTCACAAAAAGCCACGCAAAAATTATACGTTTTTGGTTCAGATTTTTTCGATTCAAAACTTTCCTCTAAATTCAACTTAAAAACAGTTTTATTGTTTTAAATCCCCAATCAGACGTGGAATTTTGATTAAAATCCTAAAATCGTTGTTTCTGTCTGGCCCAAATTTATCTCGCCAAAGGATTAGTTTTTGCGGCATTTTAGTTCCAAAATCGGGAAATAAATTAAATTTTTACTTTGCTCTACGCGAAACTGCGATATTTGAAGTCGCAAAGGTGGCAACTTGGAACATAGCAACCCGCACTGGGTCTTGCATCTCTCTCAGAATCCTATGAGTGCGAGCAAGAGACCCGAGGGTAGCCACGTTCCAAAGTGGAAAGTTCTGTTTCTTTTCAATGGAATGAGGGTGGATGGTAGTCATTTTAATCACTCGAAAATCATCAGCTGAGCAACAGTTCAGCCATTTTGCGACACTAATGTTCAATTAAAAAAAAAAAAGCGAGCAGCTTTGGGGCCATTAGTTATGGCGCCGCCATCTGCGGGTCGGCTAAGCGTTTTGCTGAGTTAAACGCGAAAATTTGGTGCAGGATTTATCGAGCGCCAGCAGGAAATTCTGTAGTTCCACCAAATAGCAGGTTGCGGGTTTTCGCTTCGTTCCGAAAGATGCCAGCAGCGATTTTACCGCCGCTTTTAATGTTCTCTTGTGCAGGACTAACTGACGATTTTTACTCGACAGGATTGCTAATGTTTGTCTTTGTTTGCTTTCTTAAACTGTAATTTTTAATGTTTTATGTGTTTCGACTATTTTGCGTTGCCTTTCCGATTCATTTAGAGCGACGAACTCTAAGTCCCTTGTGGAATCGATCTGGCTGTTCTCCAGTCCTCCATTTGATAACAGTTTAATTAAACCTGTCCGTTTAGGGTTATTCCAGGAATGTAATACTACTAAACTGGGAATTAACAGCTTAAACCGTAAAAACCTGGACGAAAATTAAAATCAGCCAGGTTCAGGGATCTGGCCGACTGAAATTCATTAAAATTTAATTAAAAATACCTGTTTCAGCTGGTTTTTCGACGTGTTTAATCGTCGCCTATTTAATGAGTTTGCCGAAAATACTACTTGATCTTATCGTCCATTAATTCGTATGGAATTTAGTAGTTCAAACCGTTCTGAGCAGGCAACGTCGCTTGCATGTTTCTGGCGAGTTCGCTGTTGCCAACTACATAACTTTTCTTTTTTTCTTAAGAAATCCCACCTGAAACTTGTGATTTATGTTGGACTGATTTGTCTGCATCAGATCCCAACCGTTCTCATTCCTCTGTTTTTGGCAGTTGAACGCAATTTTTTAAATTTTTGCAAATTTAGCCTTTGAATTTCTGATTTTCTTTGCCATTTGCATTGCAAATGGCAGCCATGAGAATGATCACATGGCCCATAAATAAGCCAATAGAGATCCCGTTGCTCGTTTCGTATTCAAACACTTAAAGCGTCCATTCCCAAAGATAAACGATCCGCCTATATCAAATAGACGGCAATTATGGCAAAGAAATTAATTAACATTGCTGTTTAACGCGTTCTCCATTTTCCCATACAATCTCTCCATTTCCTGTAGGTACTTGATGGCAGTGAAAGATTTTTTTGCTCTGGTAGTCGAGTTGAGAAGCACCGGAAAAAATTCTAGAATTTGCAGTTATTTTTGCCGATGACGACTCAATTGTCCAACAATTCCAACGGGAATTTAATTGAAATTTGGTCCTGACGTTTCGCTAGCACGCATAGGCCGGCATCTTCAGTGGAATGTTTGGTTTGTTTTCGGTCTAAAACCCGGAAAATCGCCGATTGTTGAAACGAATGCCACGAGAGTCTTGACGATTTCACGATTTTCTTTGCCAATTTGCCGATGGGATGAAAAACTGAATATTCATATTGAATTTGACTGAATCGACTTTTCAATTCTCTATCCAACGATGCCAAAACGAATTCTGTGGCTCGAATGGTTCTTGAGAAACTTCGGAAAAAGCAGTGTCATGTTCAAGTGGATTTTGCAACTCAAAAAATTGAATCAAACCTTTTTTGAGAAAACCGCCAACATTTTAATATAATAATTCCATGGTTCACTTTCTAAAAAGGCCATTTATTTCTGTCTAGAATGATGTACACTTGAGCGTTCTTGCTCATTTTGCGTCCGAGATATGAGCAAAAACGGGCCGGAAAACATGAAATTTTGCAATAATCTTGCGCCACCCTTGCACAAAACGACGATCATTTTTCTAATTTCATAGAAAACAGAAGACTGTATTTTTTCTACATAACCCCCCCCCCCTGACTTTAAAGTTGGATCCGCCCCTGCTTTCAATAAAGTTTCGTTTTAATTTCCCTCATTCTTTGCCTCAATTTTGCATTTCAAATGCTACTTTCGACGCTTCACCTGTTTTGTTTGAGCGTTTTTCGCTGTTTGTGTAAGTTTTTTTCGTTTTTTAATGGGTTTAGTTGCATTTTTACAGCGCGTTATTAATTAAGTGTCGTTTGTTGAGTCGTCGGTTTATTCACACGCTTTGCTTCTGATATTTTTTTGCTTCAGTTCCACCTTTTCGATTTTCTTTAGTTATTTATTGGTCATTCGCTTATTTTTTTTTGCTTTTCAGTCTTGTCACTATTTGTGCAAACTTCAATTGCTTGCTCGTCATGAACAAACCATTTCTCCTTTTATTAGAAGTTTCTTCTTTTCTCTGCTCTAACGAGGCATGTGTTTAAGGTGGAATGTTCGCTTTGGGGGCGGCATACCGCTGAAGATGCCAGCCATGCGTGCTAGCGAAACGTCCGGACCAAATAGCCGGTCTTCTACATTCTCTCATTCCACATTCACTCCATCTATATAAATTTGTTGCCCATTTGAACAAGCGATGTTAATTGCATAATGCAAGGTGGACGTGCAAGAGTCCACCTAATAACAAGTTGTTGGGCGTGCAGTTTGGTCCACTTAATTGCCAATCCTGCAATGTGAACATCTTGCATCTTGCAAATAGGAGATTTCACTTCGATTGTTCAGTGTGGAATGTCTGGTTTATTTCACTAATTATCGCTGATTGTCCATTTGAATCGCTGTGGTAAATTAGGGCTCAATTGTGGATTAACCGAAAGTTTTTTTGTTTTCCATCCAAGGGATGTGAGCCAAAAATACGCAAACAATCGCGATCCAACACCGATAAGTCAGTTGAAAATCGCATAACTTCAGTGGCAATTAAAAAGTTTGCGCTGCGAACCAGTTGCAAAAATTGCAATTACCATCTTTTAAATTCTCAATTAAAAGTGTCGTAAAGCTATAAGCGAAGTTCTAATTTAAAATAGGAGTTTTTATCACTTTTAAAGGATATTTTAGTGGCGCAATAAAACAGTGAAAGGGAGAGAGCGTCGATTTTAATTAAATCATCTGCCAGTTTCTACTTCCCAGTTTTAGTCGCCGACGTTTTTTTAGCAGGAAACTTTATAACGCCACTAGTACTATAAAGCACACACACATGGAACAATGCACCATTAGCATATCGGCAATTAATGTGTGCTAATTGTCGATTATTCTCGTATCGTCAAGGAAAAGAGTCGGTTTTAGCAATGACACTTTTCACTTTTAAGCATTTTTTAATTATCCAACAACCCACGAACTGCTCGCGTTATGAAAAAGTGGCCGATGTTATCTCTGAGGTCGTCCTTGTTTGCGCAATTAACATTGTCTTTGTACTTTCAAAAATTCATCTAGCGCAAGATGAAGCGCAATTTATTCTCAATTTGACGAGAAGATCACAATCGAGTGATATTTATTTTGTCTATAATTTCCATTCGGGAACGCGGCTGGCATCGGTTGTCGCACTCGCACACGTGGGATGCCATGAGCGATGCAAGATGGGCCCGAGCTGGTGCGTTCCAACTTGCTACCTTCACAGCTTTAAATATTTCAGTTTTTTTATTTATATAGTTTCCAAATTTGCATTGCTTGATCAGGGAAAAGTCGCAGGGCACAACATTAAAAATGTAGGTTCCAACACGAGTTAACTTTATTCAGCTTTTGAGCTAAAATCTTCGGGGTTTTAGGGCATTGTTGATAGAAATGTTGAATCGCAACAAAAATTGAAACTAAGTTGTAGATAAGTTTTATATTGTTGAGGCGGATTCATTTTTTTACAAACTTTTCAAATTTTTGTCTTTAAAAAAGACAGAATTTCTTCACGTCTTTTATTACAGATTGATAAATAGGGCTCCTATTTCGCAATAAGAACGAATTATTTATCAAAAAGTAATCAAGAACTATCGCCTAGAGGGTATCCTGCGACACACTTAGACACTTACACACTTCAACTTACTTTTAATACAATGACAATTTTTATCAACAAAATTTTGGAATGGCTATGGGGTCACCACTATCCTCAATTTCCAGAAATTTATTTATGGAAAATTTTGAATCAACTTTTATTAATAATTACAAATTTAAACCAATAATTTGGTGGCGTTATATTGATGACGTATTCTCCAT
>NW_026019016.1:12851127-12853882 GCF_020466585.1 Dendroctonus ponderosae
TCAATCTGTAATAAAAGAGGTGAGGAAATTCTGTCTTTTTTAAAGACAAAAATTTTTGAGGCGAAATACCCAAAAAGAAGTTTGTAAAAAATGAAAACGTTTCGTTTTGGGTGCAAAACGGGCTTTTTGCACTTTCTTAACCAAATGTGCTTAACTCTTCCCGGCGATTTCCATGCGTTGTTAATCTCTAGGAACCCTTCACGAGTTTTCTGGAAATTTTTGCATAATCAACAGAGACTTTTGTCCCCCTTGTCTGTGGGACACTTTCGATGACTTCTGAAGATGACCCCCATGCGTGCTGTCGAAACGTCAGCGGAAAACCTTAAACTAACCGATTATTTGCTGAGTGTTTTGTAATATTCGGCCAATTTGAAGAATGTTTGACCTTTGAAGCGATGTCGAAATACAGTTCGTGGAAGATAAAAATAAAAAAATGACAATTGTAAAAATCCAATAAGTTACCAGAAGCGTGACGGGTTGTATGTCGGATAAGATAAAAGTATACGGTTTAAAAACCCATTGTATTTTGAGAAAGTTGTCGGGAATCACGTCACGGCATCAATGTTTGTTCAACTTTTGTGAATACAACTTAATGGCCAAATGGGAAAAGGGAAAAGTTTCCCCATATGACCAGATAGCTAAAAGCTTTTGATTGAATCTATCAAACGCCTATTGTGTAATCCGTGCACTTAGAAAGGGAAAACGAGAGTTTTTTCCCGAGTAAAGTGAGTTTGCACTCACCAAACCACACAGTTTCACAGAAATGAAATCTGCATAAATTGAGTCTCCTTTTATCGAAGTTTGGCTGAAATCCTGAGTCCCAGCGATAACTTAAGCTGGTATTTGTAAAAACTATATGTTGAAGGTTTCATCCGAGCGAGAGATTTTCTGAAACTTTTATTAAGCCGTCAGAGAAGGCCGGGCTTGTGAAGTTTCGACGAATAAAAGTCAGTCTTCAAGATAAATTCGCAGAGAGAGAGTTTTATGATTGCGCAATATTTTTTCCAGGAAAGAGCCCTTGCCTGATGCGTTCTGTTGTTTGTTTGATTAACATTGTTTGATAACATGATTTGATTTGTTAGTTAGTTTTCATTTTCTCAAATTAAATTCCGATGAAATCTAGCAGGAATTGAACAGGTCGACTGTTCAGTAGACGACCCAATGGAAATTATGCCCATAATGGGGGCCAGGCCAGAACATCTGTTCGGTTGGGTTTCCATAAAAATCAACGTCCTTGCGAAATATGTGTTGAAACACCATATACGAAATGTAGAATCTTGCAGTGTGGGCTTGATACTGAAAGGCTCCTGATCTACGGCTGTGGACAATAAATTTCTTCAATTAATAATAAGGTTACGCGAGAATTGCCGTGTTTGGGTAGACCAACCATCGAGACAATTTACTCCATATTTAACAGTTTCAAGAGCGTTTAGCACAACGTCCTCCATAGATTCCAATCTGTAATTTTTCCCTCTAATCACAGCTTTCCTGCGCATTTTGCATGCTTTACGGAACCATTTTTCCCCGCATTTGCTGCATGCGAAAAGGGCCGTTCTTTTCTTCCTTGCCTCGGCAGTTGTGCCCCTGTGGGCAAATCTAATCGCCGTTCATCGTAAATTCGCTTTTCTTATTGCCGTGATCTTTCAACTTGCATATCAGTTTCGGTGCAGACTATGGAAGTTGCCAGAACGGAACACGCTGCAGTTTAGTGCCAACGAATGGGATTTTCTAATGGAAATTCCAATTGAAAATTTCCTGTTTCTTGCACACTGTGTACCTAAATTTCGATAGTTTGCTGTGCAATAAATGGTGATGGATAAAGCGAATGGGAGAAATAACGCACGCGAAAATGATGAACCGTTCAAGAAACGGTATGCGAGATGAACAAAAGTTCTGAAGGCTGTAAAAGCAGCGAGTGCCTGATAATAGATTGTGTTTTGAACGATAGAGGATAGTTGAAGGACGCTGCATACGCCTTACCAACAAATAAGTCATCGAAAGAAGGAAGCAACTAATTAAAAGGGCATTTTCCCTCGTCAATCAGTTTAAGGAAAAAGTTGATTGTCGTTATAAAGGGACCTTTAACGAACCGAGAAATGCGGCGGACTACTCAATCTTCGGAGATGTCGTTTGCGCAAATTGCCTTAAGTGACAGCGTAAAAATCGCAAATCCCATATAATTCTAAGCTGAGCGTTGAATGTTAAATACACCATTAGAGACTGATGGGGTTTTTGCGTTTTTAAGCCGTTGTGGGCAAGAGTTTCTGTTTGGTTTCGCAAGCCCCGAGTGATTGGCAGGGTTAAAGGCAAATTTTTATCGATAGATGTGTTTTTGTTTGTTTCTCGTTCAAAGGTTGGAGGAGTTTGGAGGATTTCAGTCACCCTGTGAGGGAGGGCATATTTTGCTTTATATGTTGCACAGATTTCACTGCAACAGAATGGTTGGTGGATTAAGCGATGGTACGAAAGTGTTTCTATTGGTTGGAGATCTGTCACCAATAGAAACACCATCTCCAACCAATAGAAACACTTTCGTACCATCGTATCATCGTATATACGGATGCATGACACACGGGCTTAAATCTGGATGAAATGGGTTGCTCAGGAAACGCCCGGTATTTTTGCAAATTTGTTTTTTTTGGCAAAAACTGAAAAATATTTTTCTCTGGAGTGATTGTTGCTTCCGCAATTCGTTCTAGAAATATGAGCAAAAATCCGGCGTCATGTTTGAATCGAGCGTCGCGACCAATTAGAA
>NW_026019016.1:12854818-12860490 GCF_020466585.1 Dendroctonus ponderosae
CTGCTGAAATTTTGCCCATTTATACAGGCAGTCGTAGTTAATAATTGTGTAAATTTGTAAATCTTTCGCATCATTAGTTGATTTGTTGCAAAATGGGCAACTTTAGGTTTGTCCATAAATGTGCCCCAGCAGTGCACGACTTTCTTAAAAAATTTCCAGCCCTCAAATGAATGCGGAAAAACCATAGAAATATGAAACGGCAATAGAAAAACCCTTTGCTGATGATCTCAGAAAGTTTCAATCAATTTGCAGGAGGGGTTGATTTTTTGCGCATAATAAACGCCGTTCGTTCATGAAGTGCGCGACTAAAAATTCACAGCTCCTAAAGGCCAGCAAATCAAAATCTGAAATTTTCAAAATTCAAAAACATCTTGAAAAATAAGTGTAAAAAGTTTCCATTGATCGGGAATTTTTTTTATTGTTGAGTTTTTGAGTTGCACACCGCAGGTTTTGTTAATTTTTGGCAAATTTCTGCACATTTAATTGTCCAAAATTTTGTTGTGATCAGCAAGACCAAGATTATCTTTGGGTTTGTCATTGTTATTGTTGATTTATTTATATTATGAAGACAAATGTCTAAAATTATCAGTTTAAAGAACAGTTTAAGGTTCTAATTTCGAATTGCATTTCAACAGCAGTTCACCTGAAATGCAAAGAATTGGAGAAAATGGGAAATTTGGAGCCGAAATGTTTGCGTGCTTCTATCGAGTTGACAATTTTTTTGAATGAAATTTCCTTGTTCGTAATACGATGTTTCAGGTGGAAAATGCAACTTATAAATCTTTAATGGCGCGATTGACCCAAACTGAGGCAAAATAGCCCAAAATTGTATTTATCCTGCTCAAACTTTAAGTTTGCCAAACGGACAAAAGTCTGAAATGTTCAAACAACAGTTTAAGGTTCCAATTTCGCATTGCTAAAATACACAGATTTGAAGCAAAAATGGGAAATTTTGAGACGACATTTTTGCGTTCTTCTATCGACTCGGCTGTTTGGAATTTCCTTGTTTAGAATATGGGGTTTCCGATTGAAAATGTAACGTACAAAACCTTAAATTGTTTGATAAATATTCATAAATAAAGCCAAAACATTGAAACCCGAGTTCAAAACAATTTCAAGTTTTCCGCCCAAAATTRGATGCTGAGAGTATTTCGGGGATTTTAGGCCGTCTTGGAAAAATAGCTTCTTCCTTTTGTCTGCAAGCGGCTTGCAGACAAAACAGACAAAACCCCGTTGAAGCATTCTTTATTGCAGATCTTCACCATCATTGCAMGAACCAACATTTACCGTAAAATCTCGCTCAAATTTGTAGATCTTCTTCAAATCGGTTTAGTAGATATTTCCTAATCTTCCCAATTGCTGAAGCCACTTTGGCCGCATAAAGCAATGCAATAATCGAACGACATATTTTCCGATCAACACGTAAGTGAGACCAGAGGGGGAACATTCTACCGCAACCCACAGCCCTTTGTTCTTCGCGGATTCCTGAAGAGTGGGCATGTGGTCGGCCTTGGAGGTTCGAAACAAGCCACAAGACACCGTATTGTTATCGTTAGGTCAGGAACTCATTCGTTGTTTAAATAATCAACGTTTCGTTACGAAACTCTTCTTGCGCTTACATAGAGTGGAAAACGTTGCGGTGGCACACTTTGGACAACCGTCTGCTTGAACAGTTGCTTAACTAGGCGAAATTGTGCTTGATCTGAAAAAAATATGACGGCTTTTCTCGGGTAAATGCAATCAGTTGCATCCACATAGGCAACGTGAATGCAAACGGTTCGAGTGGAAGCCCAAAGCGACGTGCAGCAATGCCATATTGTTTGAATTAAGTATTTCCGTCGTGGTATTTTGCGCTCTTTTCGTTCGCATAGAACGTAATTATTCCCTTCGGGTTAAATCCCCATTTACAGTCCCAGACGGCGGATTAACCAGCTCCCCATGCAGATTTTAAAATTTCAACATTCTAGTCTAGTCAGCGTGCAGTCTTTGCAGCCTCATGCGGCGCTTCTAATTGGATACGCCAGTCGTGTTCTTAAATAATTAAAATATGGGCAAAAATACGGGGAAAATACCGAAATCCGCAACGATCTCGTTTGCCATTTACTGTTTGCTGATTTATGGTCATTTTGGCAACAAGTTGATGGAAACCATCGAATAAGGCTTATATCGAAACGAGTCTTACTCTTGTAGAGTCTGTCGCTAAAGTGGCGCGCCCTGGTGGCTGAGAAAAAAGAATTTAAACAAACCTGCATTATGAACCCACTACACTTGCTTATTTTTAATTGTGTCGCAAGGGGTAGCTGATAATAGGGATAAATGACACAACTACACAAAACACATATAAATATATACATTACTTGTTGTTTATTGTTTATATAAATACTTTTTGCAGATAAAAAAAATCTTTGGAGCATTTTTAGCAATAACTTTAAAACCTACGCCTTTTGTGATAGGAAGCCGTGCATTTTCCAACAGCCTTCAACAGCTACCATCTTCGCAGATTATTGACGATTGATGAAAACAGATAAGGAAAAACATAATATGAAAATATCATTATTCATTTGGAACAGAGGTTTCTGTTCAAATATTAATCTGTAATTCTACATAATACAGAGGTATTACCCGATGCTATGCACTAGCTCTAATGAGAAAAATATCCTGTTTTCCATTTATGTGATTCTTGATGAAAATGCCACCTGAACAATAAGCTAAAGTGATTTCGACTTACCCAACAAAATATTCACAAATTACCTATTGGAGAACATGGGCAAACATATCACAATCAAGAGGCACGAAATCATACAACTTATCACAGATTATATCGTCAGAAATGAGTAAAATCGGCTTTTTCTTTGGATGATAGCGAATGATCAACATCGACAGACGTCATGTCCATGACAAACCCACAAACAACAATGGGAAAGATTTATTTGACATTTGACTTGCGTTATCGCATTCATCCACAGAATATTTTCCTACAGTGGGCTATTTCGTTATTTAATCTGTAGCTCTTCATCGTCTGTAGCGCCTCTGGCGACTATGAAATCAGTTTTTCTCGATTAGGTTTTTACTCAGAGCCGTTCAAACGATGATCGATCGCCCATCTGAACCACATGGGTTTTCAATATTGCCGCATTGATTGGAAACTGCTCGGCTTTAAAACGGTTCTTCAACACTGGAATTACGGAAACCGAACCACCCCATGCTGGGCCTTCAGCCTCTTTTACTGCCTTGTGTTAGATGGGAGCTTTTCGACATGGATTTTTTGTGCTTATCAGCTTATCGACGATTTTCCTGCCTCGAAATCGACGCATTTTATGCCTGCTAATTGCTGGACAATTAACTTTTATTGGTAAAATTGCCCCGAACGTTTTCTCGTGCCTGTTTCGTAGTTAGCTCAAAGTGTAATCGACGCAACTTATGGATCCGAATAGGGATCCCCTTATACAAGGCCTACGGGTGTGCCTAGAAGAAACGCGATCCTTAAAATGCCCACCGAGGGAGCCGTTCCATATTCCCAACTCGCTAGGGAAGAGCATACGCGATGCCATCATATATTGAGTTGTAAAAAATTTACCTCTTTGYTTGCAATGAAGCTGGTTTCATTGCGTGCCCCMGTGAGTTGCATTGCAACGCATTAATATTTGTTCTGGTCGAGTATTGGGAGTTTTCATAGTTTTTCCGAAGACACAACAGCCCTTAAGAAAAATGAATATTCTTCGAACGGCTCAGGATGAACAGGCGACTTAAGAGCCAAATTACTCGGAAGACACAAGGCACACATCGTATACTTTTTTGCTCTCTAGGCAACCCCGTATTGCTCGCAAAAAGTTTTAGGATTTAACCGAGAAAACATGACTTAAGTTGTAGATTAGTTCTATATGGTTGAGGCGGATTCATTTTTTTACAAACTTCTTGTTGGGTGTTTTGCCTCAAAAATTTTTTTTGAGGTTAAGTAAAAGTTTAAGTGACGTCACAAGTCAGCCAGTGGGCCTTCTTTATTATTTCGGTGGCAA
Source organism: Dendroctonus ponderosae (assembly GCF_020466585.1). NCBI lineage: Eukaryota > Metazoa > Arthropoda > Insecta > Coleoptera > Curculionidae > Dendroctonus > Dendroctonus ponderosae. The sequence goes on from NW_026019016.1 coordinate 12,858,835, forward strand.
CGATAAGAGGCGGTTGCTTCCTAATGCTTTCGAAAAACCGCTCTTTATGTCGGAAAATTCTAATATATTTAAATAGTCCCAATTTATTCGGAAACCTCCCATTGGGGCGCACAAGTTTCACTTTTACTATCCAAACTATTGTGAAATGGAGACTCAAGCTGCCAGTTTGTGACTTTTCAAGTATTCCGTTAAAGGCAGAAGATGCGTTATGCAAAGTGCCTTCATTGGGATATGCGTATGGCATTCAAACTGTTACACAGGAAAAATGCAAAGCATGTGAACATGTGAGTTTATATCTTCGTTTGTGCGCTTTTATCAAAGTCCTGATCGATCGAATGAATTTTCCAGTTTTAAGGCTTTGTGGAAGTCGTCGAAACACACAGCAGGAACAATCATCGTTGCTGAAACGACGATATTTCTTCGGGCACTGGTTACGACTTTCTGTCACCGTTTTATGTCTTGGCTGATTGTCTCCGGTACTGATAACGTCGAGGCCCATCTGACTTCTTTAGCTTTTATTGCTTTGCGGCGCGTAATAATTCCATTTCTTTCAGCTTTTATGCGTTCCATTTGTTTGGGGAAAAGGATACCTGTGTTGTGATGAAATGGAAAAATCTCTCTCGCTCTGAGCGAAAATAGTGTTTTTGAGTGCGACGAACTGGGAAAATTATCCATCAACGCATCCTTGAACAGTTGATTGGCTGTTTACGTCAGGATCAAGTTACCTGAGGATTCGATTATATTCAAAGTGTTACTAGCATTTAAACGCCATCCTTCCATTGTCTGATTGACCTATGCGACTTAATCAATTGTTTGTTTCGCAGTCGTTTATGCATATTCAAACAAATGAACGATTTGCCGCTGAAGGTTGTAACTTGATTTTATTATTTTGCCAAGGAAGCAGGCTACTTGTATGGGACCAGTGGAAGTATGCAAATTAAAGGCCGCATTCAATTGGCTGCTGCATCAGTTAGCATTGATGTTCGGCTCGTAAAAGCCTCTCTTAGTTTGCATAAGAACCGGCTTGGACGAAAATGGACGATTTTGACATAATTAGCCCGATATGGAGGTGAGAATCCACTGCGTGCTTTCGGCTCAATGTCGCCAAAGCCATTAAAATGTGTGTCGTTATTCAGCTATTCAGATTGTGATTGGTTTTTTACAAACTTCTTGTTGGGTATTTCGCCTCAAAAATTTTCGTCTTTAAAAAAGACAGAAGTTCCTCACGTCTTTTATTACAGATTGATAAACAGTGCAAGAGCACTGTTCAAACATTTTAAAAATTACTCAACGAAAAAATCAAAAAGGACATTTTTAGTATAAAAAATAAACAATTTCCGGACAAAACAGTTATAAATTTATCCAATAAATCAGTAACTGAAGCCGAAACGCTCGTTCTTTCTAAAGGTTTAAATTTTTCAATTACACCAAAACCCGTTCCAAAGCTTGATTTTATTTCGAGTATAAAAGAAACAACTCAAAATTTACTTTTTTAAGTACAACAGGAAGAATTTCGTATAAGGTCAAAAATAATTCTGGAAAAACTTTTCAAAATTAAACAAAACATAAGCTCAAAGATAAAACAATCAAAATTTTGCCTGCTGATAAAGGTAATGCGACCGTCATCATGGATTATAATATCTATGATCAAAAAAT
>NW_026019016.1:12861489-12861752 GCF_020466585.1 Dendroctonus ponderosae
AATTGAAAATACAAAAAATGTAATTTATAAAATTCCTTGCGAATGCAATAAATTTTATATAGGAGAAACCTCAAGACCATTACACAAAAGACTCAGAGAACACCAATCATACATAAAAAACAGAGAATATCATAAATCACACATTTGTCAACATGCATTTGGTAATTGCCATAAAATTCAATGGAATAATTCCACAATTTTAACTAAAGAACAATCCACAAAAAAACGTAAAATTAAAGAAAGCGCACTAATTTTACTAAATC
>NW_026019016.1:12861777-12862829 GCF_020466585.1 Dendroctonus ponderosae
ATTTAATTTAAGTCATACATGGTTACCTATGCTAAAATCTGAAGTAGACCAGAGAAACATACACCCAAATTAAATTTACACCAAAATTATTAATTAATATTATCTATAATAATTTAAACAATGAGATTAAGTCAAAGTCACAACAATTTTTGAGGCGAAATACCCAAAAAGAAGTTTGTAAAAAAAATGAAAACAAATGCGGCTCAATGCCGCTCGAAACAGAAACCAAATCGCTTGAGCCGATCAGAATTTATTCACTTTCAAAGTTGGAAAAACTTTGGCTTTTACGTGGGAATTTCCGAATAGATCCATGAACAGGGATTTCCAGAATATCCAAATAAGCGATTTTGTGAATGGCAAATGTTCGGATTTTCTCCAGAAGTCCAAAATCAGCCAAGGCCATGCCGTGGATGGAATCCAGGTGAATTTTCAACCTGTTTGTGGAGCAACAAGTAAAATACCTAAATGGTCCATTATAATGCCGAATCCACAGGTTCCAGGAATTGTTCCTGGGCTGTTTAACGGGCGTTTAATTGATTTTTCGCTTTCAGTCGGGCGTTTTTTCATAATAACGACAACTTTCGCGCTCTTCCATTAGGATGGCGGTGCCATTTCAGTAGCTCGAAGACCATTAAGCGAATTGCGATGGTTTATTTACCAATACCATCTTTTTCTTCGTCATATTGTTGGTTGAGAGCGTGGAACGTGCGCGCTCCATATAGGATGATGGCTGTTATGCGAAGGTTTGCAACCGCTATTTCAAGCATTTTCCATTTGTGCTTATCCATCAGCTGTTGGTGGGCTATTTTTCCGATGCACGATACTCAGTTTGAGGCTGCTGATGGCAATTGAGACCAAGCATGATTTATTTGATGCTCGAGCCCACACTCTAATGCTTTACATTATTTACTTAAACGGTACCTAATGATTTAATAGTGTTGCAAAAACGACGATTGCAACAGCCTAAAGGCGCGTTCAGTTGTTACGGATAACAGCGACGACATAGAAAATAACCGGGTCATGGCAGGTAGACCGTAAAAAAAGTGGATAAC
>NW_026019016.1:12863828-12865260 GCF_020466585.1 Dendroctonus ponderosae
CTAACTATTGGTCGTAAAGGAATATTAACTTTATGAATTTTTGGAACTCCGTAAAAATGTGGTGTTAATTTTGATCTAACGTAATCTGTGAATTCGTGTTTAAATTTTTTAAAGTGTTATAAATTTGTCTTTCAAAACGTATGTACTTAGATAAATTGTTGGGATTCCATCGCTATCTGCGACGGGAAGTTCCTTCAAAGTTTCACTTTGTTGCCATGAATTGACTGTCAAATGTCTTGTGAAAATTTCCTTCGGCTGTGGATGGTTGATGCGGTTTTGCCGCCTCACACAATCGTTGATGTGCAAATTTCCAAGCCACTGTGTCTAAGCAAGTTCCTTCATTATTTCTTAGAAACATATTAGCCAACGGTTAAAGTGTCTGCAATCGGTGTGTCTCCACACAAAAGATAGCTAGCTATTTGTGAAATTATTCGTTTGTTGATGAATTTCAGTTTTTCGAATTCCTGCCGTATTTTCGCCATTAGCGCAATATATTCGCTGGCCGTCTAGTCAAATTAGTTCCGCGAGCTAGAATTGCAAACTTGTTAAGTCAGTGATTCTGCAATTATTGGACCTTGTCTCTTATACAACATGTGCCACACACCCATAATAAGGAGCATCCCATTATAAACTGGAGCCTATTTACGGAAGGTAACGAGCTGGTAGGATGGAGTGGCTGCAATTCGATTCATAAAAAGTGGCATAATCGGCCCTAGACAGATTGGCCGCGCAATTCGCCAGATTTTGCATCCATTGATTTTTTTGCGTCGCTATCTGGACAGTGAGGTCGATTCAAGCCGAGCACGTTTTTCCATCACCGTGAAACGAATTGCATTATTTAAATAATGCAGATCAAAATGTGCACACATCCAGGTTCAGACAGCGGCAATTTATTTAATTGCAATAAATAACGTACACTGTTGAAAAAATTGGGTTGAATTTTCAGTCAAATGCAACTGAAGTTTGTTGTTACTTAAAAGTTACTTGTTGAAAATACAAATGACTTTTGGTAAAACAGAAGAAGAAGATTAAGGAAGGTTATTTTATCTTCGCGCATTTTTGCGGAACACTAAGCGACGTTTTGGTTGCAGTTCACTCAGTCATGCTCAGAGCCTTATAATTGGGCTTCGAGCATGACCAATGGATGATTTAAATTGTCTTCAGATGTTCTACACCGGTAAATCTGCATTTTTAACACTCGCTTGTTAGTGTTGGCGCGCAAAATCGAAAATTTCCTTTTATGCACGTGTGTAAAGTGTTCTCAAGGGAGTTTAACGGTTGAAATAATCGCAAAAACTTAGCTGCAAGTATGTGATTCAACCAAAGTTTCCATCCCCATTAAGCGACCGATTAATTGCAACTTTCCCACTTTGGTTGCAGTTCACTCAGTCATGCTCAGAGCCTTATAATTGGGCTTCGAGCATGACCAATG
>NW_026019016.1:12866259-12867695 GCF_020466585.1 Dendroctonus ponderosae
ATTAGAACATTTTTTTGTTGTTGGGCATGAAATGCGTCCTAAACGCTATTCGGTTTAATTTTTAATAAACACAAATGCAGCACTCGCTGTTTACTTTAAGCCGGTTTCGATGCAATAATTGAATTAAATTCATGAAAAAATGTATCATTCACATTAGAAATTCCTAAAGTGTTGCATTTTGTTGTTAAATGAATTCGCAAAGTTTCGGCTTTTTTCAGTGTTTGCGTTACTGGTAATGCGTGCTTTTGTAATTTTTCTATTGAACTTTTTCTGTGCAGGTGATTTGTCAAGTTTCTCAAGAAAAATCCTATTTAGGCCACGTTTTGTTATCTAATAAATCAGTGTTTAAGCGCTTGACCAGGCATGGTAAAAGTGTTTTTTAGGGGAAAATTGCAAACATTAATTGCAATTCATTGTGTATATTTTCCTGACTGTATTTCAACTTAATTCAGAAGAAATTCCTGGGTTCCAGTCAATTTTATTGTTTACCATTTAAAATGTCGCAAAAACGTTTCGGTGTTTTTCTCCACCATCATCAGTTGTTGTATGTATGGTTCGGCTAAGCACGGTCGAGTCTTGATGTCTTCATTTGCTTTGTGCAGTGAACTTGCATCTTCCCTGCGCACTCTTAATCAGCATCTTTTGTTGAGTCTTCGATTTCTTTACATGCTTTTCTTGCATTTTTCTTTGAAGTATTTTATTGAGTCTCTTGTTAAGTCTTCGATTTCTTTGCTTGTCTCTTCATATAATCTTGTCTCGACTTTAGTTTGCTCGTGGTCTTCATTCGAAGATCGCCTTGAAACGCTCTTTCCACTTTGTTTTTATATTGTCGAACAATTTCTTCTTTTCAATATAAACAAAATCTTGTCGATGTTGCACTCTTCAAGCACATAGTCGTTGGCACCTACAAATTCACTACTCGATTCACTATTTCTTCCCTAACAAGCAGTTCTGTCGATAAAAACGAAACCGGACAAATAATGATTATCGAGTTTTTCCACATTGCATGCGTGTGTCTCACTTAATTTCCAGTCCATATGTGCCGATGTCATTTTCATTCGATTTTATTGAGGAAGCGGTAGATTTAGCCATTATTGTGCAAAAAGTGTTGGACGCTGTTGTTTAGATCAACTTACAGGACAGTTATTTACTGCATCAGAGCATCAGAAGTTGAAGTAAAAAAACACAAAATAGTGTTTTGAAGTGTGTCTCAGTCTCATCTCTTCCTCTAGTTACTTTGATCACAATTCATTTGCTTCTTCATTGATTACATGCGGATCGATTTCAATAATTCTACGCATTAAACCAACAGCATAGTAAAAATAATTGCCAGTAAGGTTTTGCGTGGTCATGCTTATTTATATTCAAATTGTTTGCCCATCCCATCCCATCTGAAACTCATATTTAATCGTTGCAATATGTATTATTAATTATCG
>NW_026019016.1:12868041-12868493 GCF_020466585.1 Dendroctonus ponderosae
GTGGTTGTTTCTCTGAAAAGGAAACCGACTGCCTACGCCTTAATCCACTTTAAATATCTCGCTTCACTTCGTCCTCACACCTTGCATAAACTGTTGTGTAAAGCGTTTTTGTTTGCAGAGAGGCGATAAATACGGACCTAATTCGGCATAAAAAACACGTTAAATGCACTCTTATATAATTTGTTTACCAAATCGGTGCGCGGTCGATTGTTCCGTTACAGGAACGTTGCCCAAAACTTCGCAGGCAAATGTTGCAATCGACTTTAACTACTCATTTAATTAAGTTTTTCCGTCTATGGCTTCCCCGATTACAAATGTGTCCTCCTTAATTAGCATTCGCTGTCTTATCTAGTTTTGCTATCTGAATATGCACGAAAGCGAAAGTTTCCTAAAATTAATTTTCCTCTGCCTCTTCCGACTGTAAATGCGCTTTAAATTGTTTAATTGTCTGC
>NW_026019016.1:12868620-12869637 GCF_020466585.1 Dendroctonus ponderosae
GGTTTTATCTGTCGCTGGCTGTATTCAATCTTGCTGTCAATGACACTTGTTGGAGCAACGAGCAAAGAGAACCCGTGGGTACTCAGATCAGTTATTTAATTAAATTATAGCCGATGTGGCTGCACAGATGCCCGTTCTGTCCGGTCTTTGACTCTCAGCGGCCTGCCATCGTCCGAATTGCAGGCTTAAGTTGGATCGCAGGCCGCCAGCATGGTTTAGTTGCTCAAAAACCGTCTGGGTTCTTCTATGCAGCTTCAGCATCGATAAGGGATTCGTTCAATGCTCATCTCAACCAGAACAGTTGGACGTTTCGCCAGCATGCATGGTTAGCGTCTTCAGAGGTCTAAAGTGAACCCGCCGCTGAAGTTGCTCGCTTTGAACCCGAAAAACGTTTCCGAACCCGAAAAACCCTATTTTTCGTTGGTTTTTGCAGGATTCAGTTGAACAGCCGAACTAGGTTTTTGTCCAAACTTTTCACTATCTTTGGACAACAACATTTTTCCAACTTTGGCTCGAGCAAAACTCAAATATTTTAAGCCGCGAACGTATCAAGCTCGAACGCATCACCTGGCCATCCATCTGGCATCTCCCTTAGCATGCCGCATGTGCGAGCGAGAGATCCGATGACAACTACGTTCCAAAATGGAATACTCAGTTTCTTTTCACTGGAATCAGAATTATTTTAGTATTGTTTTTTCGTCTAGGTTCTTATGCGTCATTCCATTTGTCTCTAAAATTTATTTCAGATTTTCTGCGGCACTTTGATTCGATTTGACTCGAATAAAAAGCCAAAAAATCGTTAATTTCTCAAAAACATCACCATTTTATATGACATTAATGTTAACATTTTGTTTCAGGTAAGTTTTCGCAACGATGTGATGCAATTCTCAATTGGTAAGCGTATTTTACTTATTTTCTGTCTACACTAAGCGACGTTTTGGTTGCAGTTCACTCAGTCATGCTCAGAGCCTTATAATTGGGCTTCGAGCATGACCAATGGATGATTTAAATTGTCTT
>NW_026019016.1:12870636-12871643 GCF_020466585.1 Dendroctonus ponderosae
CATGCTCACAGCGCAATGATTGGGCTGTGAGCATGACCAATGAGGTGAAAAATTATAAAACCCGACAGTGAAGAGCGATTTAAATGGTCTTGAGACGTACGACGTTTTGTTATTGTTCAGTTGCAAAATCCGCAAGTTTCTTTTGATCGTTGCTGATAATGCGCTCGTAGGAGAGTTTGCAGCCTGAAATAATGGCAAAAAGCTGGTACGTGATTGAAGCGGTTCTCTTCGTGCACTGGCGTTGGCATTTTTGCCCAACATTTGCGCTTTTTTTTGACTAATTTGGGGTGTTTTAGCGCGTGCCGGGTTCTGGTGCCAGTGAGTTGAGCTGCAGCGAAAGCATGCCAGCAAAGTGGTACTGGATCTTGATAGGCAAATGGTGAATTACGAAGGAACCACACATCGGGTTCCTTAATTGGTGGCTATGAATCCTGAACCGATTACATAAAACAGTGGATTAATGTAGCTCTCGGCGCACAGCTATATTGATCGGAGGGAGAGATAAACCCGTCTATACCATAAGATGCAGGTACCACCCAATCCGATCGGCCTTTGCACCATGGTACCCACTAAGCAGCATCACTCTCTCCGGACCGCGAAGAAGATCCCCTCTCGCCCCGATCTGCTTTTGGTACCGGTACCATGGCCAGTACCAATAGCAGGACGGATAAACTAAGCGAGTTGTACCTCAGTGAACCGGCGAGCGCTGCCGAGCAAACTCGTTGTGACGCGTTTTTTACTCAAGTTAAGCCGCGCTTTTGTTATCCATCCTCGGTTTAGTGTTTTTTCCCTCAATCGACACGTTCATCCATTGCTGAAGTGCAATAAAGTGCCCTGGATATGCGTTTATCAGTGAATTTGGTTCAGCCGAGCGGGTTCTTTGCTGGTTGTTATCACTAGTGGTTTTATAGGTGCAGGCTCTGATCACATGCAAATGGATTGGGTACCCGCATACAAGTGGATGGTGCTCGTTTCAACAACGATTCCGCCTTTTATGCGGGGTGTTT
>NW_026019016.1:12872073-12880407 GCF_020466585.1 Dendroctonus ponderosae
CATAGTTCAAATGTGTTCGGTACTTTACGTTGTCCTTTCGCTGATATGATCGGCATTCCATTGCGATTTTTTGTGCTAAACAGCATTCGATCAATTTCGCATCTGAAAGTTTGCCAATTCTCGCTCCACATTGACCGCCCAGCATTTAAATACTTTTGCCAAGGAATTTTTGCCAGGAATGGCGAATAAATAACCATCCAAATGCCCCGAGTTGAACGCATTGCGGCCACAGTCGTTCTTCCCATTTTTGCTTAATGGACTCGTTTTCAATTAGATGCAATTCTTGTGCTCAATCGACGTTTTGGCCATAAAATTTAAAATGCAGTTAAATAAACCTCAAAGCCCTAATTGGGTATCGAAATCAATGGAACGCATAGAGGAAACAACTGATCATCAAACAAACAATCGAGTGGTGTGTTTATTCCACCCTAGACAAACAGTTTTTCGTCTAAAGTGACCGTTTTTTTCACACACTGTTTGAAAACAGTTAAATTACAAGTGAAAAACAATGAGAAACTGCGGCTGCTGCTTAATGGAAGAGCGGTTTTTGGTCCGATGACTTAATTTACACTGTGTTTCTTCAGCGTAAAATAACAGTAGATCGAGATTTCGGCGCTATTGGGTCACACTGAGTGTGAAACAGCAATGGGTTTTCGGTGAAGAAGCCGAAGATTCAATTAATTGTTGCTCAAACTAGACGAAGGAAAAATCGCGGGCAATAATTGCATTATTAAGACGGGTTTCTTGCGTTCCTCCCAATAACGGCAAAGCACGAGTCGATGGTGAAAAAGCGCAATTTTTTCTTCCTCCTGACACCTCAGTCGATATGCAAATGTGCTCGCTCATTCAGTCGCTATCATTCCAAAAATCCGATTTCGTTGAATGGAGAATTAAAAGGTAACGGTTAGTGAGATGTACTTAAAAGTTAGCAATCCTGCAAGAGCCGGTACCTGTTGCGGAACTGACTTGGAATTTTGTTGTTTTGATTACAGTTACTCTCAGAACCCGACGACTATTTTATACGATATTCTATAGGCTGGGTTCAGTGTGGTACCATCTGGTGCATGTGTTTAAGGGCGATGCTTGCAAATTTGCAGATGCAAGATTTTGAATCAACTTTCATTAATAAATACAAATTTAAACCAATCATTTGGTGGCGTTATATTGATGACGTATTCTCCATTTACAGTCATGGCGAACAAAAACTTGATGAATTTTTATCTTATCTGAATAATAAAGAACCAACAAAGACCGTAACGTCCAACGTGGATGGAACTTGAGTGGCCTTAAAATCAACTCAAAAACAATTTTTGATTAAATTAAACTTTTCGGAATTTGATTGAAAGTTTTTCAGTTGGGTGGGCTGATTTTGAAAACGCAAATATTTTAAGCCGCGAACGTATCAAGCGGGAACGCATCACCTGGCCATCCATCTGGCATCTCCCTTAGCATGCCATATGTGCGAGCGAGACAACCGATGACAACTACGTTCCAAAATGGAATACTCAGTTTCTTGTGTTCATCAGTTCATCAATTTTTGAATTAAATTGAACCCACCGGTTTTTTTTGTAAGCTGATTTTAAAACCAGGCTTTTTTCCATGAAAAACTTGGGTTTTCAAACTTTCCTGCTTTAAAAAACACTGACAAAGAGGCACCTTAGTAGTACCTTTTTCAGCTTGAGCTTGAAGCTACCCAAAAATCCTCTGCTTCTTGTCTGTATCATACAGGGTGCTAAAAATATGGGCATGAATGTGTGCAAGTTGGTCGGAGTAGGAATTTCTCCTTAATTACAAATGCTTAATGTTTTACAAATGATGTCGAAAATTTTCGGGACCACCCGTATGCTTTTCCTCGAACTGGCCATTAGCCGGGGTCAATTAAATTTTCTATTCGAATCAATTTGCTTTGGTAATGACGACGCAATTTTGCAGTAGGAAATTGTATTTTTTTCCTATTAGAAAGTTTGCTAGGAAATGTCGCTTTGCTTGATGCTTTGCTTCGTCGCTAATTGGGGCTAACTATTGGGCTTAAAATGCCTAATCGAAAAGGAAATAGTTCGATAATTTATTCAGCGAGCATCTAAGGAAATTCGAACGTAAAACCCGCCAGACAGACCAGCATCTTGACTAATTGTTCGCAATTGTATGCGTAGTTTACTTATTTTGCGGATTTTGCAATTGAAACTGTTTTGACAAATGCCTCCGCGGAAGTTTCCAGGAGGATTTAACGCAAGAGAAACTTACAGGGTTGTTGGAACGTGCACCATATAAGTACTAAAGTTTAGTGCTTCTCAAATATGATTGTTTGTGTGTAGTTGGGGCTGCACCACAATTGTCTGCAGGAGTTCTGTAGCAGATTGTTCGGTGTAGTAAAGCCAAAGTTTTTCAAGACTTTGTTGGTTTACCATGCTGTAAATGACTGGAAGTGTGTCTAAAACGAACAGTTTGAAAAGTGTGAAGTGGTAAGTGATTTTTTTGTTTTTAGTCATTGCTGTGCTTTTCTTTAGCCTGTGGAGGGTCTATTCATTAATATAGTGTGGGCGTTATCTTAAAGATTAACACAGCAATGTATACTTAGTCTTCTTAAGCTTTGAAGTAACAGAGCAAGGTTGAGTTTGGTCGGATGAGATCACAGAGGCCCCTTTGCGTGAATTTCCTTTCGTGGAGATTGTTGACTTGGGTTTCGTCAAAAATCTGCTTTAAATCAGGCCTTGTTCACATGTCTGAACGTTAATATTTTGTCGGGTTTTATCAAAGAAATCAAGGGTTTTTGAACTTGAAAAACTTACAAATTTCACCATTTGGTACGCTGGATTATCGATAGGTTCGCGTTTGTTTTAAAAATCCCCCCTTTACAAGCCTAGGGGTTTGGATGCATGCAATTTTGTATTCTTTCTATTCTAAAGTTTCATTCAATTCAGGCCATTTGCAAATTTTTCTCGAATTTTTAAATCTTGCGTTAGATGCTTCGTTAATAATGAAAACGCGTTTGTTTTAAAAATTCCTAAGTTGCGAAGTAGAGAATTTACACGGCCAGAATTTTGCATTCTTGCAGAAGGATCTTCGTTCGTTGAATGGGAAGAGTTTCATTCAATTGGGACATTTTGGTAATTTTTGCGAAATTTTTCAATCGCCCAGTAGATTGGATGCTTCAGTCTCGATTGTTACGCGTGTGTTTAAAAATTCATCAGTTCTCAATGCAAGCGTTTAGACCCCTGAAATTTTTTAATTTTGTAAAAAAATGTCCATTTGACAAGTGAGAAAAGTTTCATTGAATTCGCCCTATTTTGTAAGTTTTGAGAATTTTTTTAAGCGTCCGTTTTTTAATCCTTTAATCTCAGTTGTGCCGCGCTTGTTTTTTGAATCCATAGGTTCMAAACTCGGACATTTAGACTCTTGAAATTTTYGATTTTTGTAAAAGAATCTTCATTTGTCAAGGTCTGAAAGTTTCATTGAATTCACACTATTTGGTGATTTTCGGGAAATTTTTAATCGTCCGTTATTAAAGGCTTCAATCACAATTGTGCGCGCCTGTGTTATCAATCGATAAGTTCTAAACTCGGACATTTCGACTGTTGAAATTTTCGATTTTTGTAAAAGAATCTTCATTTATCAAGGTCTGAAAGTTTCATTGAATTCACACTCTTTGGTGATTTTTGGGAAATTTTTAATCGCCCGTTATTAAAGGCTTCAATCACAATTGTGCGCGCCTGTGTTATGAATCGATAAGTTCTAAACTCGGACATTTAGACTCTTGAAATTTTCGATTTTTGTTAAAGAATCTTCATTTGTCAAGGTCTGAAAGTTTCATTAAATTCACACTCTTTGGTGATTTTTGGGAAATTTGTAATCGTCCGTTATTAAAGGCTTCAATCTCAATTGTGTGCGCCTATGTTATAAATCGATAAATTCCAAACTCGGGYATTTAGACKGTTGAAATTTTGGATWTTTGTAAAAGAATCTTCATTTGTCAAGGTCTGAAAGTTTCATTAAATTCACCCTCTTTGGTGATTTTTGGGAAGTTGTTAATCGTCCGTTATTAAAGGTTTCAATCTCAATTGTGCGCGCCTGTGTTATAAATCGATAAGTTCCAAACGCGGGCATTTAGACTCTTGAAATTTAGGAAATTTTTTAATGAATTTTCACTTGTAAAGTGCTGAAAATTTCATTCAATCCACTCATTGGTAAATTTAAGATTTTTTGAGACGGTTTAGCAGTGCATAACAACAAACCACCTCTATTGATTCATAAAACACTTACTAGACAATATTTGCGACACGATTCACTTCTTACTCAGTTTTCTTTGAAGATTAATTACGATCAATTGAAGGCAAAAACCTCGTATTTTTGTTATCCATCATTGCACAACTATTAATGGAATCAGACTGTTAATGTTGCAGTTCTCAAGCTAATTTTTCCATTAAATTTCAATTTGGTCAAGGATTTGAAAAAAACGGTGATAATTGAATTAGATTGTTTGCCTCATTGCGAGGAATTTACCATTTGGAATCAGGGAATTGAAGTCTGCATATAAATGCAAAAATAACTATCAAATATTTGATTTTGATGAAAATTTTCACCTGATATAAACCCGGCAAATTTGGGGCCTTTGATTGCAATGAATTTTGTAGATTTGTATAGTAAAATTTACATTTATGTTCAATTAGTAAATTTCCGTTGCATGGAAAGTATGCTGGATTCAATTTATTGGTTTTTGCCATTATTGGATTAATTTGGATGATGGATGATTTTATTTTGAAATAACCTCCAATGTTGGTCTATCCGATTGGAGGCTTGTTTTTCCATTTATTTGTTCCATGTCGATGCATATTTACAATTACTTCAGCTCGCTTTTAATTAGTTTGGTTTCGTTGGAAGTTTTGTTATTTTATTAGTTTATCACTGGGGGTGGAGTTTGCAATTAAATCACATTTCCAGTGCGTTGGAGGTCCATTGCTTTATGAAAATAAGTACATTTTTCCATGAAAAACTGGCCGGGGTGATAGAATGTGCACAATTAGTGCTCTCAATCAATTTCACAGCATTACTCCATTGAACGAAATTGTAGCCTTGCAAAACCGTTTGGTAATTTATCAAAGTCCAACTGAACGTAACGATACTTTTTGTGATTGAAATTAAAAGTGTTACACGATAGGGAATTACATCAATCATCGATCGAAAGTGGTCGATAAAAATCGGCATGTTTGGCACTTTAATAATGAGCTTAATCGACGAACCCACGCAATGATTGTCTCGAATTTGGCACGAGGTAGTTGCTAAAAACACCTGGCTAATTGTTCCAAAAACTGTTGTTTTCCCCGTTTGTCGTTATTAATCGGGTGGCCGATAACAAAAAGTCGCTCCCACATTGACGAATAAATTTAAATTCTTTGACTAATAAAGTTATTAAAGCCGCTGGGTGGGCTGACGATAACTCAAGCAAATTGCAGACAAAAATGTTACTGTACAATCTGGTTATCTTGTCAATTGACTATTTTAATTAAACCTCATTTTATTATCTATTTTCAACTCTAGTTGCCCATTTATTGCTGTAGTTTCTGATTTCTTTGCTCCTCTTTATGCTGTGCGTGTTTTTCTTGTAATGTTCGTCTTTGTTTCGTCGATTTTTTCGCATTTATAAAAGGTTTAATTTTTGTTTTCTTCGAGCGGCGTTGATTGACTGCACATTGCCTTCAACTAAACTCTTGTTCTTCTAAACAATATTTCGGTTTAGATCTAATGGTTACCGATGTTGTGCCGAGTCTTCCGGAAAAAGCAAAAATGAGCCATTTTCGAGAAAACTTTTCTTGCTGGCTCGAACATTGAGAAACTTTTCAATGTTCGATTCCTCATTTTTAGCTAAAAGTTTCTCTTCTAATGTACACATCTGTTGCAATATTTGCTCATTAGTCTCGTAAAAATCTTGAAAAATCTTATGGTGCGATGGAAATCGTGATAATTATCGTGTTTTTCACTTTCGAATTTCCTTCCTGCTCCACTGGACCAGATGTAAATTAAAGTGCGCGCTTGAAGAACCGACAGCTGAAAATGTAATAAACATTTGGTTTTTTTCGGGTTTAATTAGAGCATAAACGAATTATTTTAATTTGCATTAATGGCTGGTGTTTATTGCGCTGACCCAGTTTCGAAAAGTACCGATTTTTCTTATCAATTATTCAAATAAATGAGGATTTATTGGGAAAACTGTCCCGCTTTGGTGGTGATAATGCGAGAGCCGAACCACATTTCTTAAGTGTTTTGCTGGCAAAAGCGGGCTAATTTAATTTATTTCGCACTACATAGTTGGCTGTTTGGATCAACAGCACATTTCCGTCTGTATTCGACAAGGTTTACGAATGTAGAAACTCAATTAAACGGCTAATAGCTGGAATTCCCTTCGCGCCCGATTTTAAAACTTCATAAGGTCGGTGTGCCTTTCCATTTAACTCGAATGTAAACGAACTAACTCCGACATGCCAACAGCAGTTTAATTGGATTTCGCTTAATTTTTAAAAGGGCTGAAATCTCTGGAATTTTGGCAACAGTGTTCAGTGTTAACCTTATGGGGCAATGATGCCATCTCCATGTCGAGGGAAGAGCAGTGGGCTGAGATATGTAAACATACGTAACGCAATGTCGATTTCATCTTCACTATAGCACAAAGCTTCCATTATGTGATAAAGTGAACTTGTGGAGGCTTCAAGCTTTCCCTTCTGTCGAAAGGCGATCCTACGCACAACTTGTACAAGCTAATGGCCAATCGGTAGATAAGAAAATTGTGGGTTTTTACATTTTGCGGTGCTTGAGACGTTAAATCTGTATCACTATTAGGGCCATGCAAGTACTATTAAATAATTTTGGAACTGAACTGATCCGAACTGATTTGGCGCTTTTAGAGAATTGGCAAAGTTTTTATTGCTTTTTTTACCACTGGATCACCACATGGGGTGGGCGAAAACCCCACAAAATTCACACAGTATTCCAAGCAATGAAGATTAAATTTTCAATTTAACGCTTGCAACTGATTGCATGTTGCTCCTGCTGCGCGGGCCTGCATTTTGCTGATTACAGCTTTGGCTCAAAATACTTACTAAACCATTAGATTAATGGTAAATAAGTACAAATGATGGTGCAAAATGAGGCTTTGCGATCTTTTTCGACAGGCAAAATTCACCGACGTTTTCTTTAGACAAAAATATTGTCTTTCCAACAAGTTTGTCTTTGCAAAGTGTAAACAAAATTTTCGTTTTTTGTTCATTAATTTCTTAACCGATTTACTGCCAAAATATTTTGCGCTTGAATGTTCTTTGGACTGAGGAAGCAAGATTTCAACAAAATGAACCCTACAGAACTAAATTTTTCGTAACTTTGGAACTGGATAAGTTCTTGACTGCTTTGAGCGATTTGGTTTCTGTTTGGAGCGTTATTGACCCCATTTGTTTCCTGTTGGTCAGTGTTTTGATAGAAAAATAATCATTTTAGTCAAATTTTCTACTGGATGGCAAAAAAAATAATTTGCAAAGTTTCACTTGTTCCTAGTTGGACTAAAAAGAGGTTTTTTGGGTCCCAACCACAAAGTCCAAATAACTCGAAACGGGCCCTGAATTTTTCGAATATATTTTCTGTTTACAGGGTGGTCTCGAAAAATCAACTTTTTGGTCTCAAAGTCGAAAATCGATATCAGAATTGCCCACGACATCTTTGAGTCCGGAAAATTTTCAACTAAGTAAAGTTTACTGTGGAGTTTTAGCTTCAACGCGCCTTTAGATTTTGAAAATCGGGTGAAGAGAAAAAATTATTGCTGCCAAACCAAAAAGTTGATTTTTACACCACTCTGTATAGAAATCAGATGCTCAAAAAAATCAATTTTTTGAAATACAGAAAACCGGATTTTTGTCCATCTGAGAGCACTTGGAACTTTTACCAATTTTGCATTATTTCGTATGCTCTGTTTTCTTTGCCCTTATTTGAAGCACTATTTTTCAGCAAAAACAGGCGTTAATGGCAAAATAATTGCACAAAATAACGCTTTAAGCAGGAATCAATTCGCTCTCACCAGTCAGAATTTATCCAGTGCCAAAGTCAGTGGAACGTTGATTTTGTTGAGCAGTTTAATTCCAAAAATCATTAGAAATTTCTAAGTGAAAATACGCTTTTCTTGTTAATTAAATATCAGAGACCGAGGCATTTACGAACAAGTGAACTGGTTAAGAATCTAGTTGAAAAAGCAAGAATATTTCATTTCACTTTGGACACCCTGTACTACCGTCGCTATGAACTTTGGGATAAAACATATTGGGCTGAAACGCAACATTTTTGCGAAAAGTTGCAAAT
>NW_026019016.1:12881406-12883359 GCF_020466585.1 Dendroctonus ponderosae
ATTTAATTGTTGGTTCTTTATTATTCAGATAAGATAAAAATTCATCAAGTTTTTGTTCGCCATGACTGTAAATGGCGAATACGCATCAATATAACGCCACCAAATTATTGGCTTAAATTTGTAATTATTAATGAAAGTTGATTCAAAATTTTCCATAAATAAATTACTAAAAAATGGGGATAAAAAGAAAGTTGATTGAATAAAAAAAAATAAAAAATGAAAAGTAGATTCACTTCAGGGGCTCACGCTCTAATTCGCCACATGAAGCTCAGATTTCCATTCAGGAACGCAGTCGGCATCGGTGGTCTCTCTCGCACGCATGGGATTCCAATAGAGACGCAAAACGCACTGCCAGTTGGTACGTTCCAACTTGATACCTTCGCCGCTAAACGAATTAATTGTTTTCGGAATAACCAGGCGCTCGCATGTGAAATTTCGAAATTCTCCAGTGGAAAATAGGCTGCTGTGAGGTCATACGTTTAAATTGTGGCCTGAACAGCGTGACAATCCAACAAAGCCTTGCATGCGATTTCGCAAGTGTTTTGCAGTGAAAAACGAGTCAACCTACATTTGATTGAAGTGGTCGCAAATGTGCCCACTGTCCACTTCGAAGCTCAGCTGCTAGCAAGCACATGTCAGTACCGTTTTCTCCTATGGAACATGAGCCGATGCCGATTGTGGCCCGATAGTGGAACAGCGCTATCAAACAATTAATTGCGTAACCGCACAATGCAGCGATTTCTTCGAAACCCGCCTATTATTAATTGGATCTGGGCTACGCTAATGCACAAGCCTGTGGTATCTAGCGGTACTCCTAAAACACAATATCAACGTTCGTCATTAGTCGACAGTTATGATGATATAAAAAGGAAAATACGTAGCCAAAGCAGCCACTCCTCCACACACCAATCGTTGCTTGATGGCATTTCAGTTTCGACTTCTTTTGGAGCTCGATCTCCTTGCGTAAATATTATGTAATTTCGCCGGCAATTAATCATGGAAATCTGTTGTTGTTGGCGTTTTTCTCCATTTACATTTGCTCTGGGAGGGCCGTGCAACGCGTGGAGGCTTATTGTTGAGTTGCGGCGCACGTTGAAGATTTATACCATATTGGTGACAGAAATTGATGAGGAAAGTTTATTATCAATCCAAGGCTGGCGGCCGATTAATGTGTACCTTGAAATGCCGCGAGGCTGGACTTTACGTTGGCTTTATACAGGGTTTTAATATCAACAATATTCCGGGGTTTCAGTCATTTATTTAGATTTTCTTAAAAACGTTTCGGTGTTTTGCCACCATCGTCAGTTTGTTCGTGTAGGCAGTAGCAACAACGGCCTACACACACTTGACTACAAAATATAGTTCAATATAAACAATAGAGAGTTATTGGACATGCTAAATACTGTCATGCAGTACTAATGCTTATTTTCATACTGCATTTGCGTTATTTCTGTATCGAAATGATAGTTATTGGAATGCCTAGTTCACTGCTTTCAGTATTCAACATGTGCTATTGTGTAACCTAAGCTTACACAATTTATTATTAATCATTTTACGTTGGTGTATTTGTGTTTTTTACCTTTTCAATTGGATTTTGGTTGCTGTTGATCATTTACGCTTAATTGTTATAATGAAGGAAATTCTAGAAGCCGCCGACATAGGCGGAACAAGTGAAAATAAACTTGAATATTACATTTTTGATAATACTTATATTTATAAACTGGGTTGGTTATCAGGCTGAGGAAAGAGAATATTTTTATTTAGAACAAATGTCCGATGAGTATAAGTATGTCTTGAAGTGCATACTATTCAAGGCTTAGTGGAGATACGACGAACAGATACGATAAACAAACTTTTGCTTGCAAGGTGTACATTATTGAATTGCAAAAATCTAAATTCTGAAAAACACGACTTGAATATTTTTCAGTTAGGTACATCAGTTTGAACTGACTC
>NW_026019016.1:12883967-12897048 GCF_020466585.1 Dendroctonus ponderosae
AATTGTAATTCTCGCTAAAAACATCAGTTATTTGCCAAAAACCCAATAAGAAATTTGACAACACCGGAAGGGCGCAATTAGCTGAAAATAATACTCGCGAAACCTGCACTTTGTCGGTGATCTGTTTTACTGCGACGTAAAAATGATTTTCAGGCTAAACCCAACTGATGAGGGCCAATGAGCACTTTTCGGATTCTCAGCTAGAATGGCGATGTTTATGCATGTTCGATAATGTTATACATTTCAAGGTTTGAAGAGTACAATTAGAGAACTAACCCCAAATGCGCTGTCATTCTTATAGGGTTCTCTGCAAACATTCGGCCTGAATGCACGGTTGCCGGTGTGCATTTCCATTATTTTCTTGTACTTTTATGGGAGGTTTCAGTCAAATTCAGTTCTTTCAGTCGCTATTAAAAGTTGCCTTCCAGAGGGAAGTGATTAATTCCTGCAAGTCCCACGAATCAAAATCCGATTAGTATCTGCCAGCCATAAGAGAAAAACAGTTTTTTTCGCACTGAAATCCAGGTGCGGCAATTACCATTTTATGCCAATGTTCAAATGAGAGCGCGCGTATTTTTCATATCAGCAAAAACGGTTTTCTTTGAAAAAACTATTTGTAGGTGTTTCCCAGAATGGTTACGCGCTGGAGCAACATCGACCAGTATGTAAATGTTGTTACGTCCAATGTAATTTAAGAGCGCGGTTGTCGACGTTATTGTCTTTTGCCCATAATCGGTGCATAGAAACAATTAAATAATTTAACATCCAGCCGTTCGAAGGACGCGTGCTGAGCTTTTACCCGGTCGAAAGTGGATATTTTGTTTTGCTGTTTAAAAAGTTTGCCGATTGCGCTACAAATTGAGTCTTACACAACCTGGATCAAGCGACGACAGCGGCAACCATGCAATCAGGCAGAGATCCGGGTTAGGTTTTTGGGATTGTGCTCTTCAAAACTTCTGGGAAGACTTGAATCGGTGCGATCTTCTTCGAGGCCGAAAGTGGCCGCAATTGAGCAGCTGATTGTTAATCAGTTTTGATCAAGAAGGTAGAAACAACCACCAGATCCAAGAATGGAAAACCAGTCAAATGCAGATTTTTCTTGATCAATCCTTCCGCCAGAAAAGTTTCGTTTAACATCGTGTCCAAACGTTCTGTTGAGCAATTCTGTGTGTTTTTTTTGCGTGTTTTCACCCTGTTTAAGTGAGGTAAATGTGTTGTATGCAGACGACATGCCAATTAGTGGCAATCAAGTTCCACATGACAATTTAAAAACGTTCATACATTCTGGTCGTTGATTTATTGGCTTCGTTTCGCATATTCAAATGACTAGTGAAAACCGCCAGAATTACTTCCCATATATTATTATAAATGGCTTATTCGATAAGAGCGCACCATATTTAGCGATTATTGCCAGCCTTCATCAATATTAATTGAGTTGATTTGAATGATTCGTCGATTTGTTTCGGAAAGCCGTCGCATTTTTCCATAATCACATCATTGGAATCGACATTATTAAACTTCAATATCCAGTTACATAAAATTGGGCGATTTAAACGTTACCGATCGCATTGTTCAGCTCTTCAGTAGCAATCACTGGACCCGTTAGACCCTTGATGAAGGCGATGATTAGGCCGGGCTGATTAAGGCTCTTTTTAAGTTTGAATCGATTCAAAAGCCGATTAGGTAACGACTCATTTGCGAAAAAGGAAATGAGAAACGACTGCGTTCGATTTGCTTCGGTTTCTTTTGCCAACTTAATTAGTTTCAGTTCAGGCGTTTTTTCTTTTGCGTTCTTCTTTTACGTTAAGCAAATCTTGGGCGCGCTCGTTTCACTGATCAGGCGGAAAATCCATTGTAGTGTTTTTCACTTGGTCGCTTTCCCGCCTGCCGGTTTAGCTTTGAGAGTTTTCATGGAGAGATGGTGCTGAGGAAGTTTCGCTGAAGATCAACGGGTTTTTGTGCCCATGTTGATGGCGAGTTTCTCTCTTGGCTTCAGAGGAGTTTCTTTCGAAATCCATCTTGTTTTGCTAGTGGAAACAATTTTCTCGGGCGTTCCAGCAAACAACATCTGAAGATGTTGGGAAGCGAGTCGCCAGTTTCTTTTCACGAATTTGATTCAATTGACTGGCTGAAAACGTGAAGAGTGCGACCAAAAAACGCATTGAGAGTTTCATCGGTAAAACAGTTGCATTTCTATTTGAGTTTTGGACCGTCAAGTTATTTTTGCAAGACGTTGAGTATTTTTTTACAAACTTCTTCAAAAAGAAGTGTGTAAAAAAATGAATCCGCCTCAACAACATAGAACTTATCTACGTTGAGTATTGCTGGGAAAAACTGAAAATTACCGCAGTGGATTACTTAAAGAATCCTTCAAAGAAAGGTGGCTAAATCTGAAAAATGTGCGAAATTATGCACAGTTTAGGTTGACTTTCAATGTTTAATATTCTGCGGTTTTGCCCGCTTTATGCAGACAGTTCGCCCACCTTTGCCATATTGAATCGATATTCATGTTTGGATAAACAATGAAGCCTATTTTTAGCTTTAAAAATCCCTGTTCGGAATGGGGCGCGCATTTTTGCCACAATGGAATCGGTAAATTGGCATTTTTATCCCGAATGTTTTCTGGGATTGATCGTTAAAAATACACTGATGGGCTGATTATTTATTGGAGTAACTGTTTTTTTGTCAACGGCACGTTTTGAGCGAAAATTGCGTAAAAACAGCGGCTCCATTTAGACGGGCCGAAGCTGAATTTCATAATTTCATTAAAAAAAACCGTGTTCCGGTTATAAACTGTTGCGCAAAAGGATTTTGCGATTGCTTGATTGGCCACAACAAGTTTCAGTTTTTTTTTGGTTCACTTGAAGAAGATTCCAGCTGGGTATTTGACCTTTTAACCAATCTTCTTTGGGTTTTTATTGCAAATATTAATCGGCTGGTCAAGATCAGGCTTTTTCAAGCGTGAAATTGCTACGTAAACGCGAAGAGAATAAATTTCATTCCGATTATCCCGTTTTTTCCGTCTGTTCTAGCGTAGTGGCGAGGAGAAGTTATACTCCCTGCAATCAGCTCCGTGTATGGAAAGTTGAGGAAATATTATATGCTTTCATCACATGGCGCATTCTTCTTCACGCTGCACATTTAAATTGTAGCACTGAGTTATCCAAATTGCATTCATTAATCCCGGCAGTAAAATGTAGGGAAATGGAGCTGCAGGAGTAATGTTACTTTCCATTCCAGCAATTTAAGCGCTTTGAAACACTGCTGTTTCACTCATTTCCATTAGGATGGCGCTTGGGTTGAGTGCGTCTTCTTTCTTCCATTTCAATAGGGGGTTTTCACCTTTTTTTTAATGTTGATATATACAAAGTAGTTATGGCAAACATTACACTGATGTAATTTTTTTGCAAAAAAAGTCTCCATAATAGTTTTAAAGCGAATTTAAATTCAAATCAGATGTTTTCCGCCAAAAACGCCGAATCCGTATCGTCGGTTGCCTATCCCGGTTGTGACGTAGCAGGTCATATCAACAAAGTGTCTCGTGTTTATGTTGTTGTTTTATTATTTTAGTTATTGTGATTATCATTATTTTATTGATTATTATTATTATCTTGCTTAATGGAAAATAGTGACATGTATGGATCACAAAATAAGTGGTGTTTTGTGCCAGGATGCCTCAATAAGTGCTCCAAACAAACTCTTTCCAACCGTTCCCCATGATTATGCACGTAAAGTTTTAGGGTTCAAAGCAGCTAGACGTGATGTTCCTAAATCAAAATAAATGTTTTTTTCTTGCGAGGATCATTTTTATGAAAGTACGAACAAAAAGCTAACGATGAGGCAGATAGAATATGCCTTCGATCGTACTCTGTGTTCTGGGCAAATTCTACGTTGTAAAATGCACAAAGAACCCTCGCGTTTCAATTCGACATATCCGATATCACCATATTGCTCTCGTGATGCCCAAAATACAATTTAAGAGTTCATTTTACGTTTAAAGCAGCCATGTGTATAGGTTAGGTTAAGTTGAACAAGTGAAATTCTATATATTATTTACCTAATTTAAACCAACACAGACAGATTAGTATATTAAGTAGAGAGTAACTAATAATGAATTTACGGATTTTCACTTACGCTGCTGCTTTCACACCCTTAAATACGGCTGAATTAAAGCGTTCGTCGTTTTTTAAAACTTCGGTAACCATAAAAATATGTCCACATGGTAAATTGTTTGTTGACGCTTTAGGGAATCCTTCTGAAGCCATTTTTTAGTTTAACACAAACTATAAATTATTTAAATCCACACAATAATTAATGAAACACTATGCACAGAACGTAAACAATCCGCCATTTATATGACCAGAGACGTCACAACCAATAGGATTGCGTTTTGGAGATTCATGAATAATTTGAATTTTTGGCTGAATTTGTTTATTAAATATTTAACAAAATAGCAATAGGTAGATAGTATAAACTTATTTACTCTTCGATATATATATATTACCATAGATTAATGTTCAGTTTGTAGAAATGTTTGATGCAATGAAAACACTTTATTGAATAACACAAACGAGGTCTATTGATTTTATTTATGTTCTTCCATTATTTAATGCAATTACTCGCCTTTGAACGGTTAAGAAATAAATAAATCTCAATGGGTTTATAACTCACAGGCATCGCATTGCTGGTGCCTTTTACGGTCGAATAGTTGAAAGAGTAAACATTTAGCCAATGAATGTTACTGAGCCTTATTTAGAGGCAAAACAATGGTGCTTTTGAGCGCCCATGTTCCACTCGATGTGTAAATCAGTCATTTACAAATTTCCATTTGAATATTTTCCAATGGCACTTTGAATAGTTTATCATTTTTATTAACTTTTGAACCGACAACTAAATTCGTTCTCGGCTCGTTCCAAGCAGGACTTATGGGTTCTCAAGTCGAACATGAAATATTTAATAAATGGGATTTAACTTTCTAATTGTAAAGTAGCGGCCGAGTGTTTTAAAATTTTATTTTGGGCGGTTCGAGTTGCCGGCGCGTTGCGGTAATTTCTTAAATTTTTAACGAAAATTGACCGCAGTCCAACAGTTTAAGAGTTTCTACCTTTTATACATCCTAACGAAATAAGACAGCAACGAGGTAGTTAAGAGCTTTTTCCTCTTCACTACTTTTCCATGTCGAATTGTGGGAAATGTTTATTTTGATTTATTTTCCTGACTGCATGTAATTGTTATTATCTCGTTCAATTTGTTTGGACAAAACAAATTGAAGGTTCAAGACAGCAAAGACCTAAATGAATATAATGTTTCCCAATTATGGGTTTGAATGAATTTTCAAATCTGATGATGGCGCTGTTGTCTCGCCGAAACGTTACGAAATAAACGATATACAAATTTTAAAAAAATAGGGCGTTGTCCTGATGCTTGGCTTGCAACCCTGGGCMGAACTMASTCARTGAAAATARTTCCTTTCACATTAAAGTCACTTGGGGCACACCTCTGAAGATGCTTACCACTCGTGCTTGTGAAACGTCAGGAACGTTTTTTTCCACTAAGTTCGGTCTAATATGAGCTTTCGTACAAAAACGTTGACAGTTTTTATTTTTAGCATCGTATAAAATGTTTAATCCCTTAATGCCGTTATGGTATTAAAGCTCATGGTTTAATTGGGAAAAGGCTAATTTATCCTCTTTGGAATTGCCACACAATGTGGTTATTCATCAGGTTTTCGAAAGTCGTTAAACTTTTACCTCCATGAATTCGGTGAATGAAATACTCGGTTTTAATGAGCTTAAGAGTGGATCTTGAAAACGTATCGCTGACAAAGTGATGTGTTTTAGAACCCGCATTCTGACTAAGTAAAATTGTTTGTGCAAGTGGGATTCTTTTGAAAAAATTCTGTCGTTTGAATGAATATGATTAAAATTGGAAATTCTCCGATAATCGGTAAAACCTAAACACGCGAATGAAACCAAAGGTCGAAACACCTAATTCGCACTTGAACAGTAACGACCTTGCATTCGTGAGAGTTTTTTTGCAATAATTTATCTCCTTTTTCCGTTTGCCTCGTAATTATACGGCAATTAAGAGTATAATGAGTTGAATATTCAGAAGTTCCAACTCGTGGCTCATTTGTTACTCTAAAGGCCTAACGGGCTGCTTTTTACCGTATTGTTTGATGCGCCAATTTTTCCAGATATATGCCAACGCATAGTTGTAATCGAAACTGTATGTACTGAGAGATAAATCCTCATTATAACGTGAGTGTTTTCGTGCCGATTGCACTTACGTTACCATTATTAAGCCACTAGGGATGTAGGGTGTTCTTTACCTAATCGATTTTTCAACATGTTTAACCAAGTTATCAATACTCTATAACTGGGCGATTGATCGCATTAATGAGTGCGATATCGAGTTAAAAAGGTACCATCCGGGAATGTGACACTTTTCCATAAGGTGAAACATAAAAATTCGCGCATTTTGCCATAGCAGATTAGAGCACGTGTAAAAGTTTCTAATTCTCCCAGAAAATGTTAAAGTGATATAAAATGATGCCACCCAATTTCAGATTAGTTCTGCATAGCGCTTGGCTTCTAGGCAAATTTGTTACTCAATGGTGTCTATGAATGCGGCAAATATTGCGCCTGCAGACAAACTTGTTTCTATT
The DNA here is from genome assembly GCF_020466585.1 of Dendroctonus ponderosae. NCBI lineage: Eukaryota > Metazoa > Arthropoda > Insecta > Coleoptera > Curculionidae > Dendroctonus > Dendroctonus ponderosae. The sequence continues at coordinate 12,890,635 of NW_026019016.1, forward strand.
ATTGCTGCAATATTCTGCTCACAATGAATGGAACTCGCCCGGGCCCGCCCCAAAAATGCCATCTCGTATCCGTCTAACTACCTAATCAAAATGGATCCAATTTTCCGGGAAAGAGATTTACTTCCCCGCAGGAAACACATTGGCCCGTAATGCAGTCTGAAAAGACAAACAGCCCCCATCACGAATGCAAATATCAGCCCCGTGTGCATTTAATTTGGTTCCGCCGGAAAATTCTGCGAAATAGCCCTTATACTGAAAAACACGCTCGACTTGCCAGATCCGAAATAATCAACATTTTCTGTCCATTTTGAGTCGTTTTTGAGCGGAAGCGATTTTCAACCGACGATTTCTTCCCTATTCAGGACTCAAAAACTTGAAATTTGCACATTAAGGAGCTTCTGAGGTCGCAAAGAATCCAATGAGCGCAAAAAACACGGTTGTGAAATTTTGATTTTTGATCGAAAGTTTCGTAAGGGGGGAGGGTTGATTTTTTTGAAAAATATAAAATCTCTCAAAATGTCTCGATTTTTTCATCATTGTCACCGGAAAGAGTCGAGGAATGCAAGGAAACCCTTAAAAACACACTGGACTCTTCAGATCCGAAATAATCAACATTTTCTGTCCATTTTCAATCGTTTTGGAGCGTAAGTGACCGATATTCAGCCAACAATGTTTGCATATTATGAGCCCAACCTCTGAAATCGAAGATACCTACATCCGACCAAACTCAACGCAAGCTCAACCCTCTAGGTCCGAGTGCGATAAAGTAATCGATTTCTTTTAGGCTCAGCAGCATGCGCGCTTCTTCAGTCCACTACGCCGGCACGCGCCAAAGAATTTGTTGATTTGGCTGATTTGAACAGTCAATTCGTGCAAATCGCCAGTCAAAATGAAGACTTTAATCGAAGTCAATAACACACCACCATCGCATTTAAACAGGTGAATTTGCATCCGATTAGTCGGCCCGATATGAAGCCAATCACTTTCGAAAACCTGCGCCGTTTGATGGGCGGCGGCCGAAAGAAGAAGGACAATGATGGATCTTCGTTTAAGCGCAGCGACTCGTTCAAGAGGATCTCGATCAGGAAGAGCTACTTGGATCGGGGGAAGCGGAAGGTGGTTCCCAAGCTGGAGGTGGCCACGCAGACGGTGTCTGAGGAGGAGCTGCTGGCTCAGATACCGGAGGAGACTGTGAAGAAGGTGGACACGTCGGTGCAGGTGAACAAAGGGGATCTAACGGCCACCATCAAGTCGGGCAAGGAAATTGTGTGCAACAACTACAAAAAACCGCAGCCGGCAGACACGAAAAGTGTCTCATCGGGCAACAGTGTGGTGGTCTACAGCCAGTGGCTGCAGGAGATCAAACGGGAAGAAGCCCCAGCCAGTCGGCCCATCAAGGGCTCGGAGCGCACCATCATCTATGTGCCAGCTTCCGATGAAAAACCCCAAACGCCAGTCATCCGCCAGCTGTCCTCTTCGCCAGTCTTCAGGAAGAACAACACATCGTCCACCCACATTTGCCACAGTCCCACCACCAACCTGCAAAGAGCCGAGAGCAACGACTCGGCAGTGGAAATGTTCCCTTGGGGCGATTCTACCGAGGTGAAGAAGAGCCCGTTGATCCGAAGACGGTCCAGGCATAGTCCCGCGCCGCTGCTTCCCTGCGACTCCGGCACCGAAGAAATGTGCTCACTCTCCATCAGTCTGGGCCGCATCTGGATGGACGCGCCGCAAGCGATGACGCCCAGAAGCCTGGAGATGCCCAAGTCCTCCTCCTCAAACCCGCCTCCGGCCCACCACTCTTTGGACAGCGCCCTCAAGGATCTGCGCGATGATCCGATGGTGTCCAATCGGCTGCAGAAACGGTCCACCCCGCCGGTCACCAGGACGTTGAGTTCGACCAGCAACAACACAGCTTCAACCGGGCTGTTCTCCAGCAAAGACTCGGGGTTCAGTTTCTCGATCAGCGCCCCGAAGCTGAGCGATTTCCATGCGAACTTCTCGCCCAACGGCTCGAAGGGGGGCTTCTTCAGGAAGAAATCCCGGCCGAAGCCCAAGCCGAGTGTCAGTCGCGATGGGTACTTTAAGAGGACTAGTAGTGCGATGTTTATAGAGACGCGCCGCAGTTCGGTGCGGCGCAGCAGCAAGAAGAAGAAGGGCAAAGCAAAGAAGAGCAAGAAGAAGGACAAGGACAGTGGTAGGTGGTTAGGGTTGGTTAGCCGAGTGTGATGAAGGAGCGTTTGCTGGGTTGTAGGTACGATCAGAAGCGACATCTACCAGGTGATCTGTTCCAGGCCCCAAAGGGCGATCAGCGCCCTCAAGCTGGACCCGATGATTTTCGTGCCGCCAGAGAAGCGGAAAGGGGGCTCCCAGAAGCCCTCCTTCCGCAGCAAGATGCAGGAGATTCGCAGCTTCAATCCTCTGGACTCCAGCATGTACTCCACCACCCGGAGCTTGGAAAGCACCGATGAGGGACTCTACGAAAGCCTGCCTGGCGACTACGAATACTTGAGCGATGAGGAGGAGATCAACCTGGAGAGCTTCTCCATGGAGAAAAAGGAGGTGCAACCCACTGCCGGCAGCAGGAAACGTCTGGAGATCTACGATAACAGGCTGATTGAGGTGGAGCGCCACGTTTCCAGCGGCTATGGCATGGTGAGGAGGCATCTCAAGGCGGAAACCTCCATGCAGAGTGGCGATTATGCCTTTTACGGGGAGAAAACCTCCTTGAACAGGTGAGTGAGAACTATGGGGGGCTGATGTAAACCACGCTCCGTTTCCTGCGGGTTTTGCAGGTCGATCGGGGACACCCAAGGCGACATGGACGACACCCGCAGGTACCAAACAAAGAACCAGCTGATGGAGTATCGGAAGACCAGCAGCGACTATCGCGAGTCGACCAACAACTTGGAGGACTTTTCCGAGGAAGATTCCCTAGTGTCAGCCATGAGTGATAGTTCTAGTGATTCAGAGTCGGACGGCAAGTGTGCGAACGTGTACGTTCCGCCAGGCGTTTCGCCAGTGCCGCGCAGACGGCCGGTGAGGCGGAAAAAATCCACCGGATTGAGTCATAAGAGGAGTATCACCTATCTGGTCAAGCCCACCGTCATCAGAGTACCATCTACTTTAAGAAGGCCTGCCAAGAAAATAGGTAAGTTGATGCGGGCCCTGGTGGTTTCGAGTTGATGGAGTTGAAAACTGTTGAAGTTGCAATAAATTTGACTCAATCGTTGATCCTGTTTCTTTGTGTTGTTTTTGTCTGTGTGTGTTTTTTTGGGGATTTTTCCCTGAATAATTGCATCAACAACAACCAGGCATAACTGGCACGCAGGTAGCAAAATATGTTCGTACAATATTGGCTATATGCAACATACTGGATGGCTCAATATTGTTAATAATTATTGAGCCAATATTGAAAAGTGAATACAACTTGTTATAAGTTTTAAAAACTCAACAAGTTCTGATGATCCGATTTTAATTAAAAAATTGCGAAACAAATAATGGCTATTTGTCTACTTGTATGAATTATTAAACGAAAAAAAAAACTCACCGGCCTGGACTTTCTTCCACCCCCTCTATCTCCAGCACTAGCCAGGGAAAATCCGATATATTTCTCTAAAAAATGGAGATTAAACTTTATTTTCTATGTAAGTTGTTAGATTACATTCGTTATTGTAGCATACAATAAATCTTACTTACACAATTATTTATTTTTAGGATTGTGCGAGTTTAAATATAAAAAAATATATTTAATAAGCTTTAGAATAACAGTTTGTAACTAGTTTCAATGCAGTTCAACTAAGACCCGGCATTGGTACGATGGTCCCTCATTTTACCTAACAAAATTAGCAAAACTCGAATAAAGCTCAGAGTTTTATAAACGTACGGCTTGTATGGGTTATAAGCAACTGTACAACAAATACATGCCCTCTCATGCATATACATGAGGGCATGTAGATAGTTGTGAACTTATTATATTAAAAAGAGTAGGCAAAAAGATACCTATCACTATATTTATGTAAGAATAATATGTACTTATATGTTGAGTTACAGATTGTTGCACAAAACACCGAAGTATGTAACTATTTACTATTTAGGTAGGTACAAATAAGTACACAACGCTAACTTCAAATCATAGTAGCCGAGTTCGATTGCTAAAGTTTATCCGACAAGCAGTTTTCAATATAGAAATATTCACTTGAAGAAATAAACACTTTAACTTTGATTATAAATCAGACCGTAAGATATTAATAATAATTATTACCTACTAAGACAATTTTCTATGATTATTAATTATATCGAAAAAGTTTATTTGGCATAGTATTGCTATAAAATATTGCATGTTAATCTTCAAGCAATACTGGAAATTAAAAATATTTTGCCAATATTGTATTTGTATAGATACATCAATATTGGTCAAAAAAGCTGTTCTAATATTGGCTTATAATTGACAATATTGACCCAACATAAAAATGCTCTGCCACTATTGTATAAATATATACCCGATATATAATGCTACATGGGGTATTTGGGGTTAGTTGGTGAATTGTGCTCCTCAAAACTTGAAATGCCGAACACAGTCCAAGGACTCTGGAACTTGTCAAAGTACTCAGGAAAAAGATGTTTTCGGTCAATGATTTGCGGAAAACACTGTTTTTCTTGGGCCAACGTTTCGGCCTCAGGTTTGAGCCTGCAGGGCGCTGAACGTTAAGAGTTAGAGCCAGAAAAACGGGTTTTTCTTCGTGAAGCATTGATCGAAAACGTCACCATTCTTGTTTGGATTTGGAACATCGATGCAACATTAGTATGACGTGAACTTTAGCCCCCGACGGTGGCTTCAATATGTAGTCGAAACGTTGTTCCGAGGAAACGGTGTTTTTCGCAAACCATTGACCAATGCGGAAGTTTGAAAAACTGTTGCAAACAAAAAATGCAAAACAATGTCGAACATCTGCGGACTTTATAAACATTCATAAACTGTTTAACTAGGAATCATCATCAGGTTAATTTTAGCCCCCACGGTGGCTGCAAAATGAGGTCGAAACATTGGCGCAAGAAAAATGGTGTTTTTTGTAAGCTATTGTCCGAAAACGCCATCAATCCGGAAGTTGTTGAAAGCAAAAATGCATAACAATGTCGAACATCTGCGGATTTTATAAACATTCATCATCCCTTTAGCTTAGGAAATTCGAGTAGTTTTTGATCATATCTGGGAGGCAAAATGAGCAAGAACGCTCATTTGTACATCATTCTAGAGAGAAATAAATGGCAATTTTAGAAAGTGAACCATGGATGGGGATTGTTGTCAGTTTTCTCAAAAAATGCTTGAATTCAAGAAGTTTTAGATTTGCGTGGTTTATTTTTGAGTTGCAAAATCCACTTGAACATGACGCTGCTTTTTTCGAAGTTTCTCAAGAACCATTCGAGCCAGAAAATTCGTTTTGGCATCGTTGGATAGATAATTCAATGTGGGGGGGTCGTAGAATGTAGTTGCGATAAGCAATTCGAGACATTTTTTCCATGTTTTCTTCCCATCACTTGAAGCAGCAGGTCGAGTAAGTCCGCTTCAAGCATTTTTTCTTGGCCTGCACAAAAGATCCGTTTTCACCATTTGGCATCCGATGATCAGCTATCGGTCAGGTCGCGTTATTCAACACAACGATGTCGTACTGATCGCGCATAAAATCATCCTCTCTTATTCAAAGGTGCCGTTTTATGTGCCACCATATGTTGTTTTTTTATCGGTGCTGTCCGTCCCGTTATCTCATTTTATGCATATTAATTCAGGTTTCTTATATAACCATTATTATTATTATGACATTCTGGGAACGGTGCCTGACCGGCTCTGGATGTGAAAACTTAATGAAATTTCAAATGGTTTTTGTCTTTGAACCGTTATTGACTGAAATTGGTTGGAAAAGTAATTGTTTTTTGTGATTAGCTCGCATTTTCTACTTAAAGCATCTGCGGGGGATCGTTGACAACTTAATTAAATAGTCGAAGTCTAGTAATGGTTGAGTGATACGCCCTCATATACATTTGGGCTGAATTATTGCGAGTTTCAACTGATTAAACCCTAAATGGAAATTTCTTCCATGGATTCATTCCCAACTGCTCAATCCCTTGCCTCCATATTCAGTTAATACGAATGATTGCTGATCGGTTTCCGCGCTCATATAGAAGCGTTTAGTAGCTCAATAAAGCGCGATTCTTCTTATTAATGCACCATGTGATGTGAATTGTATGCTTGTTGTTACCTGCTGCATGTCTTGGCGGATTATTAATGAACACGTGAACGTGATTGATGCATTTGTTGCCTTTGCAACTTGTTAATAGAATGGAAAAATCACTTTTGAGATTAGCGCACGTGTTGCAAGCTGAACAAGTTTGAGCCATTATATAGTTTGGAAGTTA
>NW_026019016.1:12898047-12901874 GCF_020466585.1 Dendroctonus ponderosae
CAAAAAGAAGTTTGTAAAAAAATGAATCCGCCTCAACCATATAGAACTTATCTACGCGATCTCTTATCGAACGTTTTCAACAAAAGTTTCAGCATCAAACCGAATCTCGCTGAAACGCCCGCATTTCCAACGGATTTCTCACAGCAAAATGCTCGAGTTGAGTAATTGATGTTTGAATTTTTCGTTACCCAGCATCCAGCTCAGGGCAGATCGTTACCTGCGAATCATTCAACGTCGATTTTGATGTATACCGATCATAATTTCGAGTCTTTGCAGCAGGCTTGTACTGAACATCTTTGAGCAACGACGAAGTATTATGCAAATGCGAACTCATGGGAATTCCGAGAAGGTTCCGAGGCACGATATTGCAAATGGCGTAATATCAAATATGTATTAGAGCGTGTCGTGTATTCAATTTTTCGATTACCTCCCGATGAGGACGATCCATCGGTTCATTAACAACGATTAGTCATCTTTTGGTTTCGGATCAACTGTTGCTGCTTTGGAAATTTACGCTCAGGATGAGCGATAGCCGATCTTGAGCCATCGACCATTGAAAATTGGCCTCTTTCACAACCAACATCTGCTTGCAGATGTTGGAAGCATTCCTATTAGCGCAAAAATTGAATACATAAAATCGCGAAAACAACAGACAAAAAATGGCTTCGCCGCGGATTGTTGATGAAGTTCAATGTTACTATTTACACTGCACAAAAATTGGCTGCCTTGTCCTGGATTTCCACTAAAGTGAGGTCTTCTGTGTAGTTTGCATTGCGGTGGAAAAAAGGGGCCAAAAACAGTCGGTAATTGTAGATTAATTGAACCAGCCATGCACGTAAATTATAACGTGAAAGTAAACAGTTGGTTGTGGCGAATGGATTCGTCTTTTGCGCGGAACCTTCGAGGACTCAAATGAACCGATCGAATTTGTTTAATCCACCTTCTTCATTGACTGGCAGAGAGCTGCTGAATGGAAATCGATAACCCGGTAAATTCCACATAACAAGATGGCATTTCGGGAACAAAAGCCGTGTTGTCTGGAAAGTTATGCGCAATCTGGGACAAATATTCGGCATGGCCAAATTGCTCCAGCCAAACTTAGATGGCCGACGACCCAGTAATGAACTCGCCAGATTAATAATGTAACTTTCAGGTCATGTTGAATTTGCAAATTCTTCAAAAGAATTCGTCCTCGTGTTTTTAACATGCCAATTGCAAAATCAGCCGAATTTTTCTCACCCACATGCTAAAATTGGCTGTTTAGTACCTTTTTTTTGCTTAATTCGACAATGACGAAGATCAATGTTTGTTTAATTGACTTGTTTGTTGTCGACCAGATGTTCTGGCTGGTTTTGGCTTTATTTGGCTCAAAACATGGACAAATTTCTTTCGCATATTTAAAAATTCCTGAAAAAAATTCCACATTGCCCAATGAAATGTATACGAAAGTGATTCTCCAAGTTTTTTAGATACTGAGAAAATTAATGGCAAACTTGTAAACGTATCTGCTGCAAAAATCAACAGAATATTCAAAAACTTCTCGAAAAATTGCCTGACGATGACCCAAAATCGAAACTCTTGCGTCATTTAAAACGCACTTTGCTCTATAAAACGCACCCGAAAGTGAATCTGGCCGTTTTTTGGATTTTTAGAGAAAATAAATGCCAAACTTGGACGTGCATAAATAACCGCAAAAGAATGGCAAACTTGCAAACGTATCTGCTGCAAAAATCAACAGAATATTCAAAAACTTCTCGAAAAATTGACTGACGATGACCCAAAATCGAAACTCTTGCGTCATTTAAAACGCATTTTGCTCTATAAAACGCACCCGAAAGTGAACCTTTGGCCGTTTTTTGGATTTTTAGAGAAAATAAATGCCAAACTTGGAGGTGCATAAATAACCGCAAAAGAATGGCAAACTTGTGAAGTGAGCTTCTAAAAAAGTCTTTGATTTTTTCAGGATTTCTCAAAATCGGCGATTTTCCAATTACAAAGCAGACTCGGCCCTACCGATCTGAAACCAAAGTTTCTCTAACTTTGCAAGTTCTTGAGCAAATAAATGCCGAACTGCGAGCTCCTTAAATATCCGCTAAAACCACATTCGGCTTTGAAAAATTCTGAAAAATTCCCTGATGGTGACTGAAAATCGACACTGTTGGCACTGCCAGAAAAAACTTTGCTCTACAAAATGCATACAGAAGCGACCTTCTCAGGCCTTTCAATTTTGCAAAAATCCAACTCGGCAAAAATCCTACAAACGGCGCCCAAAAATGTGTTTTTACTTCGCAAATAACAGAGGAAATCAATGATAAACAGCCTTAGAAAAACCCAATTCATTTTGCCAGATGGTGACTGAAAGTCGCAAGTTTTTCCACTTATAGAAGATACTTTACCCTAGCAAATGCTTAATGAAAAACCGGTCTATTTTGTCAGGTTTTTGAGGAAAAAACGTGTGGAACTCCGGCCTGCGAGTTCTAGACAATAAACTGATTATGAGTTCAAAACGGGACTTATTTGGCCCGTAAAACGCACTTAAGTCACCGAAAAACATCAATTATTGCCCCGGTTTATTCAATTAATTTCAGTTTTTAGATGCGACCAGATTCTGAAAATCCGGGCCAAACTAATTAATTTCACTTTGCTCGATTATAAAACAGGAAATTTAATGGATTTTTCGAAATTTATCCTGATTGGAAAAGTTTACAGCCGTATTCATTAGCGTGCAATTTGCTCCTATTAATTAGTGGTTGCTATTTGGTGTCTACTTTCTCGTTGAAGTAGTAGCAACGATTTTTGTTAGTTTTTTCATGATTATTCACACTAATGCTGATTACTCAGATTTCTTCAGATAATCGAGATTGAACAATCACAATCGGCTCCATCCAAGTGCAAACTTGCAAAAAACCCGAGTTCTTTCAACTCCAGCTGAAAAATTAGCCACTTTCTTCTAGAATATCCAGTTAGACACGATTGGCAAGATTCTTAATTGCCCAGGCCATACCATAGATCATTAGCTTCTTGTACGAGGGCCGGTTGATGAATGATCTTATGCAAAACAGATGGTACAAATAAAATACAAGTAACGTCGTTAGACCACACCTAAGAATGCATCGTGATAGTATTAATTCATTTTATACCGTAAGTTCCAGCTGATACATTGCAGTACATGAATTTCGGTGCAAGCAGTCTAACTAACGGAACCAACCACCGAAGAGCAATGAATGTTGAGGAATCGGGGCATACCAGCGGATCAGTTTGCAATTCATTGTTTTTTCGGTTTGAGTGCGAGTAAGTCACAAACGCCAGTTCAAGATCAATTCGGCAACGTTTATAGAAAATTTTAGTGTCTTTCTAGTCTCAGTTCGCTGAGCTAAATGCAATAGCAGTTCGAGCTTCATTGATGGAATGATTCAATGGGAAATGGGTTCGGAAATGCACTGTTTCCATTAAAGCTTATAATATTACGGGCTTTTATTGACAGAAGGTACAGTTTCACTTCGCTTTGTTCCCCCGCTTGAGCGGCGGAAATTAGGCTATTTACATTTTGCCAGGAATCCTCCACAAATGCATAATGGGAATGGCTGAACTGATATTTAGTTTGCCATTAAACTCGAAGAGCCAAGAATATTGGAAATCGGTTGTACATTGTGTCTAATGCAGTCGAACGGAATTTTGTGCGAAATCACATTATATTAATTTTTATCATATTAAATCAACGATCCCACTTCCAAGGAATTTTCAGAACATTTAGACTCGAGTGTTTTCTGTGAAGTGTGTAAATTTCACGTTGATATTCGCCCTAGATGGAGAGTTGGACATTTTTA
>NW_026019016.1:12902873-12906579 GCF_020466585.1 Dendroctonus ponderosae
TAGAGTGTGAAAATTTCAAGTTGCTACTCGCTCTAGATCGGAAGTTATGAATTTTTATTGGAGAAGGTACAGTTGAGTGATGACGTCAATATTTATATCCACCTTCGCAAAGAGCGCAAAAATCAACCTCTGATGGGAATTAGACGAAACATTCAGCGTCTTTCAACTCAAGTGTGCTCTATAGAGTATGAAAATTTCAAGTTGCTACTCGCTCTGGATCGGAAGTTATGAATTTTTATGTGGAGTAGAAACCAAACGTGTTTGGAAGGACCGTAAAATATTCATTTGAATGGAATAATTCCAAATCAAAGTACTAAATATAAAAAAAAAATTTTTTCGATATAAGCAAAAATCGGACATAATTCATCGCTTTCGCAATCCAAACAATTAATCAGTCAGAACGAAATTTAAGAAACCGATTACCGAATACTACGTATTTCTCTCAACTATTTGCTCAATTTTGGCGTCGAGAGAGTATTTTTCGAGCCAACAAACCTCTGAAGGTGGCAGCCAGGCGTGTTGGCGAAACGTCAGGACCCAATTCCGAAAACCGGTTATTGCGAAACTTGTTAATGCCAGCTGGTTAATTATGTATTGGCCTTTTGCTCCCTTAAAAGGTTCCGGAGTCAACTTGGGTTGTTATTAATGGTGCAACGTCTTCGGCCCAGCGCCGAGCTCTAACCGAATAATCCGGCCATCTAAATTATTAAGTTCTAAAAAGCAGAACGCTTTTCACGCCTTAATAATTTAAAGGGTCCTGTTAATTCGACGATTAGCCCCCCGTTTTAAAACTCCTAAACATTTAACGAGCTGAATGGCAAAGTAGCTTGATGGTCAGTTGCTTGAAAAAGGGGTGGAAAGTTCAGATTGTTGGCTATTGATGAAGCAGGGGACAATCGAGTTTAATGCTGCGTAAACATGTTTGCTTTTGCGATCGGCACATTAATAATGTCTTTCAGCTAATAACGCCCGAAATATATGAGCAGGCCGGCGAAATTAGAAACGTTTCATAACCCATTAGATGTTGCGGTTACAGTTCTGGGACATCCAGACATAATTTAGGACGCATTTTCCAAATGGACGCAGTTTCTGTCAACTGCACATGTCCCCTCGTTGTAATTGCTATCATTAATTTCGGCTTTCGACAGAACCGGGAAAGCCCTCTTCTTGGTATCCATTTTCCACTAATTAATATACGGGCGCTGTTTCTTGACTTAGTTATGCGCTAACCAACAGATCAATAGCTGAAGATTCTTCTCGTTTCTTCCGGTGTTGCTTCCCCAGCGGATTTATCCAGCTATGGCAAACATATCTGGCATATTATCGCTTCAGCACTTGACTTCCCAATTAGAGGCATTCGACTTATGCGGAGGACAATATCGGGTGGATCAAGCCATTTCATGTAATTGACCCAGATACTTGCATTTGCATTGCTTACTTGCTACAAGCAGTGGCGCACCGGGAAAGGAAAATTCAACTTGCCTTTGCATGCAAAAGAATGTGTCCACTTCCTTTCTCAATCAATTAGGGGCAGACAATCTTCATTTTTTTTTTGGGGAAAAAATTGGCCATTTGGTAATGATTGTGCTGTTTCTTTCCGGTTATTTGACTATTTTTTAAAGTCATTCGGAAGAAAGAGTTCGGCTTTGCGGCCACTGTGTTGAAACTGATGATGTTTTCGGGCGGTTAGGCAGAAAAACTCACCAGTTTCTATGCTAATAGAATGTTTCGATCAAGAATCCTTTGGTCGAGTTGCTGCATTTACATAAGTCTCCATTGACTTGGGATGAGCCAACCAACGCTCGACTGACTTCAACAATAATGGCAAATTCGCTGTTTCCATTGAAGCCAGCAAAGATACGACGGGATTTTGCCAGGAAATTAAATGGATAATCCCGTTTTACTCGGGGGGCGCTAATTAAGCCGGTTTAATTCACGTGTTTAAACATTCGCATGTTCCTATGAATATGCTTTATTGATCGAGTCCTAATTTGAATTCTTTGTTTTCCAGGTAAGTCCACAGTCAAGTAAGCCATCCGTCCAATGGTAAGTCGTTGAGAATAAACTGCAAAGTTCCTGATAACTTTTCCGCGAACAAAAGCGCTTTTATCTGAATAAATAAAGTTGAGAGAGCTGCATGTGTGCAGGCAACGGAGGTGGATTAAGGTTTAACGAAACAAAGCTTCACTATTTCTCGGAGATTATCAAATAGTGCAACAACTCCTTTATCGGATGACTCAAATGGGTTGACTCAGCTGCTTTATTGCGCGATTAAGATAAAACTTCTTTCCAACTTGCCGAAATGCTTCATTGTTCTTGAGGTGACGGGGAGCAAACTCATACAGTTCGTACGATTAACAGTTCGTTTAAATAAAACTCTTGAACTTGAATCGTTGAATAAATTCACCGTAATTTGGTAAACATCGTGATTGAAAAGTTCAGGGAACCTGCCCAGGTGAAAATCCATATATTCATGCCAACCTAGTGATATGTTGCAGAATTGCCAGCTTTCCTTTATTAATACAACCATAATTAACACCGTTTTTACCTAAAACTGGTATGAATTCGTTAAAACTGTCTCGAGCTGTATTTGTTGTTTCTTAGAATAGCTGGCGAAAATTATTTATGCTCTTGTTGAACTTTTCTAATTGCCCAGATACAGGGAATTTCTTGAGCCTGTGCAGAAACCATAATGGGAACAATCTTTACCTTGGCGTAACACGAGAAACTGATTTATTAATTTATGTGGTCGATTTATTGCTTTTCAGCGCGTTGTTGCTGTTTGGCGAGATTTGCGAATTCTGTTTTGGGTCCAGAAAAGGACATTTCCTTTCATAGCAGTCATTTTCATTCAAATCATCCGCTTATTCACTGCACGCACTGTGCATTAAATCTGAAGCCAACAGAAATTTTGACTGCTCAATTGGATGAAATTTGGAGCGTGTTTGGATTGAAATGTTCTGGATGGGCTGCGAAAATTGCAAGTTGCTACTCGCTGTGGATCGGAAGTTATTTTATTGGCAACGCTGCAGTTGCGTGAATGCCAAATTTTTCAGATCAACATTTGCAAAGAGAGCAAAAATCAACATTTGGTGCGATTTAAATACATTTTTGAGGCGTTCTGGATTCAAGTGATTTCGATAGTCTGTTTAAGTTTCAAGTTGCTACTCGCTCTAGATCGAGAGTTACACATTTTTTTTGATCCCGCACTTGCGTAAAAACCAAAAAGTTTAGACCAAAGGTCCGAAAAATCTGCATCTGCGAGAAAATTGGTGAAACTTTAACTGTTTTTAGATCCAAGTGTTTTCTATGGAGTTTGTAAGTTTCACCATGCTACTTGCTCCGGATCGAGAATTACAACATTTTGTTTGAGAGGCCGCAGTTGCATGATTACGAACATTTTTAGATCAACATTGAAAAAGGTCCAAAAATCAGCATCTGCGGGGATATTAGTGAAAATTTAAGTGTTTTTATACTCAGGTGTTTTCTTTGGAGTGTGTGAATTTCCAGTTGCTACCTGCTGTGGATCGGGAGTTAGAAATTTTTATCTGAGAGGCCGCATTTGCGTGAAAACGAAAATTTTTAAACGGACATTTACAAAGACCCTCACAACTCAGCATCTGACGCGATTTTAATGAAATTTTCAGAGTTTTTAGATTCAAGCGTGTTCTTTGGAGTGCGAAAATTTCAAGTTGCTGCTTGCGCT
>NW_026019016.1:12907578-12910099 GCF_020466585.1 Dendroctonus ponderosae
TCGCGATTTTTAGATTCAAGCGCTTTCTACTGTGGCAATTTCAAGTTGCTACTTACTCTAAATTCGAAACTATGAATAACTATTGGACAAGGTGCAGTTGCGACAAAACAAACATTTTTAGACCAACAATCTCAAAAAGCGCAAAAAGCAGCTTCTTAAGCGATTTAACGAATTTTTCAGTATTTTTAGCCTCAAATTTGTTCAATCTTTGCCGAAACTTCCAAGTTGCTACTCGCTCTAGATTGGATTTCAGCGATGCTTCTTGGAGATCCAGAAGTCTTTATTGGGCCAACATTTACCAAGGGCGCAAAAGTTCGCTTCATACGCGCGTTAAACGAATTTTGCAGAATTTTTAGATTCAAGTATTTTCTCTAGAGTGTGGAAATTTCAAGCTGTTAGTCGCTCTATTTTTATTTCCGTGATCAATTTTTGTACAAACCCTTTACACCAATGTTTCAGCAATTTTAAATTCAAGTGTTTTTAATTGATTGCGCTAATTTATTACACGTTGTTTACTCTCTTCAATGGGTCATGAATTTTTATTTAAAAACCCCCTTGCGAAACTGAAAAAAACCACAGTTTCTGTGCATTATAAGTTGTTTTAGCTTTCTTATGTGGACGTGTTGAAGCCTCCCCGTGTCAAACGCAAATAATTCTGAATGTTTTCCCATTTATTGCCAATTGTTGGCCTCAAATTTGACTACGTGGCCCAACTAAGGATATTACATGAATAAATGTGCCGTTTATTAGGTTATAAACTGCAGGGGTTTCGGTTATTAGCGGTTTCCCGAAAACCGCTAACGGCCTCGATTAAAGCCTTAGAGCGGACTACGTTGACCTTTTCCAGACCCATTTTCCACCTCTAGGATATTTGAGGCGTAAATTTCGATCACGTCGGTTTGATTAATTATTTAACCCTGCCAAATAAAAATCGACGCGCCAACATGCTAAAAGTGTACATTTTATTTTTTTTTTAATTCGTCTTTCTGTTCGCTCATCCATCGATAGTGGCTTGAAAACAACGAAAAGTACACGAACAGTGTGCATATCGCCTTCCTCTTGTTTCTCTAACCCGATTTACCTGGCTTTAGTTGATTTTATCACAGTGGAACTGCTCAAACTAACGGTTTAGTCGTTTTTGGCTTAAGGTCTAGGTGCAGCTAATTGCCGCTTAACGCCTGCGAACTTTAAGCCAACATTCTAGCGAGTATCTCTAATGACTGCATAATACTTGAAACTTATTAGCAGTTTTCCATGGACTCTCCCAGTCGGTTACACTAAGCCAACCTGAAAGAAGAAAGAGATCAGGTCTGGTCTCTATTTGTTAATTTCTTTACAAATTCCAACCAGCCGAAACTCTCTCGAAAAATGTTCCCTGTTAATAAAGTGTTCAATCCATTGTTGCTCCTTCAGCGGAAACAATAGCAAGGACGTACATAATCCGCAGAAAATTGTTCTTTGGGTGCGCGGTTATGTAACAAAGAAAGAAATTCACACGTTCCAGAATATGTAACTGTTTCAATTTGCACGAAAACGCTTCATTGTGTGTTCGAAGGGGGAAATAAACCGGTTACATTGCAAGGAACTTACAGCCGATGCCAAATCTCGATTGCAAAGTTTCCCACTATGATGCTTGTGGTTCTCTTAGCCGATATCCGAGCATAAATTGCCCGATTGCAGGCAAATAAGGCCCTTTTTACTTTACTTCGTTTTCGAGTTGAACCGTTAAATGTGTTTAGTTTTCCCTGAGAAAATTGACACTCAATTTCCAGGGCTTTTTTAAGAGAATGCTTCCCGCGCTTCTGGTGGTTTAACTGTATTTTTTTGATAAATGTGAATATGGCGCATAAATAGCGCGGTAAATCATATGCATATTGCAGCTTTTGTCTTCATAACTTAACGTGCAAGAAGTAGCAGTTATAAGTGTGAATCCCGGAGGCGGAAAATAAATAAACTCATTCACGGATCTTGCACTCTATTATTATTATAATTTGCTTGGGACTGGTTGGTGGCTTTAAAAGAAAAAAATTGATTAAAATTGTCACCTTTGGGCGCTTCACCGATTGCCACTTTAACAGCCTGTTATCAAGCTAAGACCGAATGTAATTTGCGTAATTTGGTTCGGACGTTTCGACAGCATTCACGGCTAACATCTTCACTTTGGGTGCTCACCTTGTGATTCAACTCGATTAAACGAAGCGGGGTTTTCCATCCATTCCGGAACGTGGTTGGCATCGGTTCTCTCGCTCCCACACATAGGATTAGTAGGAGATGCCCGATGTGTTGCTAGTTGCCATGTTCCAAACTGCTACCGTTGCGGCTAGAAAAATAACCAGTTTTTTAAGCATTTGTTGATGGAAAGCGCTGTAGTTTTTATCTACTCTACTTGCATATACTTTCCTGACTGTGTTTCAATTCCAAATCCAATTCATTCCTGGGTTTCAGTCATTTATTGTCTCTATTTATCAATCAAAATACGTTTCGGTGTATTTTTCCACCATCATCAGTTTTTATGTGTAGC
>NW_026019016.1:12910149-12928184 GCF_020466585.1 Dendroctonus ponderosae
AAGGCTTAAAGCAGCAACAACGCTACACATAAAAACTGATGATGGTGGAAAAATACACCGAAACGTATTTTGATTGATAAATAGAGAGAATAAATCACTGAAACTTTTGGCCATGTATTTAAAATTAAATTAAATTAATGTCAAGATACTACTTTTAGACCAACATTCACAAAGAAGGCAAAAAGCAGTTTCTTTTGCTATATCGACGAATTTTTCAGGATTTCGAGATTCAACTATTTTCTAGAAAGTCTCCAAATTTCAAGTTGCTACTTGCTTTAGATCGGAAGTGACGAAGTTTTGCTGGAAAGGCCGCCGTATCGTTAAACCATTCGGCTAAAATCACGTAGAAATCAATAAAAATCACCAGTTTTATTCACCGTTTGTTGTTGCTCTACTTTTGCAAATTTCTTTCAATTTCCTCTGTTACTAACTTAAATGAGTATATTTTCAGAAAACTTTTATTTTTCAAACTCAGTTAGCTAGTGGACCGCATAAACAAACACGTCGCCATCAGCATTAATGGCTTAATTGGATTAAAACATCCATTCGCCTCTCCATTGGCAAAATGGGGTCAGTGTGTAATGGAAAAAAGTGCATTTTAGCCGTGGAAAAACATCGTCGGCAACAATTTCCAAATAGGCCATGTGGAGGCGTTTTTTTTTCAATCAACTAGTGGTCGATGAACTCTAAGGGCGAATGTTTTAATGAGTATTAGCATACCAGTCATTAGGGACACCCACTCTTTTTCCCCATTTTCTGGAGAAATGTTTTTGCTGTGTAAATTCAACCCGTTTGAGGTCAGCGCAGTTTAAATGTTTTTTGCTAAACAGAATTTTAAAAAATTCCGGCCGTTTTCACGTTGTTTCGCTTGGAATTTTAAATGTAATTCTAAATCATCAGCGGCAGTTTAGACCGTTCATTAATTTGGATCAAACCTTTCCGGATTAGGTTGCAAGTCCCTCGTTAACCTTTAAGCTTAAATTAAAAGTGAAGTATTTTGCATCGCGCTGTTGTTTATCACTCATTATTCAGACTGAGACGAATTGTGTGCCTATTTAAAAATAGGGATTTGCCTAAAAAATAATTTTTTTGTAAAGAAATAGCAATTCTGAACTTTAAAGTTTATTCCGTTCTGTATGGCGAATGCGTCCATATCAGGGCAGTACCACAGTACTTTAAATATTCGGCATTTGTCAACATTGTTGCCGTTTAGTTGTCTGGGTGTTAAATTGAAGTTTTTCTGTTTTTTTCCAGGTAAGAGGCCCAAACAGTCGAAGCACCGAGACCCGGAAAGCAACAATTCGCCCACTGAGGATAATGCTCAAGAGCTCACCTAACTGTAAATACCCTCCCCCATATCTCATTTAGTTGGCCATATGTTTTCTCGTGTTTTTTGCTCCTTTAGTTTTTAGGTTTTCGACCGTTTCCTCTCTTTCTATCATTATTTTTATTATAGTTTTGCAACGTGTAAATACCCGTATTAACTATGACATGGCTGGTGATATTATTTTGTCCCCTTTTAGTTAGGCTAATAAATAGTGCAAGCAATTTTTTGTTTCTTTTTTTGTTCCTTTTTGTTTAGTTTTTTCTACGGTATTCTTATTGTTTCTAGTTAAGGTAGTTTTCGACATGTTCCTCTAGTTATATTAATATATTAATGTTTCTTTGAATAGTCGATTATTTTTAGGGTTTTTAGGCCACTGTCGTAGCTAAACAAGTTGATTCGGCTTGGAACCCAAAAACCTGTGGAAATTGGATCGAAAAAGGAAGATTGCAAGGCCCTGATTTATCATTTCTGTGTTCCTATTTTTTCGCCATGTTTCTGTGAATTTCGAATCCGTCCATCATCGATTCCTGATTCTACGCAAGCATTCGGGTCGGTACCAAATTGACGATTTTTTCTCAATATGGAGACTAAATCGGAAACTTTTGCGGCTTATTTGAGTCAATCGTGATCACATAAAATCGATGGGATTCTGGAAAAATTCGTTCTCCAAACCACATTTTACCACCAAATTACATTGTTTCGCTAAAAATTTCCTCGACCCTTTCGAATTTTTCATTCTTTATTTTCAAAAACAAAGCTTTTCTGGAAGAAAACTTATTCTGTACATATAAGTTCTTTGTGAGATTTTTGCATGTTCTTGCGCAAGTAAATGTCGAACGGCGAGTTGCTCAAATATCCGCGAAAACCTCATGCAACTTTGGAAAATTCCTGAAAATTGCCTGATGATGACCGAAAATCGAAACTTTCCGTTTGTAGAGCAGACTTTGTCCTACCGATGTGACACAAAAGTGACTTTCTAACTTTGCAAATTCCTGAGACTGAAAAAATCAGCGAAAATCACATGCAACCTTTAAAAATTGCTGAAATTCCCTGATGACGACTGGAAAACGAAACTTTTACCACTTGCAGACGAAACTCTGCCCCATAAAATAGAAGCAACAGCGACTATCTGACTTATTTCGTTTCTGCATAAATGGACCAAAAGCGCGGGGTGCAAAAACAATCGCCAAAGCCAAACGTAAAAATCTTGAATATCGTTTATTTCATTACGTTTCGGCGAGACAACAGCGCCATCATCAGCTATATTCAAAAATTTTACTTCACCCTTTGACTGAGACCCAGGAAAGATAAGAATATAATGCGGTAGAATCTAAATTCGCCATACGTTAAAGCAGACGTTCTCTGATAATTTTTGCTACATTGATGTCGATTCAGTAAGTTTTTCCTATTTTTTTAGAGCAACATTAGTCGCAAGTGTGCTCTAGAGAAGTGTTGCAGTAAATTACCTGTTTAATGCTTCGGGGGAAACCTATTACGAGAAAATAAAGGCCGTTTTGGCAACAAATGTTTCATCCAGAAAACGCTAACAAAGCAGAGATCCGAATTATAGTCGTAAAATTAAACACTACCGGCACAATTCCCGGAAATTGCGCATTTGCCAGCATCTATCCAGTTTTATGGGTAGTTTTGGATCGATGGTCACTGCATTTGTCTCTTCGGATTACTGTTAATGTCGGTTTTTCCCGATTAGGAGCGAAACAATTTCGGCTGGCCAGAAGCCGCTGGATGATGAATGCTTGGGGCAATAATGAAGAATTGAACCGAGCAACAATTGTTGGATGGCAAATAGGGCGAAAACGAAAGCCGTTCCATATAAATCAGCCATTAGTGGCAAGCGAAATTCATACCCATCTGGATATTAAGGTCTGCGGTCCGAACCCGAAGTATTATGAGGATTGTAGGGATCCTTATTGTTTAGACGTCATTGTCCCTGGACATAAATTGCGCAAAGGGCAAAATCACCCTTGCTCCGTTTTCATCGAATTATCAGTTCTCTGAGAAGTTATGCAATAAAGAAAGCAGTTTTCCCATAAATTCGCGTGGAAAATCTCGAGTTATTGCATCGTTTTCTGTTATAGGCCCATTTGCAGCTTCAACAAGCGCGTGGTTGTTGTGAAAATATTCCATAACCGAGTTTATGGAGATTTCATCGATAAAATGTATTTTATGGGGTCTATTTTACGGATTTTATTTCGGTTCGATCGGAACCGGGCAAAGGGTTTTATTAAATTGAAACTTTGCCTGCCCACCATTCCATCGCCAAAACGATAAGAAATAGTAAACTTGATCAGAAACTGGCTTTAGTTTGTTAGCGTTTTCCCCTCAAACAGCCCTTGAGGTGAATAAATTGGCGTCGAACAAACGGCTGCGAAATTAGCCAAGTTCTCAATAGCCTCGAATTTATAAGCAAAAGTTCTTATAAAGCTGAACTTATTGTTTACCTGCGAATTTAATATAGTCGCTTTGGCTTCATTAAAACCGTGTTACAAGTTTACTTTCTGCTCAGTATTCGTGCAACATATATCCACGACGTTCAAATACGAAAAGTTTAATTATTAGCACTGGCGGGCTTCGTGTAATGGAAACTTTGAGACTTTGCCTCTAACTGGAACAATAACTTTGGCAGCGCCTTGTAATTGGCGCGGTGCTGCGCCAATCACACTTTTGCGGCTAAAATCGTCAACATTGGTTCATTTGAAAAGTTTTTCGGTTTTTTTTTCAAAAATCCCACCATCCAGCTGTGCTCTGAATTGTTCTCGGAGCGGCGATTGAGTGTTTTTATTTATTAAACGAACGCGTTGCTGCTTGTTTGTTTGTCTGTCTGGCATTTTATCTTGTGCATTTCAGTCGGGTTAGAGCGACTAATTTATGGGGCGCATTAATTCTGTTTTTAGCGGCATGCTGGCAACATTTGTTGTGCACCATTTCCTCCCGAGAACTATTCAATTGACATTGTTGTGCAGCTACAGAAATTAATTAACAAACAGTCCGACCTTATTAGGCAGTAGATTCTTAGGGTGAAAAAACGTGTCAAAAAAAGAAATTGTGCAACTAACTGCAGGGTTTTTAGTAGAGTGGTATTGGCAAAAACAGAAGTACATTAGCAACCGGATCGGAAATTCCCTGATGATGGCCGAAAATCGAAACTTTTGTCACATGTAGAATGCACTTTGCCCCACAAGACGGACTCCAAGCTGAATCTATGATTTCACGGGTTTCTGAGAAAATGAATGACAAACTTAGAACTGCATAAAAACTGCAAAAATCTGTTGCAAATTTAAAAAAATCTTGAAAATAACCTGATGATGACTGACCTCAGAATTTTTGCCACTTATAAAACGGACTATGCCCCATCAGGTTCTTATAAACAGCCTTAACTTGATTAGTTTTTGAGAAAATAACTGGGAAACTTCGGTCTGTATAAACAAGCATAAAATCGAAACGAAATTCTCGGAAAATTCTCTGAGGATGTGTCAAATTCGAAACGTTCGCCACTTATAGAACACCCCCTGGGAAACAGGTGACTCTCCAAATTTTCAATTTTCAAGATATTAATAAAATAAATGCCAAACTTGGCTCTAAAAAAAAATAAAAAATCCTGAAAATTGCCTGACTATGATTCGAAGTCCGAAGTCGAAGTCGATTTTTTTTGCCACACATAAAACGCCCTCGAAAGTTAATATTTAATTTCGCTGCTTTTTAAGGAACTAAATGCCCAATTTAGGCCTGCATAAATAACCGCAAAAATGGATGCTAAACTTTAAAAAATCTTGAAAACTACTGGATGATGTAAAATTCGAAACTTTTCGACTTATAGAGCAGACTTTGTCCTACCGAACTTTATACAAAAGGCACTTTCTAACTGCAASTTCCTCAGCAAATAAATGTCGAACTGGGACCTGCTTGAATATGCGCGAAAATCAGACGCAACTTTGGAAAATTTTTGAAAATTCCCTGATAATGACCGAAAATCGAAAAAATTTCTTCGCATAGACCAGATTTTATTCTACCGATGTGATGCAAAAGTGACTTTCCGACTTAGAAAGTTTCTGAGCAAATAAATGTCGAACTGCGACTTGACGAAAAATCCGCGAAAACCACATGCAACTTTGAAAAATGTTTGGAAATTTCTTGATGATGACTCAAAATCGAAACTTTTTTCCACTGATAAAGCAGACTTTATTCTACCGATGTGATGCAAAAGTGACTGTCTGACTTTGCAAGTTTCTGAGCAAAAAATGTGGAACTGCGACTTGTCGAAAAATCCGCCAAAACGACTGGAAATTTGGAAATTCCCTGATGATGACTAAAAATCGAAACTTTTTTCACTTAGGCATAGATCAAGCTGTGTCCTATCAAGGCGATATAAAAATTACCTTCGAACTTTGCAAGCTGCTGAGCAAATAAATGTGGAATTGCATTTCGACCTGCTTAAATATTCACAAAAAATTCTTGAAAATTTTCTGATGATGACTGAGAAAATCGAACCTTTGTCCGCTTATAGAGCAGCCTTTGCTCTACCGATGTGACACAAAAGGGACTTTCTGACTTCGCAAGTTCCTGACCAAATAAATGTCGAACTGCGACCTCCCGGAAAATCCGCCAAAAACGCACCTTTCAAAAATTCTAGAAAATTCCCTGATGATCACCGGAATTCGAAACTTTTTACACTTTTAGAATAGACTTGCGCTGAAAAATAGCTGCAAAAGCGCCTTTCGTCCGTCTGGAGTTCCTGATTTAAAAAATGCCACCGTCCGGCCTGCAAAAGCACCGTCGTAGACCAGACGCAATTTTGAAAACCTGTCAAAAATTCCCTGATGATGATTGGAAATCGAAACGTTGCCCAGTAATAGAAGGAACTTTGCTCTACAAAATGCATTCAAACAATTGCGAAAAGTTACCGGGAAAGTGTGCTTTCTTTAGGTTTTTAGCATGCTGTAAGGGGTTCGAATTCAATTAGTTTATTGGCAAAAATATGCCCTCAAACTTCCCTTAGTTTCCTTCCTAAAGGATGGTTATGACGGTTGCTGTTGCAAGAATTCCCGATAGTTTCCGCGTAAATTAGCCGGAATAATTCCTGTCGTTTGTACGTGTGTTGGCACTTTCAACTGTCCTTATTCTCAGCCTGGAGCGGAATGGCGAGGGCGGATATAAAGAAATTCCATGACATTACCGTTTCTTCCGCCTTCTTTTCGTCATAAAAGTTAATAAAAGCCGGCGAATTTTGCGCCGCCATGCGATACATTAAGCGATTGTCATTTTGCCGTGTTTGTCGCTGTTTTATTGGCCGGGGCAGATGTCCAGAACTTGCCGGATTTATATTAATATTAGTTGGCGAAGTTGGAACGGACGGCACCGGAAAAAGACATTTCCTGGCGAGGAGGAAAGTCCGACCGAAAAAAGAGGCGATCAGTAGATCCGTATAATAAATTGACCAAAGCAGCTTAGGCGGCATAATGCGGCATGGCACTTTTATTGCTTAATGGGCTCAATTCTCATCTGGGTGTCGTGCTCAATTAATAAATGGTGATTGTTCTCAGTCCTTTTGTCCAAACACAGAACTGGAGGAAAAACAATTCTAAAAAGTTGATGAAATTTCTGGAAAGCAGACATTAATTCAAAGCAGATCTGGCCTTTTTCCGCATTCTACCAGCTAATAACTTAATCCTAAAAAGTAATCGATAAACGATGCTAAAAAAGCCGGTCAAGGGCGTGACAATAAACAAACTAAATCAACCACAGACAGACAGACAGACTCTCCTCATCAGGTGGAACACGCTTTTTGCTGGATAAAACCGAAATATTCGTCTAGACGCTTTTATTGCTGTTCAAATCGCAAATAATACTCGTTTTTTTTTTGTTTCTTAAACCGAATTACTGGCTTTATCTGGAAAAAATGGAGCTCGATTGGTCCTGCTAAGCCTGCTTCGGATTATAACGAACGGCTCAGCAGGCTTATGCTCAGGCCTATCCATATTTAATATCGAACACATTTTTATTGGGATCTTCAGCTTTATCTGGAACGGAGCAGCCTAATGATGGACATTTAGTGTGAATGGGGGTTTAGCCAACATTCGTCACTCGCGTATTTGGCGACAAGACTGAACGAATTTTTAATCTAAAAACCGTTCAATGTTTTTCTCCGTATAACTCCGTCATAATCCGGCTGTATTTGCAGGCAAAAGCTTTGTAAACATTGTAATTTTACTGCAGGCTTAACAGTTTTACTAGTCGCAATTAACTGATTGAAGCTCGTTAGTAAATCGTGCAGTTTTTCCATATCGGCCACGTGTTGACTGAGAAATTGTTAGCAAACTCCTAGCGAAGTTCACCTACTTAACTTATCAGACACCAGGTTAATTAGCTGAGATCAAGTGGCATCTGTGGAACTTTAAATTGGAATAACTCTCACACCAACACTTGCGCTCTAATCAACCACAATGTGTGCCTTATGCGAGGCCTTAATGATCCTGTTTTAAAATCAACTTTTTAATGCACCATTGTTTCGGTCTGAGGCAATTTTCGACTCACTGTTTATTTATACACTTTGTGCGTTTGTACTCACAGATGTGTGCAACCGTCATTAGTACCATTTGCCTTGATATTTGGTTACTGCCTATTTGTGTATCCAATTTCCTATGTTTGTAATACTGTAAATAGTTTTTTTTGATTCGGGCTCCAAAGATGCATTTGGCATGATTTATGATTGAAACATGCCTGGAAGTTGACAGTGATAAACATCCAAAGAAATAATCGTTCATGAAGTTGATCCGAATAGAGACCAGCGCGTTCACTGGAGAATTGGGAAAAAATGTATTTTGATAAACTCGGTATCAGACAATTGCGCTCCCATTGTTCCCTGCATGAAAGGGCCAGATAAAGGCCATCGACTACAAAGGAACGTGCTTGAAAAGTAGGAAAATTTGACATTCCCCTTGTATTTCGCTTCTTTTGTGCTCACAAGGGGCAACAACGCAACTAATATCGTATTTACGGGGACATTTTCCAAAAAAATCATACGTTGCTAAAAGCCTTAAAAGACCTGAAAGTTTGGGTTAAAATGCAGAAAATTCCACCCTACTTTACCTTCAAATCTGGATTTTCGGTCGTAATAGCGCGATTTAAAGAAAAATTGCAACTTTTGATGCAGGCGTTTACGTACATATTTTACAAAAAAAAACATATCGCAGACACAAGAGCAGGAAAAGATTTGAAATTTTGGCTTCTAATAGGCAAAACTCCACGTAACTCGCCCTGAAAATTCGAATTTTCTGGTAAATTCAGGCGATTTTTTTAAATTTGCAAACTTAGGCAGCAAGTAGCCAACATCGCGCTTAGGTGCACGTTTTAGCAAAAAAAATCACGTCTTGGACGGAAGTGCATTAAGACACTTGAAATTTTAGCCCGTTGTAGCCAAAACTCCCCTCAACTGTTGCTGTAAATTTGAGTTTTCTTCTAAACAGAAGTGATTTAAGAAAAAATGTAAACTTAGACAGCCGGTAATTGAAACCGCGTTTACGTGCACATTTTACAAAGAAAAACATATCGCAGACACAAGAGCAGGAAAAGATTTGAAATTTTGGCTTCTAAGAGGCAAAACTCCACGTAACTCGCCCTGAAAATTAGAATTTTCTGGTAAATTAAGGCGATTTTTTTAAATTTGCAAACTTAGCCAGCAAGTAGCCAACATCGCGCTTAGGTGCACGTTTTAGCAAAAAAATCACGTCTTGGACGGAAGTGCATTAAGACACTTGAAATTTTAGCCCGTTGTAGGCAAAAAACTCCCCTCAACTGTTCCTGTAAATTTGAGTTTTCTTCTAAACAGAAGTGATTTAAGAAAAAATGTAAACTTAGACAGCCGGTAATTGAAACAACAGCAGTAAAAGATTGGAAATTTTGGCTTCTAATAGGCAAAACTCCACGTAACTCGCCCTGAAAATTAGAATTTTCTTTTAAACTAAGGCGATTTTTTTAAATTTGCAAACTTAGGCAGCAAGTAGCCAACATCGCGCTTCGGAAAAAAAATCACGTCTTGGACCAAAGTGCATTAAGACACTTGAAATTTTAGCCCGTTGTAGGCAAAACTTCCATCAACTGTTCCTGTAAATTTCAGTTTTCTTCTAAACAAAAGTGATCTAAGAAAAAATGTAAACTTAGACACTCTGTAATTGAAACCGCGTTTACTTGGACATTTTGCTAAACAAATCATATCTTGTGGACACACACAAGCGACTAATTAATAACACTAACAGCTCACTTAGAAACATCGTACCTCTAGAGCACCAGGAAGCAAACAGTCGCTTAATGATTAATGCAAAAAATACATCTGAAACTGTGAAATGCTCCAAAAAAGCAAAAAACAAGTTTGATCAAAACACAACAGTCTGTCTAGTCAACGCCAACAAAAATCGTTCTTTAAAGCCTCTGTTTAAAATTTAATTTTGATGTAATCATTAATACTGTTCGTTCCAATCCCGGGCTGTCTTACTCTCTGTCTATCAACACTGATTAGGGCTTTAATAAATATTAATTTGCTAGGCGACCTGACGTCCGGATAAATTATTTAATTTGTTAAGGATCCGTGTCACGATTCGAGTGCTCTCATTGTTTTCCAAGTAGAGTCGAAACACTCTCGGATTGTGCTTATTTTATTGCGAACTGAGCTGTTGCTTAGGTCATCTTTTTATCTGATGTCTGTTTCAATTGGCAGTACGTCTCTTGATTGGTTTTCGTTGAAATGGCCATTAACACGGAAAAATTAATCAAGTCTCTGGACTCTAGAGGTGGAAGATTAGTTTTCCAATATTATTTTCACTTACTTACCATTTGTTGTTCTTAAACAATGTTTTGTTTAATTTTGCGGGTAAGCTCAACAAGCGAAAATTTGATCGGAACAGTACGGAAGCGGCTTCTAGCGGTTCCCTTCTCTGATTCTCATTGCATACTAATTGAAATTTCCGGTAAGTCGTAATCCCCGGATTTTGCATAAAGTTTTTATGGTCCAAGACATGTTTGCCAGAACAGAACTAGTTATAGCAGTTGCCTCGATAGACCGACTAACTTCTGGATAAATGGCACGGCGAAATTGTCTGGTTTAAATGAACAAGCTTCCGCTGATAAAATGGCCCAAAAAAACTGGAAATATGAGAGTTAATCCAGCGAAATGAAGCGCTTGAAGTTGGGAAATTTTTTAAACTTGTCTAGCTGTCGATGTATTTTTTGTTTTCTTGTAGAAATCGGGGTTTGTTTCAGTTGCTTTCACTCGATTTGTCGACGTTTTTTTGCCAGAATAACAACGTATTTGCAGAAATTTATGAAAATCACGAAATACCAAAGAAATAGAGCATAAAGGTAATGGTAAGAAGCGGTAAAGAAAAACTGAAAATGTCAGTTGCTTTCTATGCAACTGGTAAAAACGTCGACAATATTTTTACCAGAAGAAGGGCGGTTTTAAAAATCAATGAACATCAATGCAATTGAGCATAAGCAGTTTAGAATGAGAAGAAACGAGAAAGACAGATCGAAAATTAGATAATTTCTGTTGCTTTCGTGGTCAAACTCTGGACGA
This sequence comes from Dendroctonus ponderosae, assembly GCF_020466585.1. NCBI lineage: Eukaryota > Metazoa > Arthropoda > Insecta > Coleoptera > Curculionidae > Dendroctonus > Dendroctonus ponderosae. The sequence goes on from NW_026019016.1 coordinate 12,921,066, forward strand.
TTTTATCTGAATAACGTTTTTAGGACAACTGAAAAAAATGGCAACTATGTACAGTGGGAGGAAGCGAGAGGGACGGACATTTCAATGTTGAAAGTATCATCTAGCTGTCAACGTTTTTTTACTAGATGAAGGACGGTTTTAAAAAATCAATGAAAATCATGAGACATCGAAGCAATTGAGCATAATAGACAATGAGAAGAAGCGAGAAAGAAAAGTGGAAAGAAGGGAGAAAGATAATCTGTTGTCAGTTGCTTTTGGCCTAATTGTCGACGTTTTTGTCAGAACAAGAACGTTTTCATCAGAACAAGAACGTTTTTACGAAATAACAGATGAGAATTGCGCACAAGAAAAATGTAATTTTTTATGTTGAAACATTCAGTTTCTTTGGGTCTAGCTGTCGACGTTTTTACCAGAAGAAAAACATTCTTACATAAATGAATGAAAATTACGAAACATCACTGAAATTGAAGATGAAGGGAGAAAGACAATTAACTAACTAACTGTCAACGTTTTTATCAGAATAAGAACGTTGCACAAAGGAAAAATTTAATTTTGAATGTTAAAAAACTCAGTTTCTTTCGGTCTAGCTGTCGACGTTTTTACCAGACTAAGATCAGTTTAAAAATGAATGGAAATCGCGAAACAACCAAGCAATTGACCATAAAAGTCTAGCTGTCGACGTTCTCATCAGAACAAAAACGTTGCACAAAAGAACAATGGAATTTTGAATGTTGAAAAACTCAGTTTCCTTCGGTCTAGCTGTTGACGTTTTTACCAGCCTAAGAACAGTTTAAAAAATGAATGAATATCGCGAAACAACCAAGCAATTGACCATAAAAGAAAAGCTGTCGACGTTTTTATCAGAACAAGAACGTTGCACAAAGGAAAAATGGAATTTTGAATGTTAAAAAACTCAGTTTCTTTCGGTCTAGCTGTCGACGTTTTTACCAGACTAAGAACAGTTTAAAAAATGAATGGAAATCGCGAAACAACCAAGCAATTGACATAAAAGGGAAGCTGTCGACGTTTTTACCATAATAAGAACGTTGCACAAAAGAAAAATGTAATTTTTAATGTTAAAAAACTCAGTTTCTGTCGGCCTAGCTGTCGACGTTTTTACCAGAATAAGAACAGTTTAAAAAATGAATGGAAATCGCGAAACAATCAAGCAATTTACCATAAAAGACAAGCTGTCGACGTTTTTATCAGAACAAGAACGTTGCACAAAGAAAAATGGAATTTTTAATGTTAAAAAACTCAGTTTCTGTCGGTCTAGCTGTCATCGTTTTTACCAGAATAAGAACAGTTGAAAAAATGAATGAAAATCGCGAAACAACCAAGCAATTGGCCATAAAAGTCAAGCTGTCAACGTTCTGATCAGAACAAAAACGTTGCACAAAGGAAAAACTGAATTTTGAATGATACAAAACTCAGTTTCTTTCGGTCTAGCTGTCGACGTTCTTACCATACTAAGAACAGTTTAAAAAATGAATGGAAATCGCGAAACCACCAAGCAATTGACCATAAAAGACAAGCTGTAGACGTTTTTTATCAGAAAATAGAACTTTCCTTCAGAATGATTTGTAGATGATTGGTAATGAAATTAATTAAAGTAGTAAAGAAAAAAATTTAAAATTCAGTTGCTTTTGACTGTCGACGTTTTTATCAGAACAAGCACGTTTTTACCAAAAGAAGGAAAATCGCGAAAGAACAAAGAAGAATTGCGCACATGAAAAATGTATAATGGGAAGAAGCGAGGAAGAAAAATGGAAATTTGAATGTTGAAAAACTCTGTTACTTTCGTTCTGGCTGTCGACGTTTTTTCACCAGAAGACAAACGTTGTTACAGAAATGAATGAAAACTACGAAACCTCGCAGCAATTGAACATGGAGGGCAATGAAAAGAGGAAAGATGGAAGATTATTTTCAGTTGCTTTTGGTTCGTTCTACAAGTTCTCAAGAACGTTTCTACCCAATTGAATAAAGATCATTTGCGCAAAAAGTGATGGAAATCGGGATGTGGAAACTCAGTGACATTCGGTCTAACAGCCTCAGTTTTTACCGAAACAAGAACGTTTCTGCATGAATGATCAATTAACCGGACAGAACTGTATCGATTCATCTCGAAGAATAATTGAATGAAATAAAAACAGGAATAATGGATAAATACCTGGAATGGGCAATAAGGCCGCAGCAAGTGTGTGGCGCAGGTCGGGCGCCATCCAGTTCTCCAGGGCGCAGAGAACTTCCAGACGCCGATGAACTCGCGCTCAGCTGAGCATCGCCTGCCGTCGTCCAGTAGTCGACTCGACGTTTCGCGACGTGGACACGCCATCCTCATAGGTGAAGGCCACGTGACAAAAATGACAGTTGGGGAAATGGACGTGCGACGTCACGCCAGAAGAAAACGCGACAGCCGGCTTGCAGACAGTTACCACGGTCGCGCCGGTCCGAATAACGCGCCGCACTTGCCGATCCATTGCGGCGAAGAGATCGCGTTTTAAACGAAAAAAGTCCACATGAAAAATTAAGAAAACGTGTGAACCTGTTGATGTTTTTAAAGTTTTTCCCCCCATCGTTGATGTTGTCGATTTTATTCATGTTGACGAAGATTCAGAAGCAGCAGTGTGTTAACATAGTTGACGATCTTCTCCTTAAGTTTAAGATATAGTCTAATTGTAGAAAATCGTTTCGGTTCTTACCGTTTGGTTAGTGATCGTTCGAATTAGGTGCTTCAGTAGCATCGCAAAGCAGTTATTCTAAATGAAGTAGTTTATAGGAAAAGTTACCGTATCTAGAGCCACCATAGGTAACTATTCCCCATAGGTTTTCAACAGAATTCGTTAGGTTTCTGGTAAGGATTTCGGCCAAAGAGTCACAATCAATTCAACCATCTGGAGGTTTTCCAGCTGGAATTCCGCAGCACCAAGCATCTGTTTTGTCTGGCGAATTATAATTTTAGCCACTTTATACCCTCGTCCTTTGTTTTACGCCATTTGAGTCCAACTGAGCCCATTGTGTTGGTTATGCTTTGTTTTTCATTTCTTCACTGTTTCCGTACGAGGGTCATTCAGTTTCAACGCCGAAATTTTATTAGTTTTTTCTTCACTTGAAAGTCAAGGTTTTTAGCAATCGGATTCCACTGCCACTGTTTCCAGTCATTAACTAATAAACTCACTTATTTGCGTATTTAAGGTAAATTGTCTACATTGCGCAAGTAAACACATTACGCCACTGTTTGAAAATTTTCCAATTAATATCATCCCAAGTCTGTTTGTTTCATCCGATTAATTGCCAATTTCGCTTATTATTTTGCAAAATATCACTACCGCATTGCAATCATGAGGAAAACGGCAAAAACCAAGGCAATCAAGGGGATTAAGGAAAAAATGAAATTTATTACTAATACAATTCAATAAGCGAGTGTCCAGCCTTAAATGATACAAGTTCTTGCATTCTTTGACTGTGGCGTTTCTAAATCATTGTCTAGCTTTGGTGTGATTTCCTGGATATTTTACGCAATTTGTCTATGTTTTTGTGTCGATTTTATTTAGTCAGCAGGCTTTTGACCGTCTGCAGACACCCGATTTGGCAAAAGATCTTTTAAATCCATCGATGACTAGCTTCTTAGTATGCATCATGCAGCCTGTCTGGCTTAATATGTGAATCATAAATTATATTTTAAATTGCAATGTGATGTCAATGTGAGGCGAATGGTCACGTTTTCGATTTTTTCTTCCCCATCGTGTTTTGTCCCCTAGAACGAGTGCGGTTTTATGGCTGGAATATCGAATATTTACAATGGTTGTTTTGTATTTTTTTCCCTACTGAATCCACGGCTTTTTATTATCGTCTCAAAAGTTTGTGTGTGTAGAAATGGCGTAATTTTTTTTGTCCCAATAATACAAAAAAACTCGAGTTTCCGCAATTGCTGCTCAATTTCTCCTCACGTTGTTCGAGGACAATAATGCATCCTGTCCAGTCTTTTATGTGATGTGTGGCCGTCTGTTAATTGCCCGAAAATAACATTTATTTAATGGGCCTAAAAGCTCGCTTTATTATGTACTGAAAACGCTCATTGCATAAGCTCTAAAAATAAATGGCGTGAAAAGCCAGTGGCCCAAATCATGTTTTTAAATTGACAATACTTCAATTACTGTCGTTGAAACCATTTCAGATTCGTTCGTTTTCCAAAAGTGTTTTATTTTCCCTTTGTTCATTAGTGGAACAGCCTAAATTTTCGAAATCCGCCACCCTCCCAAGTCAAATACGCAGGTTTCACCGCGGTTTTTCCCGTGAAAACATGCATTTTTTGTGCCAATTCAACAAACACATCTGCGCTCAGAACAGTTTTTTCTCTCGAAAACAAAACGAAACACGTGAATTAATGCACGTTAGCATTTACTGTTTGTGTTTTTAATGATTTAATGCATTCGGCGCCTCGTATCGAAAAAAAAACTGGATGGACGCATTAACGCATAGTAAATACAATTTGTATTTTGGGCCATATTTCGGCATTTTCATATTCAATTCGTTGTTCGGAGAACGAACGAAATGCCGAAAACATCGATGCGTGAACGATCGAAGTAGATCCCAACAAACTGCGGTGCAATGAAACTGGTATTAATAATGGGAAATTGTGTGCTTGTATCAGAGTAAAATTAAAAAAATGTGTTGGTTTAGTGCAAAAATTGAATGGAAGACCATTGAGTTTAAGAATCCCTAAGGCGTCTTTAAAGGCTTTGAAGCAATTGTGTCGATTATACATACCATAAACATTTTTTTCGGAGTTGAATGCATTTTGCAACTGTTAAGTTTTGGGGGCTTTTAGGCTGTCCTGGAAAATAATTTTGCCCAACGTTTCGCAAGCTCGAGTGACTTGCCTCTTCAGAGGTGGTCCAATTGTTCCTGCAAAACATATTCGAAAGCGCAACTCTGACTTCTCTGATCTTTAATACGATCGATGCAAAATTCAATAATTTTAATGAACGCCTTGCACCGTCACCATCAAATCAATAATCATCCATCTCCCCTGGCAACCCCACGGATGTTCTGTGTTGTGCCCGGAAGTACCGCCGCGCTGTCTCTTGTCACAGCCATGAAGTAGCCCCGATGTTGCCACTCCCGTCGTGGGTGTGCCCCGCCTACCAGGGTTGCCGCTCTCGCCGTGGTTGCTCTGTTTTCCCAGGTTGCTTACAAATTTTTATTTATTTCACATTTTGTCTGAATCCCAAGAAAGAAAAAATATAATAACAATTACACGCAGTTAGGAAAATAAATCAAAATACATTATTATTATTTAGTTACTTTCTTAAATAGCGAAATGGTTTAGGTCGATTATTTTGGTTTTTCTTCTGCTCTGGCCGATGCATTATGAGGCGTAGGCAGTGGTGTTGTTTGGAAAAAAAATGAAATTTAAATAAGTAAATTCCATTTGCATATAAAGTGGCTTTCGAACGCGCTTGGAAAGACTGTGTAAAAGACAATAAACAATGATTTGAATTGCTAAAACCTGAAACAGCCATAAAACGTAAACCGCTTCTTAGAGTCATCACTTAGCCGTTTTTGAAATTGAGGCCGTTTTGAGTTCAGTTTTTTTGCCGTGTTTAATCACTTAGTCACAATAATTAGGTGCAGTGGTTCGTCCCACTGAGAAACTACGAGTTTCTATATATTTTTCAATAGAAAACACGGAAATCCCCACTGTAATTATTATCCCTTCGGTCATTAATCTTCCTAACGTTCCCAACAGCTGGTTTCTGGCAAATGGAAAAAAAATCTGGCCTTTTCCAACGAGATCCACCCGAGTATTGAAAAAACGAAAACCTGCAATATTAATGGCCGGTCAATAGGATGTTTAGGAAAAATAGTTATTTGCCTGAATAGGGGGCCAATGTATACAGGGTAAAAAATTCAAATTGTCACACTGTACATTGGATTAAGTACATATTTTTTATTTGCTTAATACTTTTGAGCAAAATATCCAGTCAGATTAGGATGGCAGCAATAAAAATAGCTACAAATAAATCAATATTGGCTTTTGCAATTTCCGAATACCGATTTTATAATTCAATTTAAGCCCGATGTGTCTAAATATGTGATTTGGCAAAATAATCGAGAAATATGTTCGAAATAATGCTATAAATTAAACTGTGTCAATTTAAATAAACCGGTCAATGGTTCGTGCCATTTCTGCATTGGTCGTTTGCAATATTGGAACATTATTTTTAATTAACCCCATTTTCGACTCAATATATATCAGTGAACTATTGTTTCGGCCAATATATTTTATGTTTAAACAGCAACGAAACACATAATTGTTTCGCGTTTATTAACAAAGTCAATACGCCTAATTGTAATTATAGTAGTTTTTATTTTCCATTGCCCATCACCTTTCGTTCGTTTGCACTTTCATCAATGCTGCTAAACCCCTAAACCAGAAACCTAGTGGTTTTTTTGTGTGAAAAACCTGATGAAAAACCCCCTTTACTTCAGGAAAAGGTACTTTTTCCAGGACCAACCAAGGAAAAATCCATGCCTCCATTAGAATAAACCCCCATTAGACGTTACTTAAACTAAGCAAAAATCCCTAGAACTTTAGCCGAGTTACGCCAGAAATTGGAAACATTTCTTAAGACGTTAAAATAACTTTTTGCAATAGCAAGTGAATACAATAATGAACTTGAACCAGTTATTGACAATTTGAGACAGTGATGGAAAGTTTAGAGGACGTGGCGGCAAGAGAGGAGGCCGAAAGGCAGCAAAGTTTAAAGGATTTGGAGCAGCTCTATGAGTGGTTGCAGCAATTCGAGGATCCTCCGCCAGCTCCAAGACCTCCACCTCCTTATCAATTCAGAAACGGTTCGTATTGAGTTTTTTTTGAGGGGCACCGGTAGGGAAGCTTCCGAAGTTAATTGCTAGTGCTTAAGGGAATTTCGTAGAAATTCCAAAAATAGCTTAGAATTGAAAATTCGTCGGAAATTTGTTGATTATTGGAAAGAATGAAACACTGTTACAATTTGCCTTCAAACATACATTTTTAGGCGAACATTCACAAATCCGCAAAAATCAACAACTGATGCAATTTAAATGAATTTTTCAGGGTTTTCAGACTCAAGT
>NW_026019016.1:12929183-12934455 GCF_020466585.1 Dendroctonus ponderosae
TGAATTTTTGTTGGAGAGGTTGCATTTGCGTTCAAACATACATTTTTAGGCCAACATTCACAAATCCGCAAAAATCACAAACTGATGCAATTTGAATGAATTTTTCAGGGTTTTCAGATTCAAGTGTTTTCTATGGATTGGGAAAATTTCAAGTCGGTACTGGTTTCAGATCGGAAGCTGTGAATTTTTGTTGGAGAGGTTGCATTTGCGTTCAAACATACATTTTTAGGCCAACATTCACAAATCCGCAAAAATCACAAACTGATGCAATTTGAATGAATTTTTCAGGGTTTTCAGATTCAAGTGCTTTCTATTGATTGGGAAAATTTCAAGTCGCTACTGGTTTCAGATCGGAAGCTGTGAATTTTTGTTGGAGAGGTTGCATTTGCGTTCAAACATACAGTTTTAGGCCAACATTCACAAATAACGCAAAAGTCAACAACTGATGTATTTTGAATGAATTTTTCAGTGTTTTCAGATTCAAGTGCTTTCTATTGATTGGGAAAATTTCAAGTCGCTACTGATTTCAGATCGGAAGCTGTGAATTATTGTTGGAAAGGTTGCATTTGCGTTCAACCATACATTTTTATTATTAACTGAGATTAAATGGAAAAAGTCAGGGCATTTTGGCTTCTGAAAATTGAAAACCGAGCAAAACATGTTCATGGTCTGTACATATTCAAAACGGCACTATAAATAACGCATGTGACAACGTATTTATAGACAACAAAAACCCGAGAGAGAGTGCATAACTAAAGGTGTGTAACGACAAGTTAATAACCTAAGCGCATCGGCTTTGGCATTGGAACCTGTGCCAATTATAATACTTGTCCTTGGCTGGTTATTAAAAATCTCTTTAATTTAAGCAAGGTTAATAACTTATTCATTCACGGATTTCAGAGATTGTTATTCTTTGACCGTCCCAGAGAAAACAATGATTAAAAACCGCACACTTTATCGAGGCTCTTTCAAAATAGCCTGCAACCTTGCCTGATTATGATTTTTCTCCATAATGCCATCACATAACACACAGGTCGATGTCAATTTCAGTTTTTTTACATCCACGTAAATCCTTCTTCCAGGCTTTATCAAGTTTTCACTTTCTCAAAGAAAACTCGCCGGGTTCGTTATGCTAAGTAGCACAAGGAATAAAGCTTTTGCCTGCCGATTTTCATCTGAAGTATTCCAAACAATAACGAATTTTGTGCGCCCCAGATTGTGCAAAAGGAACTTTTTCCGAATAACTTGTAGATGATGTTGCGTTGTTGCTCCTCAACAGCTAACCAAGCAATTTTTCCCTTTCGGGCAAAAGTCACTTACCGTACAGTTTTCATGTTGAAATCGCAAAATTTTCGGTCGCTTATGCGGAATCTATTATTCGCAAAAAAAATGTTCTACGGTCCATAAATTCAGGAAAATCATCCGGGAAATGTCCTCAGCAAAGGCGGGATTCAAATAAAAACGGCGTCTAAAAAGATTTGGCTTGCTGATGTTATTTATTCAGTTCGGTTTTGCGAAACAAATTTTAAGTGATTTTTTCTCTCGAACGGCCGGGGAAGTTGAAGCGTGGATTGGAACATTTTTTGTGGTCGTTGAGGTCTGGGAAATGTTTTCTTAAGCACCGGCTACAGTCCAGTCGCACGTAGTTGCAAGTAGTTTCCTACTTTCGTCTATTTGCTCCGAAACATTCATGTTTGTAAGATCGCTGATAATCACAGCAAAACTATTTAATATTTCCCAAATAAATTGAATCCGGGAAAACGCAAATAAAAACGATTTTACCAAATTGCTTGGCAATTCCAGGAAAAGTTGGCCTCGAGCAGCCCTTTTTGTGCCACCAAAGGGCTTACTTGCAGTCTAAAACTGCCATCTCAGTAAGTCCTATCTTGCTCCAGCTTTCCGGGAAAATTCACCATCCAGATATGCATTTATCACTAAGCAATAAAATTATTGGCGTTTTTCAGGACTATTTTTGGTGCTAAAAATAATTCACCCCCCAGGCCAGCAGGGGAAAATAAATAAATTTTAATTAAACAGTATCCATAGTTGATGTAGGGTGAATTCGCATTTTGCTTTATGGGATTTAAATTTAATTTCTGAAATGTGTTTTAATTGGCGACTTTTTCATAGGGCGTTTTAATTAAATTTACATTTAATTAAACACATCAGGTCGTTTCAATATTCTGTTGTTTGCCAATTCTGAACGCTTCATTGGGCCCTCAGTGTTTACTCTTGTTTTTATCCGCTACCTATTCGAGAAGATTGTGCTTAAAAACTTACTCTTCCACTGTTCAGACAGACAATGTCTTGTGTTTTAACGAGCCTAATTAGGTTTGGCTCATTAATAACTTTCATTGCTCGTTAGCCGAAGTTCTGGAAATAAAAACATCAAAGGTTTTCTCTATCACGGATCGACAGAGGAAAATGGAAAAGCTCGAATGTAGCGACTTTATTCAGCCCTAATGGAGTCTGTCTTAATGTAGTTTAATGATGTTTTTGGAAACGTTCGTCGGCTGGTTCGAAAGTTTCCCACTCGGTTGAATAAACGCATGATTAGGGTTGATGGGGCTGGAAGTCGTCATTGTTATTTTGGCCGACTCCGGCCACCAATTTGCCTGAGAGTTGACTTTAATTTAGCCCACTTAAATGCTGGATAAATTGGTAATTTTTGATTCGAAATCCATTTTTTATGAAGCTTTAAAACTGACATGAAAGATTTGTATTAAGTGGAAAATGTGGAAGTGGTACTCGCCCTGGATGGGGAGTTTTGATTTTTTTGGAAAGGTGGCAGTTCGCGTGAAGACACTCATTTTTAGAGTCACATTTACAAAGAGCGCGCAAAAATCAGCTTTGAATGCAATTTGAATTAATTTTTCAAGGTTTTCAGATTCAAGTGTTTTCTATTGATTGGGAAAATTTCAAGTCGCTACTGGTTTCAGATCGGAAGCTGTGAATTTTTGTTCGAGAAGTTGCATTTGGGTTCAAACATACATTTTTAGGCCAACATTCACAAATGACGCAAAAATTAACAACTGATGCAATTTGAATGAATTTTTCAGGGTTTTCAGATTCAAGTGTTTTCTATTGATTGGGAAAATTAAGTCGCTACTGGTTTCAGATCGGAAGCTGTGAATTTTTGTTGGAGAGGTTGCATTTGGGTTCAAACATACATTTTTAGGCAAACATTCACAAATCCGCAAAAATTCRACAACTRATGYAATTTGAATGMATTTTTCAGGGTTTTCAGRYTCAAGTGYTTTCTMTTGATTGGGAAAATTTCAAGTCGCTACTGGTTTCAGATCGAAAGCTATAAATTTTTGTTGGAGAGGTTGCATTTGCGCTCAAACATACATTTTTAGGCCAGCATTCACAAATAACGCAAAAATCAACAACTGATGCAATTTGAATGAATTTTTCAGGGTTTGCAGATTCAAGTGTTTTCTATTGATTGGGAAAATTTCAAGTTGCTACTGGTTTCAGATCGGAAGCTGTGAATTTTTGTTGGAGAGGTTGCATTTGCGTTCAAACATACATTTTTAGGCCAACATTCACAAATGACGCAAAAATGAGCTTCTTAGGCAAGTTGCTGCTTGATCTATATCGGGAGTTATGAATTTTTATTGTTCTGTTTGGTTTTTAGGCCAATGTTCACAAATAATGCAAAAATCAACAACAGATGCTATTAAAATGAATTTTTTGGCGTTTTCAGACTCGAGGCATCACTCACTTTCTCGTAAAATTTGCTTAGTTCAAAACCAAACATGATTATGATACGGTTATGAGTGTAACAGTTTAGGGTTTTTTCCCCTAACCGTTGACGTTTCGAGGGTGTAATTTATTATTTTTGCACAAAGCCACCCGCGTTCCAACCGATTATCGACATTACGGGGAAAAAACTGGGCAGAAAAGCTGCTCGTTCGTTGGGAAGCGAAGGATTCAACGGAATTAAATTGCCCTTGAAACTCCTGTAATTGCCGGAGAAAAATGTGAGTTCTTGCGTTCCTGAAGTCAACAGTCCATGATAATTGAGGGTAAAACCACTCTGGGTTTTTAGTTTCTCTGTTTAATATATTGGATTCCTAAATGGGATTAAATATATCAAGGTCCAGTAGTTTTGCAATGGATAATTCCTGAAAATTGTGAAATTTTTCGCATCAGTTGCAGATCAACTGAAAATCTTCGTTTGCTAAAATCTGAATAAAATGCAAAATCGTTTGGAATGTCGGGCGAGAAAACGTGTTAACAAGTTGCAAACTAAGTGATAGTTTCAGTGTGATTGTGGTGGGAAACTTTCCAGACTTTCTAACTGGATGGGCACCGACTTTAATCACTTTAATCAGGTCTAGACGGCATAAGAACGGCGCTCATCTTTTTATTATCCAAATGGATTCCATGAGGTTGAGATGGGAAAATGACCCAAAAGCAATTCAATCAAATTATTTCCGATAATTTAAAAGCTTGCATTTCCATTTTGCTGGTGTCTTCTTATGCCAGGCATGCACGCGTTGAATCCTTTAGATGGCTGGTCTTTTCATTTTCCCATCCCCAAAGCCTCCAGAAGGAAAGTTGTAAAAACTCCAGTAAACTCGGCCGGTCATGCTGTTTTATTCCCTTTTGTATTATCTGCAATCTTCCACTAAGAAATAGCCATTCCCTTCGTTTACCGCTTGAATGTTATTGTTTGAAATATTACGTTCACGTGCGAAGCCGCAGGAGGGATGCGACATTTATGGTAACAATATTATTATGAATTTGCACCGGAACTAATGCAATTATTGTTCTGAGTTAGAGGATAACGGCAAAACTATGCTGGATTGTTCTGTATGGGAAGTTCATTTAGAGGAAGTTGCAGCAGAGTAGTTTATGGTCACTTTTTTCCTCCTAGTTTTTCTACCGATGAAATCTAAAGAACAGCAGGAAGACAGTCAACTATTCTACAGCCATTTGATGCAAAAAATGCTGGATATTCTGCGTTTGGTGCTTTTTTGCCAGGAGTTGTAGAATATCAAAAGAGACAGACTTTCGAGGCCATTCCATGAGTTTTTCGGGTTTTTAGGCCGTCGTTCCGTAGAATTTTTTTTTCTTGACGTTTCGCAAGTACGAGTGGCTTGCATCTTCAGAAGTGGTTTGCTTGAACACAGCGTAAGCGTTCACAAAACGCGTTCAAAACACTTGAATCTGAAAACCCTGAAAAATTCATTTAAATTGCATAAGTTGTTGATTTTTGCGGATTTGTGATTGTTGGCCTAAAAATGTATGTTTGAACGCAAAT
>NW_026019016.1:12934730-12937204 GCF_020466585.1 Dendroctonus ponderosae
ACCCTGAAAAATTAATTCAAATTGCATCAGTTGTTGAATTTTGCGGATTTGTGAATGTTGGCCTAAAAATGTATGTTTGAACGCAAATGCAACCTTTCTAACAAAAATTCACAGCTTCCGATCTGAAACCAGTAGCGACTTGAAATTATCCCAATCAATAGAAAACACTTGAGTCTGAAAACCTTGAAAAATTCCTTCAAATTGCATCAGTTGTTGAATTTTGCCTCATTTGTGAATGTTGGCCTAAAAATGTATGTTTGAACGCAAATGCAACCTCTCGAACAAGTATTGGTGGCTTACGCTGTGTTCAAGCAAACCACTTCTGAAGATGCAAGCCACTCGTGCTTGCGAAACGTCAGAAACAAATTCTACCGAACGGCGGCCAAAAAACCCGAAAATCCCATTAGTTTCAGTTGTAGAATAGTCCACAATCCCATTTCTGCAAATTTTCAGCTAACAAATGAATAACTTCCCAATATTTCCAGACTTTATCCAATTATAAAATAAAGTACTCGATTGTCTGATGTGTTTGAGGCCAGTGGGAAAACAGCAAACTGAATGATGGCAATATTGATAATGGTACTTGTTCCACATGTTCCCGCAGGAATTTCCGAAGCTGCACTAGCAAGCCTAGAAACACTTGACGGAAAAGCAAACGATGAATAATGTATCTGGGCCCTTGAACGTCTGCAGTGTTGTTATTTCGGTTTATTTCCCATCTCCAAGGCAAAATTGAAATGTACTCTTTGTTTTTTTCGGATAAATAAGGAAAACATTGAAAAGTATTCCGAGTAAATATCAAAGACAAACTTCCTCTATGGTCGAGGGTATAAAAGCGCGCTCTAAGCGTGCATTCATCTGTCTATCTTTTCAGACACTTCAATAATATTTTTGAGAGATCTCATAAAACCCACAGAATAATGCATCAAGTGCACCCTTAAGGGGTGAACAATGTAAATATTCGGTTTATTACGCTCGTTTCACATGGTGAAGACATAAAGGAGGATTTTTGCACGGCTGAAGCTCGAAGCTGCTTAGTGATTGAACGATTAAGTTTTAGTGTTTCATGAGGCAATTTTTCAAAATACAAGCTGCTCCCCGTTTTCATAGGGATGCTAAAACACTCGAAATTGTGTGTTGTTTTGCATTTTTCAAGCGTTCCAGATCATTTCGATGCGTTGCTGTCACTGCGTGTAAAAACAAATGGAAAACGTTTTCCAGTTGAAGTGGGAATTAATTTCGTTAAAAGACATTTTTGTGTTATCATTTGAAATATACATTGGAAATATGCCCTTATCCTGTTGAAGGGTTAGTGAGTTTACGTTTGCAAGGCTTCAACGTGAACGATAAATAACATATAATCACCTCTTCCGTCCGATTCACCTTGCGAATCAGACGGATATTTTTGCTTTTCCTCTTTTCATTTTTCCACTTCTGGCTATTATTAGCTGGGAAAGTGAAATATCTCGGACTCATTCACTTAACCAGCATTTTAGGGGTAAATATTGGTGTTTCAAAGCATTATAACTTTCAAGGAAGGGCTAAGAATCAGCTTCTATTCAAGGAAAATCACCTGCTCGGGCTGGTACTTTGCGAGATTAAAGCCGTTCCTTGGAAAATTGCATTTGTCTTTCCAGCTACAGCAATGTTTTTACGGTTATTTCTATCAGTTCAAGCGGATTGTAATAATTTTTTCGAACATTTTCCGTTTATTTCTGCTGGATAAATCGCTCAAGTTTCCTCAAAACCCTTTCCATTCACTGATTAGTTTGGGTTTGGGAATCGAGCGAAATCCTCAAGCGGAGAAGAATCTCAAAGCGCTGGTTAGCGTAAAAGCCTCCATTGATTGGTTTGCAGTTTGATAGCAAAATTACAAAGTTTCCGTCACGTTTTGCTAGTTTTCCGGTTTAACTCGTGTCCAAATTTCCATCAAAATGGGCATTCGATAAGTGAAACTTTCAGGCTTTGTGGAGTTGTTGAACTTCACGAAATGTAAATTCCTAGTTAAACAGTATATTTTGATGCTGATTTTTGCACTCTTTGTAAATGATGGTCTGAACAATGATGTTTTACGCACTGTGATTTCCTCAATAAAAGTTCATTACTTTTGAGTGAACTTGAACTTTTCACAAGAAGAAGAAGTTTTACAGTCTGTAGAAAATACTTGGGTCTAGAAATTTTCATTAAATTATTAATTAATTCATTAAAAATTCATAACTTCCCATCTAGAGCAAGTTGCGACTTGAAATTTCCGCAGTTCACAGAAAACATCTGAATCTAGAAATCCTGAAATTTTTATTTAAATCGCATATTAAAAGCGATTTTGCGCTCTTTGTAAATGTTGGTTCAAAAGTTACTAGTTTAACGAAACTGCGGCCTCTCCAACACAAATTCATAACTTTCAAAGTAAAGCAAGTAGCAACTTGAAATTTCCACAGTCTGTATAAAACACTTGAATCTATAAATACTCAAAT
>NW_026019016.1:12938203-12945527 GCF_020466585.1 Dendroctonus ponderosae
TACTAGTTTAACGAAACTGCGGCTTCTCCAACAAAAATTCATAACTTTCGAACTACAGTCGATAGAAAACACTTAAATATAGAAAAATTGGTTTAAATCGCATCACAAGCTAATTTTTGCGCTCTTCTAAATATTCGTCCAAAAGTTAGTAGTTTAACAAAATTGCGGGCGCTTTAATAAAAATTGATTACTCCCAGTCCAGAGCAAGCAGCAACTTGAACTTTGCACAGTTTTTAGAAAACACTTGAATCTCAAAATCCTGCAAAATTCGTTTAAATCGCATAAGCAGCTGATTTTTTATATCTTTGCAAATGTTAGTAATTTAACGAAACTGCGACCTTTCAAATAAAAATTCATAACTTCCGATCTAGAGCAAGTAGAAACTTGAAATTTCCTGTAGCTAGTAGCCAGTTTCGCAGTCGATAGAAAACTGTGAAGACTTGAAGCTGAAATCCCTGAATATTTCGGTTTTTCGATACTAATTTGGGAAACTTCGTATAAATTCGCACTTCAGCCTAACAAGCTTCAATTCGTTTAAACTATTCCATTATCCAAATCCGCTTCGAACAGTTCCTAAACTCGATGGTTGAGCTTATAAATGTGCTCATTTAAAGATTTTTCTCGCATTGCCGGGATGATTTCTGTCTTTCGTCTATTTCCTAGTTAGTTTGCCTATTGTTAGTTCATTCCTCCATATCAAAGCTTGCAAAGATTAGAGCATCTCGGCTTCTAAATGTTTTTTCCATTATTCCCATCAATTCGGGCAGCCAGTAAACTCCATTAGCTTTGAAAAACTGCATTTTCCATTTCTCCATCGAACCGCGGAAAATCAAAAGGCCATTCCGTCGAAACGTGTTGCATATTTATCACGTTGCAGATGTGGATGATGTTTACGCATAGATTAATGGAAACTGCGAATCGTATTTTCGGTTGGGATGCTTTGTTACACTAGTAACACTGGGAAACTGTGGAAATTTACAAAGAAAAAATGAAAAATCTCCAGCAAATTGTTGAATTTATTTCGCTCGAGTGAAGCTGGTTTAAAAATAGCATGGACTACTTAACAGAATGTACCCGAATTGAACAGTCTCTAGGTTGGATAAACGATCAGGCATTTGGATTATTTTTGTTTCGGCATCGTTGATTTTATGCAAGCATCACATTGCCCTTGATGAGGAATGTACGGTAAACAATCTCAGCTAGTTAGTGGATTTCGCGAAATTATATAATATGGAACGCGGAATTTTCATCATTTGAAGGCATTTTACTGCAAATAGCGCGCACTTTCAGCTCAATATTTCCTACTCGTCATTCAGGAATTTTTCATTTAAATTAAAGCCATTAAATAATGCACGATTTGATTTTATTCGTCGGGAAGTCGGGGAAATTTCCAGATTTCTATCATTGGTTGAATACTAGGAAAAAGGCCGAATAAATCATCCTCTTTGTTTGCCCAGGTGGAACTCAAGCTTAATATTCTCTGAGTTCGTTGAATGCACTGGATTTGATTAGTTTTTATGTGATATTTTGTTGATTTCTCCTGCATAGTTGAGCACAGAGTTGAATTTTTCAAATCGTAGTCATCTTCAGTTCCGTTCCTGAAGCTCTGAAGTCCTAATTTTCCTGCTCCATTCCTCAAATCAGGCTCAATACGCAAATTAGCATTCAACATTGTCTTCTACCGAAAAAAATTCAATCATTCAAATAAATTGAAGCCCAGCCCGAATTTGCTGATTTAAAGTTGCCGACACGCTGAAGAACTAAACCCGACAGGCAAATTATTCGGCTTCCTGTCTTGTTTGTTTCGAAATCTCTTCTTAACCTTGTTTGAAGCATTTCGAAGTCTGCCGGCTTTTTGCGAGGACGCAAATAGATATTTCCGATAATCCGGCATGTCGGGCCAATAAATAAAACAAAGCACTTGAAAAGCGTGACCCTTTTCCATCCAACTGACATGTTTTCCTTCGTTCTCGGTCATTTTTTTCGTGTTTTTCGTGCTGGAAACGGGGAAAAATGGAAAGTTTCAAACCTGAAAATTGACACTGTCAAACGAATGAATGATGAGCCGTTTCGTATCAGTTTTTCCCGTTCTGGCCGATAAGCAGAAGCTGTTGAATTTTCGTGTGCAATTTGGTTCAGTTCACTGAAAGCGTTGCTTAAAATTTCCTAATTGCGAAAAATGTTCTGATGGTGAAAATCGCTTTTAAAGTTAATTTGTTCGTTGGGCATTTTCCGCTTTAATGGGAACGATGCTAGCAATTTGTTTATTAAAATCAATGGTCGAAAATTTCGATATTTTGCTGTTTTGGCAAACTGAAAAGTTGGGCATGTTAATAATAAATAAACTGGGGCCGATCTATTATTTATTGTTTGGCCAATTTTCATGCGCCAGAATGGTTTGTTTCTGTTGCTGCAATTCGGTACATTTGCACATAATTAACAGAATAGTGGCCAAAAGAAATTTCCAGCAAACGTTAAAATAACTAAAAATTTACCAAGAAAATGCTCTTCGGTCAAAGGATTTTTCATATAGGAAGCATTTGTACAAATCATGAAAAATTCATTTATGAAAGTATTTTTATTTTTCTGTAAATGTTGGTGCAAAACTTGTTAGTTTTACAAATATGCTGCCGCTCCAATAAAAATTCACAATTTGCCATTTAGATCAAGTAGCAACTTCAAATTCCTTAGTTTATAGAAAACACCGCAATCTAAAAATCCTTAAAACTTCGTTTAAATCACATCAGAAGCATTTTTTTGCGCTCTTAAATGTTGGGCCAAAAGTTAATGTTTTGCGCAACTGTAGCCTCTCAATAACAAATTCACAACTAGCGGTCCAGAACAAGTTGCGACTTGAAATTTCCAAAGTTTATAAAAAACATTTGAGTCTAGAAATCCTGAAAATTTCGTTTAAAACGCGACAGAAGCTGAATTTTTCGCTCTTTGTAAACGTTGGTCCAAAAGTTAGTAGTTAAAAATTCACAACTTACTGTCTAGAGCAAGTAGCAACGCGAAATTCTACAGTGCATAAAAAACACTTGAATCTATAAATCGTGAATTGTATCAATTGCTTAAGAAGTTGAATTTTTCGCTTTCTGTAAATGTTGGTCCCAAGTTGGTAGTTTTACAAAAATGTGGCCTTCCCATTAAAAATTTACAACTTGCGATCTAGAGCAAGTAGCAACTTGAAATTCCCACAGTGTATAGAAAACACTTGAATCTACAAATCCTGCCAGTTTCGTTTCAATTACTTCTGAAGAAGCTGAATTTTGCGCTGTTTTAATTTGTTAATAGTTTTCCGAATATGCGGCCTCTCCAATAAAAATTTCCAACTTAAGATCTAGAACACGTAGACGCTTGAAATTTCCACAATCTATAGAAAACACTCGAACCTAAAAATCCTGAAAAATTCGTTTAAATCGCACAAGAAATTGATTTTTGCGCTCTTTGCAAAAGTTGGTTCAAAAATTATCGCAACTGTGGCCTCTCAGTAAAAAAAAATACAGATTGCCATCCAGAGCAAGTTGCGACCTAAAATTTCCACAGTTTATAGAAAACATTTGCATCTATAAATCCTAGAAAGTTGGTATAAATCTCATGAGAATCTGATTTTGGCGCTCTTTGAAAATGTTGGTTCAAAAGTTGGTAGTTTTACGAATATGCGGCCTCTCCAATTAAAATTCACAACTTGATATCTAGAGCAAGTGGCAACTTGAAATTCCCACAGTGTATAGAAAACCCTTGAATCTACAAATCCTGAAAGTTTCGTTTCAATGGCTTAATAAGATGAAATTTGCGCTTGGTTAAATTGATAGTAGTTTTACGAATATGCGGCCTCTCCAATAAAAACTCACAACTTAAGATCTAGAACAAGTAGAACAGCTGAATTTTGCGCTTTTTTTAATGTTGGACCAAAACTTAGTAATTTTACGAATATGCGGGCTCTCCAATAAAAATTCACAACTTGCGATCTAAAGCAGGTAGCAACTTGAAATTTTCACACTCTCTAGAAAACACTTGAATCTGGAAATCGTAAAAAATCCTTTAAATCGCAAGAGAAGCTGATTTTTGCGCTCTTCGTAAATGTTAAGAGAATGGGGGGAGTTGTTTCGGGCCAACGATTTCTAGCCCTGAAGAGGACACAAAAGTCGAAACATGGTCCCAAAATTAGTGTTTTTTGTACACCGTTGACCGAAAACCCTCACTATTTTCGAAACTTACTCCCAAATTCGAAGGTTTAAAGTGGTACAAGAATGTGGGGATTTGCAATAAAACTTTCTTCGGCTTTCGTTTCGGCTATCGGCTATATATTCATGGCCTGGGCCAAAAATTGCTTCAGATGCTGAAATTATTGGCAAGCGAGGTAAAGGCAGTAAAACCGAAATTCATTTAATATCGGTAAAAATTCTCCATTTTTCTGCCCATAGAACCGTTTATGGCCCTAGTAAATAAATGGCAATTATTTGTTTGTTCTCGCGATTTTACTGCATGGATATTAACAAAGTGACACGAAAATAACATAAAACCGCCCCGAAATGTTTATTTTGCAAGGACCCGCAATCTGACCAACAGTTAAGAGCGTTTTTATTCGATCAAGCCCGGTTTTTATGTACTCAGCCTGGGGTTGAGCGAAAGTATATACAGAGTGATCAAATTTCCTTCGGAGTTTAATGCAAAAGTATTAATAGTCCAACGTTCAGCGACGTATGCAATGATAAATGAGCAGGTTGTGTGTGTTGCTTGCAGGAAAAAGTCGCGTTGGAAATAAATTCGCAACTGTCCAAAGAGACAAATGGCTTATTAGAAACTGAATATTTCGCCCGGGCGTTTTTGCCTTTCCCTTATAAATCAGATTAAATTAAAAGTCAGAAACACATATTTATGAGCAAGCATGGAATCGAGCCGGAAAGTGAATTATTCTTGGAAATTTGCCTGTCTTGAAGGGCATTCGGCACAATATACAGCAGATTCTGCACATGAGTCGCACATTTGCTGTTTGCCAAGGCCCATTTTCCCCCAACTGCCGGAAGTTATAATACGGGCAACGTAAAGCGTTTATCTCTCAATTCCCGCCTTGTGTTAACTTGTAACGGTTGTTCTCGTATATTTACGATCAGGAAAATAAGGAGCTAAAGTCGTGCAGCACAACAGCTACCGTCCTGGCAGCTGAAATAATGCACTTTGCCCGCTCGTCCATCATTCGCCGATCTTTTATGCATTCGATGTTGCGTAACTTTGAAGAGTTCCCTTCTATTCTATGCACTTACCCGACTATCTGCTTCACAGTTTTCCAGTCCTTTCAGTGCAGATGAGCTCGAAGATCGAATAGCCGCTCGACCAGAAAATCGTATCCTGAAACTAGTGGAATTTCGGATGATTTCATTTCAATGTTTTGAGTAATTCGAAACTGTTGGGTTAAAAATTAGTGTTGGTTGTGTTGCCCTTTAAAGTGCCGACGCGTGTTTAAACACACCGATTTAACCCGATGCCAATCGCAGTTGAACGCCAATAAAACCCAGTCAATTGCAAAGTGTTTTTCTACAACACTAATTAACAGTCAAGTGCCTTGTTTCGTTGAAACTAAACTCGATACGTTTTAAGCTCTGGTCATTAAAGAATCGAATTGGTTTCGGAAAATGCATCAAAAGCCAGTAACAAAGCGCCCAGAAGGACAAACTACACACATAAATAGATTGAAAACTGTATTTCTAAGTGATCTAAGTATGAGTCGACTTAAAAAAGGCAATTTTGCCACCACTCGTAAGTACAACTGCACTAGATTTATTTCTGCGGCATTTATGTAGAACATCACAAAATAACTGAACAAGTCCACTTTTCTAGATCCAGCCCGCATAAATCGCACAAATGTACTTTAATCTCAACAAGTTCCCTTCAAGCCATTCCGGCTGCAAAACTTTGGCGGATTGTTCGCATAATCAGAGCAGCTGGTTCCGCTTAGAAATGCGTTTTTCTTTTGCAACTTTTCATCTAGAGAAATTGAGGTGGCAAAATCGATTCTATCATTGCGGGAAAAACAGTTCGAAGATGTTGAAAAAGTTCTGGCTCTGTTCAGGTAGTTCAAGCAATTATATCATGGACGAATTGGAACTGAGCTCAATGCGAACTTTCATACTCTGGAGAGTTGAAAAATCCATCCGATGTAAAACTTCGATTCAACTGCTTCATTTCGGACACAAATGTAAATTTATATTCGAAACCGTCTCCGATCCGTTACTGGTTAAATAAACGTCAGTCAAATGGCTTTTGCATGTCGCCTGAATCAAGTTTGTTCCTGATTTATTTATCTGGACTTCGAGCGAAATATTTTCCGCGTTTTGAGCGTAAATTTTTAATCGTTTCATTCACCCAGAAAGGGGGTCCCCAAAGCTCCAAACACACATAGTCGATCAGGATTTTCTTTCATTTTCTATTCGCACTTTGTGAGTGTTATAGAAAAAGGTTTTCTCTATATGTGCTGAAAAAACGTATTTTAAGGGCTGGTTTTTGTAAATTTTTACGAATTTTTTCGAAAGCCATAGCGTTTTAATTTGAAGAGACACAAAATATAGGTTTTGCCGTATATTTCGTGCGAATATCAGTTATAAGTCTGTTTTCCGCAATTTTTGACGAATTTTTAAAGCGACATCAAGCCTGAACTTCTGCTCGCAGGCGATGATTGAAATTTTCAAAACTGAAACTGGCGGACTTGGATGGAAACTGGGTTTTACAAGCATTCAAAAGACAACCTTTTGCTTTATATGTCCTGCAAATATCAGCTCTATACCTGTTTTTTTTTCAATTATTTGACGATTTTTTTAAAGCGACATCAGAGCCTGATTTTTTTTGCAGGCGCYGATTGAAAACTTCRGAACCCAAAATTCGGATCAGATGGAAACTGGGGTTTAGAGGCATTAAACAGATAAGCTTTTGCTCTGTGTCCTGCGAATATCAGCTTAATCCAGGTTTTGTCAAGTTTTGACGAATTTTTTAAAGCGATTTYAAGGCCTGAACGTTTTTTGYAGGCRATGATTCAAAAATTCAAAACTCAAAATTCTRATCAGATTKAAACTGGGTTTTAGAGGCTTTAAATAGAGAAGCTTTCGCTCTATCTGTCCTGGGAATATCAGCTTTATACCTCTCTTTTTCAATGTTTGACGAATTTTTGAATAYGACTTTAGAGCCTGAATATCCTCTTGCAGGCGACGWCTGAAAAAMTCSAAACTCAAAACTTGGAGCAAATGGAAACTTGGTTTTACATGCGTTAAATGGAGAAGCTTTCGCTCTATTCGTCCTGGGAATATCAGCTTTATACCTGTCTTTTTCA
>NW_026019016.1:12946526-12958251 GCF_020466585.1 Dendroctonus ponderosae
TGGTAATATCAACTTTGTACTTTTTCTCTCAATTTTAGACGAATTTTTTGAATCGACATCAGAGCCTGATTGTCTGTCCTCTTGCCGCCGATGATTGAAAAATTCTATTCTCAAAATTGGGATCAAATAGAAATTTTTAAGATTAAAATTCCCTCGATTTTTCCCTCGATCTTCTTAATTTTGAATGGGAAAACGCCATTGTTTCTACGATACGTTCCGATGAATTTTCCTGGGCCCAAAACCGAAATTCCCAGAGAATGTGGCTCGTGTCTATATAATTCTCTATTTGATTATTTGCTCACGGCTTTAATAGAATTTCGTGCTGCGGAACAATGCGAATTGGATTAAATTCTTCAGTTTTAGTGGTTGGGTTAATTTGCCCGATGTTTGTTGGCCGCTGCCTCGCAAATTCGCCATTTTCCTGGCCGAATTTCATCGTAAAAGCCTCAGGTCAGAGAAAATTGTAAAGCGATTTTTTGCGGATTTATATCTATTTAACTTGCGCATAATTGTTGATTAAGTGGTTCAGTACTCAGGGTGCGGATCACTCGTAATCAATCACCATTAACTCTTAATTTACTTGGAGAAATGCCCAATAAATGGCGTAAGCGGGACTTTTCCCCGAACTTCCATAATAAAACTGCAGGACTTTTAATTTACGGTTTAACCCGTCCGAAAATTCCTGTAGTTTAGATTAGAATTTTCAATTAAGCGTCGCTTTATAACTGCATAATTAATGCGAAACGAGTCATAGTTTTTCGGAATTTGAAAATAATGCAATAAATCTTCATCAGATGATCCCAAGAAGTTGAAACGCGAAGAAATCCCAACAATGGAAACGAGTTCAAAGCACAATAAACCGTAATATTTTCACTAAATCCTGGCCCTAAAATTGCCCTTAAGTAACCCTCAAAATGTTTCCAGCACCAGCACATGAACATGATGAGGGTGTCGGGCAAATGCGAACTTCCAAAAGGAAGATTTATCTTCATTGTGCAAGTGAGGCGAATAAAAGTTTCGAAATTAAGTAGCAGAGGGCTTAAAAAACTTTCATTTGCTTTGTGTGGAAATTGAAAGCTATCAAAGCTGATTTGCACGATGAAATTAAGCTCGAGGCAAAGAGCATTTTCCAAATGAAAATCAGTGCCATTTTCCCCGTACCAGCTTAAACATAAATGTAAACTTTAAATCCGGCAGTCTTCCTCGGTGTTCCGCCCGACTAGGCGGACTGAAATTGATTTAACATGTCGGCTGTATCGAATTTCTGATCTATTTACCGAAAAAGCTCTTGAATTATCCGTGCTTCTACCGTTGGCTGTTGACAAATCGGCTGACGACAAAGGAAATGAAGTGGAAATTTGAGTGGTGACGCTAACGTGGAAACTCTGTCTTAATAAAATCGCTTTATTTGCTTAATCCGTCGTGAACGGTTAATAATTTATCTGTTCACTTGGATGGAAGGGATTAAGAGTTGAAGGAAGCCAAGAATCAATGTTGATTTTTGAAGACGATATGGAGTTTTCTGCAAATAAGGGTCACGGAAAGTTTCCAATTTCTTTTAATTCGCAATGCAACTGTTCTCCCAAGCTTTTATTTAATCAGGACGGCTTAAAACCGGAAAAACTTTGCCGGCAAATGTTTACTGTGCGAATTAAGAAACTCAGTGGGTCGCCATATCCAGTTGATGATGTTTTCGGTTTTTTTCTCCCCAACTAACTTCTCAAGTTGAATGGAGGTTTGGAGATTTTCCTCCCAAGTAAGCATTAAATGTAAAAGCTGGCGCCGGTAACAGTGTTAAACATTGCATCTTGTTAAAGCCAAGGAAACTTTTTATTATTCCATTCCCGTTAAACTTAAGGTGAACTGATCGCGAGTAAAATAACGAAGGGTTTAGGGGGATCCTCTATAGCCGTTACTGGGCCCTCGAGATTTGTTTCTATTCAGCCGGAGCACCAAATCCAGAAGTTTGGCGTCTTAATAAAACTTTCCATGGAAAAGGAATGGGGAAAGAACCAGAAGAACCATCAGTCGCAACATTAATAATGGATTCTGGACATGTTTTAGTGCGATATTTTCTTGTTCAGCTATTCCTGCAGTTGTTTGCGCTGTTGTATTTAAAACGGCGTCAAAAATTATCGCAAGCAGGATTTGATTTCACATTTGTAGCATCCATAGCAAAGTTTTCTCTATTTCATGGTGGACAAACCAAGTGTTTCTGTGGTCCAGATTTTGATTTGTTGAAAAACGACCTACAAGAGAAAACTCACTGTTTGCCACAGCTTTTGAAAGTTCGCAACAAACAGACTTATAATTGATATTTGCAGTAAATATGGAACAATGCCTTCTCTATTTGATGGCTGCAAAACCAAGTTTCGTTCTTAATTTGGAGTTTTGAATTTTTCAGTGGGCAGCAAGATAATCAAGCTTTGTTGCCGCTTTGAAAAAATTTGTCAAATATGACGAAAAACAGCCGTAAAATTGAACTATTCAATAGATATAGAGCAAAACTGTCTCGATGACTGCAAAATCAACTATCTGTCTCGTACGGATTTTGAGTTTTGAATTTTTGAAAAATGACCTGCAACAGCAAGACCAACATTAACTGCAGCTTTTAAAAAGTTGTGAAAAATTACCAGAAACAGGCATGAAACAGATATTTGCAAGGCATATAGAGCAAAGATTTCCATTGAGAATCTAATAATTTTCCTTGTTTATTTCACTTCAATTTCTTTTCGTCTTGCAATATTAAGAATTTAATTCAAAAGAAATTGCTGGGTTCCAGTCAATTTTACTGTTTACCATTTAAAATGTCACAAAAACGTTTCGGTGTTTTTCTCCACCATCTTCAGTTTGTATGTAACGTTTTTGTGACATTTTAAATGGTAAACAGTAAAATTGACTGGAACCCAGCAATTTCTTTGATTTGTTGAAATACAGTCAGGAAATTATGCACAATGAAGATTAAGAATGTTGAGCGGTTTTTTAACTTTGCACGATTTCCAGCGCCTTCCAAGTGTACTGCTAATTTATCAAAACGTCTAATAAAAACTGTTACTTATTTCTAATCGTAAAACCAACTTTTAATGGGGGTCGTAAAAAGTTGCGTTTTCCTCGCCTGTTCTCGCTTTATTTGACCACCTTTTTACCGCTGCATTTAAATTTGCACAAGTTTCCTGATAGTCTTGAAATTACGCCGAGTTTCCGGACTCGGATTTAGAACACGTGCCCAACATTATGCAGATGAAGATTTTATCTTGCATTTTAAAGTTTTCGCTATTTTATTTCGGCAAAATACAGCCCGAATCCGGAATGTTCCAGTGCAATTAGTTATAATTACGCCGACAAAGCATAATTAAATTGCTTCCAGAAACTCAATCTCAATGCTAAAATTCCTGCTCAAACAGATCCGAAATTGAAAAAATCCATTTTACATACAAACCCTTTGAAGCTGGAGCTGCATGATAATTTGCGGGAAATTCCTAAATGCCTAAGATAAAGTAGGGCTGTATCTTAGTTAGTTCTATTCAGCGAATCTCGTTAGAGGGCAAATTGAACTTGAGACTCGCGATCATTCATCTGCGAAAGATATTATTTATTCCGAAGTTTTGAATAGTATCCCTGTAAGACGCTAATGGCCTTCTTCCCCTTATAAATACAGGAAGCAGGCCTGGAATGGGGGTCGAAATAATGGCGCAGTCACAGGATCCTACATAATATGGGATTTCCGCGTTCGGTCCGCTTTTTCCCTGCTGCCTAATCCCGACTTTATGTATGTGATAAATGCGTGCAGACGCACAGATTAGCGTTTCTGAGTCGCAACAACCAATCCGTTTCGATCCGAACGCCTTCTTAAATTTACCACCAGTCAAATATTCGCTAGAATTGGGTTAGAACGAAACGTGATTTTCCGGGAAAACGCCTATAGACTTGGGGATTATGTTGCTTCTTTGGAAAATTGGTTATCACTTTTTCTTTGCTATTTACCTACATTTAATCAGTCTGCTCTGATTCGTTTTCTCTGCGGCTTGTTTTTCTCGATTTTGTTTGCCTTGTTTATGGCACTCGGACGTTTCTTTTATCTGGCCGTCTAACCGCTTAACTGAAGTTGCCATATTTACGATCCCCAATCAGGGATGTATAAAAACAGTTTCGATTAATTCAGTTGGCTAATGAGACCCAAAATGGGACACCAGACTTTAATCATTTTTTTATCTCTACGAGAACAAGTCAGCATCAATGAAAATTTATTGTTTTGCTCGAAGTGTGCGAGTGCAACCCAGAAATGCGACAAATGTTTGCGTTAGAAAGTGAATCACTTCGGATTGAACAAGGCAAATTGCCCGGTGGCTGCATTGGAAAGAGAAAAAACACCCCCGGGAAGGATCCGACGCATTTTGTCCCTCTCCAATGCAGGCATCGGGCGATTCGCCTTGTTCCGCTCTTCTATTTTAAATTAATTGACAGCAAATGTGCGTCACAGACTAATAAATTGTGAACTTTTTCCTCTGTCGAAACATTAATTTCGAGCAAATTAATCCGATATTATGGAATGTGAGTGCAAAATTTAATAAAGACCTAATTGAAAGTTAAATAATCAAAATTCCATGGCGAATATTTGGAATTCCGGCGATAAATCCGGTCGGTTTGGACCGCTAGTCATTTTGCTTGTGGTAAAACGATCGTCCAGAAGCGTTTGCTCTTTTATTTTTATTGCGAAGGGTTTAGTATACGGCCGCCATTTGAAATTGTATTGGATGACGTTACAAAGTGATTTTTATTGGCCAAATACGGCCAGCCAAATGGAGGAGGGGAGAATAAAAAATTATTTTCTCCCGTTGGAGACTTCACGTATTAAAACACGAATGTTGAGCAACGTCTAAGCTTCAATGGGGTCTTTTCCGAGGAAACTTCCCCCAACAGTGGATTAAGTCGGGTTGAAATTGGGTCTTAATTAACTCGTATTTATACCAGAAAGTGGCCCTAAGTAACCCCGTGAAGGGCAAGTTGAAAGTTAAGGAAACAGTGTTTTTTTGCCCCGTTGTAAGCCGGATAATCTCTATTTGTTGAAAACACACGCGCCAGGCGAGAAGTTTCATCGCAAGGAAATAAAGGGCAAGTAAATACGGTTTCTTATTTTGTCTCGTGGTTTCAAGCACCGATTCGAATGGAGCCCCCAAAAAGGGCCAATAATAATGGACTTTTGTCGATGGGTTTCGTTCGAGACAGATGAATTTCAACTGAGCAAAGTTGACTCAGTGCTTGAGAAATTTGCAGTTTCGAACGCTTTTATTTGCTCGAAACTTCTAGATGGCAAAGTATTAATTTCTGGTGGTTTGGGCGGAAAATTGATGAGGTTGTCAGGCTTTTAAACAGTGATGGAATTTTTGAAGAAAAAAGCGTTTTAAGCGGTTTAGGCAAAACAGCAACTGGTGATCCTAATTTTTCCACCAATAGAGCCCTGTTGAAGTGTGCGGAGGGTTTTTCTTCAGATTGTTTGGCTTTAGAGTTATGACGTTTTAAGAGAAACCGTCTTTCGCAAAAAAATCGCAAGAAGTTTGCTAGTCATTCTGAGATAAAGAACCCTTTCAAGAATTTTTTAAACTGTAACTCCTAAAACCCTAAAAATCCCCAGTTTCAGAAAGGCAGTTGTTTGATTTTAGGTGCACATGTGAGGCAGAAATCTCTATTTTGCCCGGACTATCAAGTTTCAAAGAAACGTCAATCCCAACATGACATTTGACGTTAGTCTGTTGATTAGGGAACAATGAACATAATTTGCGATTCGCTCCGTCAAAAAGTGACAAAATTTCCAAATATTTTCATTCTAACGCGAAAATTTGTTGATTCTCTGGAAAGTGGAAAGTTCCGGCACACTTCAATGCTATTTTCCTCACAAGCCGGGCGATTTTTGCATCAAAAACGCATTTTTTCCAGTTGGCAGCTAGCTGACGTTTGTTGTCAAGTGGACACAACCACTTTCACTTAACCCTATAAATTGCGACATTAGTCCGGTAGATTTGAAGTTTCAAAAGAAAATTTGTGGGTTTCTCGACTACGATATGGAAACAGAACTGAACAGCTAATGGTAAGAACACCAAAACGTTAATAAGCTGATAATATTTTTTTTCGAAAAAATTCAAATCGCTCTAAATGTTTCAAAAACTACTTGCAAAATATCAAAATAATTGCAGTGAGTGTGTCACAACGAACATTTTATGGGTTATTTACTGGCAAAGGGATTCGGGTTCAAAGCAATTTCGGTTTTATGGAATTTTCGATTAAACGCCGCGTTTTATGAAATTCTAGTGAAAACCGCCAATGGCCAATCAAGATGGGCTGTTTTGCTTAAAAATAGCGCAAATTGCTTAAAACGAAAATCAAAATTCGTACGAAATGGCTCGAAAATAATAATTTTTATGCCGAGTTTTGGTAAGGCGATGTGGACAATGACGATGTATTTTTTGATAATTCCAGGCTGTGTTGGTTTGATGTGATTACAACAAATGGCTAGTTTAGGTAAAACAGCAGCGAAACGCTATCAAACTTTTTGAC
The DNA here is from genome assembly GCF_020466585.1 of Dendroctonus ponderosae. Lineage (NCBI taxonomy): Eukaryota > Metazoa > Arthropoda > Insecta > Coleoptera > Curculionidae > Dendroctonus > Dendroctonus ponderosae. Next base: position 12,953,079 of record NW_026019016.1, read on the forward strand.
GCCCGGTTTGGTCAGAACTAATTTTGCAGTTTTGTGTAACTTTTAATCAACTTCCGAACTTACTGAACGGCCGAAACTTTGTCGCGGCATTGGACGAAGTCCATTTGATCAATATCGAATACAGCAATAGAATCGTCGGATATCAGTTGGAAACAGTTAATGTTTTTCTTCTTTGCTTGATCTTTGTTGCCTCTCTTTTGCAATGAATTTGCTCCAACGTGGGCTTCCATCGCTTATATTGCTTTATCCAGAAAAATTGCTCTTGTTAGTACAACTGGATGTTAAATCTTGCTTAAACTAGTGCAATTCTAAGCAGAATTTGCGAGAGAATAAAGCACAGAATAATTGTTCAGTAAATCCTAAGTTCAAGCGAGCTGCTTTAAACGAGGAGAAACGATCTTTGCATTCGCAACAACGGGAATCCAAAAGCTCACAGTTTATTTGCCCTAAATGAACGTTCAATGATCATGAGCTAAATTGCGAAAAGCTTCCTCACTCAATTATCATTTTTAATAGGAGTTTTTCAATTATCTGGCTTGTGTTGCGAGTAGCACAACTATCGGGTTTACTTCACTTCACATCCAGTTGACTTATTTACGACTGTTCAAGTTTCATGGAACACTTTCCAACATCTTGCTCAAATTGATTGCAATGGGTTGTGCTGCAATGGAGAGAGATTGGGGTCGATCGTGCCTAATCGCCATATCTCCAGGCGCTTTTCCACTTATTTGTCCTGTTTACGTTGCTTGAATGTTCCTTTGCAAACTGCAGCTGAATGTCTTCGACCGGCTTAAAAAACAACTTGAATGCAACCGATGATTTTTGAGTAAAAACCATTATGAAAATCGAATCGAATTTGGCTGCTAGGGAAACTGCTCAACTCGAGCCTTATCGACCTAAATGAGATTTTTCCTTCGACTTTATTTTTTATTCTTGAATTGTGCCACTCCACTTTTTCCCTGCCTCACAATGCGAATGGCCCACACTTCATTTGAATTTAAAGGGGGCCCATTTAAATATGAATTCGCTTGGAAATTGGGTCACATAAAAAGGAAAGTCTCAACTAGTGGGACTTTATAAAGGAACGTTTATGATTGGGGCACACTGACGTTGGAACTGATTACATTTCGGCTAATCAAGTGCTTAAATTTTTGAGGAGGAAGTTCAAAGGTGGTAATTTTCAAGACTTTAATGAACATAGTAATATTCATTTGTGGAGGTGAGCAAATACAAAACGCTGCTTCGCAAAGAATCGTTTCGGTTATTTTTTTCGTTCATTGCGCTTCATTAAATGTTTCTCGGGCGTTGGAGTTTCGTTCACTTCGATAGCGAGTTTCTGAACGGGCAACTAAAGGCTTTGAATGGGCGTTATGAGGACTAAGAGTGGAAAAAATGCCCTGCAAAACTGTCGATCCAGTTGCGTTAGTTGTTAATGTTAATTGCGCCAAATACAGACGAAGTACGCGAAAAAAAACCAGAAAAGGTATTTTTCTGCATTTTTGTTGCATGAACAGTTTGCCTTTGTGTTGCCAAGAAAAGCCGATTTCTGACAAATATGAAAGTATCTGTCGCAAATACTTAACAGAGTTTTTCCCCTTGAAATGCCCGAATTGCCTTTTGCCCAATTAAACTTGGCCTTTTTTAATCAAACATTAAAAACCAGAATCTCCAAGTTTCTCAACTCTTGAGCCTCTCAAAACAGAAAACTTTTAGCAATATTTTGCGCGAAACTGGCCAAGTTGCCAAAGAGCCGAAACAGGAGGAGCACGCTTGAAGTAAAAAAAAATGATGATTAAAACTCGATAATGCGAACAATATTGGAATTTTCCAAATATTCCGCAGGAGGGAACAGGAAATTGCTTACACTAACCGTTTCCCTAAGGTTTTATGGGGATATTCCCCTTTTGATATCGTAAAATCCTCCAATACAACCGCCAATATACATACACATGGATTGAGCAAACGCATTTCGCAAATATTTATCCATCGCAGCGTTAAAGAAAGACCGCCTTTTGATGTTCAAAGCGAACAAGACGCAATTGGAAATCGATGCAATTGTTGCCAGCTGGAAACTCCAAGTTGTTGAAGATGGCATTTACCAAACTAGTTTGAAAGTGAGCGACTTCAATAAGGAAGTTCAAGAAGGTTTTTATTGGAACGTGAAGTTCCATCGATGTTCAACTTCGGGGCCGCAAAGCGGCAGGATTGAGATGCTAATTAGGTTAGACTCAACTTTACCGCAGTTTGGAGTAATTTCTTCAAAACCAGTGAAAATCGGCTAACGCAAGCTCACCGAGAAAGTGTGGTTTAAATTGAAATTTATGAAGATTTTGCTATTTATTACCGAACCTTCTGTTAGTGGCTTTTTTAATTTATAATTGAAGCGCAAGATGAACTGGAAACATTGGCAATAAAAACACTTGAAGAGTGATTAAAAATTGTTTTTGCTGTAACTGGTCAGTTTTTCGCCCTTTTGGCCGTGATGTAAACGTTTCGCATGCTCGAGTGACTTGCATCTTCAGAGGTATTAAAGCCGCTTGAGCCTACAAAACAGACTCGAAAGTGAATCTTAAATTGCACTGATCTTCTTTGAGTAAATGCCAAACGTCAACTTCCGAAAATAGTCTCAAAAGTCTTGAAAATAGCTTGACGATGGCTCAAAATCGAAACTTTTTCCGCTGATAGAGCAGACTTTATCCTACCGAGGTGAGACAAAAGCGAGTTCCTGACTATGCAATTTCCTGAGCAAAGAAATGTCGAACTGCGACTTGCCGAAAAATTCTCGAAAATCACATGCAACTTTCAAAAATTTGGAAATTTCCTGATGATGACTGAAATTCGAAACTTTTGACACATGTAGGACGTATTTTGCCGAAACTCTGGCCTGCAAAAATCATACTCGTAAACCAAACGTAAAATCCCGTGATGATGACACGAAGTCGAGGCGTTTTCAACTTAAAAAATGACTTTGTTTATGAGGTGGCTTCCAAAACAATTTCTTCATGCAGAGCAAAGCAGGAATATTTTGTCACAACAGCCAAACTCCTAGTGGTTGAAGCCCTAACAAATCTCACCAGTACGTAACCAGATATTAATTAAGCAATGCAGATGAATGGGCAGTTAATTGGCAAACACAAGCTGCAACAAAAAGCAGGCATATTAATTAATTAACCAAACAGGAGAATATTGAAACCTAATTTCCCGCTTTGTTGAACATTGGCATCTAAACATGTTATTGTGCGAGGTTCTGCTATGGAATGAAATCACTAGTAATGGCGCAAATCAATTTGTTGTTGTTGTTAAGCCTTCTGTCCGCGAAGCTGATTGATGAGCGTCAATATTTCAATGGAATGAAACGATTTGCTTCTGCATTTTCATGGAAAAAATGAACATGGTTTCAACCAGCTACATTCGAACAACAAAATCCGCTATGCAAATAAACAAAGTTGCATTAATTCCAGCTACTTATGTCGTTCGGGATTTAATAGCAACCGTAGCTATTCAGTGATTTGCATATTCGCATATTAATTTACAAAGTCTGCAGTGGCACTCTAGCAATATTCCCACCGCTGGTATAAGCCCTTCAAATGAGAACTCACTTAATACTAATTTAGTTGTGCTAGTTGCGGGCACAATGATAACAAAATAATTCGCTCCGGCTTCACTCGGATAACCGCTTAACAAGCTGGATGTTTAAGATATGCATGAAAGTGGAGGAAATTCCGGTCATTTAGGGCGTACTTATTTGCGAAGTATCAAAAGTCAACAGGAAAAAACGGAATTTTCTTGGTATAATTAGATCGGGAACATTACCAAGCTTAAGTGGCTATTCGCCGAAATCCATCACGTTTTTCAATTAGAAAATCCAATCGGAAAATGCTAACCAGGCTTTGGGGGGACGCGAAATTGTGCCGACGTCATTTCGTATTTCATTCGAATTTTCCGGGCCTATCTGGCGAACTCAAAAAAGACATCTTTACCCCCTGGAGATCAAAACTTTCAGCGCGTTGCGACTGACAACGTGGAACGGGCTCGAACACTTTCCTTACCCGTTCCCTATCAAGCCGAAATTAGATAATGGCGAAAACATCTGCCTGGGACAGTTGGAGTTCACATAGGTCTTCTAATTGTATTGCAATGGCAAAAACATACCAATTTTATTGCTCCAACTGGAATTTTCCCTCTAGGAAATCGCATAATTGAATTTACTCCATTCCACCGCGCTTTCGCTCTTTCCCATTCAGATTTTTTGGCAATAAACCCAAAACTATTATCTATCTCAGTGCACCATTCTGCCACTCAGCTAACTGAGTGACAAATTATTAATAGTTGGAACGTGATTAATGAACTTTAAACTATGAGTGACTCAATGAACAGGGTGTCACAACTGGCAACAGATGGGCTGAAGGTACCGAGCGATAAATCAGAATCATCCCGATCAGTGGAAAATTCGTTAATTAGGGGAGGATAATAATTTAAAGCTGTAAAGGCGTTTTGTCTTCTCCCTCAACGATTGGTTCAGATCAATTCGCCACTCTGTATGGAAGGGTCGGAACATGCGACTACAAAAAATGTACTCTATAAGTGGTTTGCTCGGCGCAAAAACCAGAGCCAAAGTCGATTTTTTGCCACTTATAGAGACGAACGTTGTCCCACCGATGGGATGCAAAAGTGGCTTTCTGACTTTACAAGTTTTTGAGCAAATAAAAGTCGAACTGCGACCTGCATGCAACTTTGACGAGTTCTTGACAATACCCTGATGATGACTCAAAAGCGAAACTTTTTGCAGTTATAGAGCCATGGCTTATAGAGCATGTCCTTAGTTTAAGTGCAAGTTTCGACTTATTCCTCTACAGGGGCGGATCCAGCTTTAAAGTCAGGGGGGGGGGTTATGTAGAAAAAATACACTCTCTTTTGTTGTCTATGAAATTGGAAAAATTATCGTCGTTTTGTGCAAGGATGGCGCAAGATTATTGTAAAATTTCATGTTTTCCGTCCCGTTTTGCATGTTTCTTGGAAGCAAAATGAGTAAGAACGCTCGTTTTTACATCATTCCAGAGATGTTTAAATTACCTTTATTCGAAGTTTCTCAAGAACCATTCGAGCCACAGAATTCGTTTTGGCATCGTTGGGTAGAGAATTGAAAACTCGATTCAGTCGTAACAACGTGAGT
>NW_026019016.1:12959250-12962453 GCF_020466585.1 Dendroctonus ponderosae
CCGACGATTTCTTCCTTATTATTGACCCAAACACTTTACAAATGCATATTTGGGAACTTCTTACGTCGAAAGGAATCGATTGAGCTCAAAAAACAGGCATGTGAAATTTTGATTTTTGGTCAAAATTTTTCCAAGGGTGGAGGTCGATTTTTTGAAAAAAATTTTTTTTTCCGAAATGTCCTAAATTTTACGTCATATCTAGCTCACGGACGCGAGGAATGCGTCGAACTCATTGAAAAACATGCTCGAAGTTTCAGATCCGAAATAATAGACATTTTCGGCACATTTTAAGCGTTTTTGAGCTTTCACGATCTTTAACCGACGATTTCGTTCTTATTATTGACCCAAACACTTTACAAATGCATTTTTTGAAAAAATTAAAATTTTCTCAAAACGTCTTATTACTTAAAACTGAAAATGCACCCCAACGCAAAATAAAATTTCCATTCCAAACTCAAGTGAAGAGCAGATTGTCTGCAATTTCGATTCAGCCCGACCGGATTTAGTTAGCGTTTGCCCTATTTTCCTGTATCTACAAATTGCAATTTTCCAAGTTATTGACCGAAAAAGTGGAATATAATCGGGCGCAACAACGGTCTGAAGCGAAACGAGGCAAATATTTGCCGTTTCTTTATTAAATCTTAACTTTTTCGTCTAAAGGTGCCACCGACTAGAAGAGCGATGAGATTGAAAAAGTTTCGCACCGAATCAGTAAAACGCGGTCTTTGATTTCATTAGATTTTCTCGCTTAAATCAATGGCAGCTATTTACTTTTCAATTAGTTGGTTGGTTGTTTATTAGGAAACTTCCAGCTCAGTTGGCGTCTGGAGGCATTTTACGCTGAGAAAATCGACAGAAAATAGTCAGTTGTGATGGAGAGAGGAAATGTCTCAATAAGTCCAACGAGTGAAGTGGACAATCTTTAACAACTTTAATTGGTTATGAGAGGAAATCGGGAAGCAGATTTGAAAAATAGCTTGGGTGGCGTGAAAATTGACGAAATGTGAACAGAATGTTGCCATTTTCGGCTATTTTCAACTACTGTTTTAATCACAATTTATTTGTTTGTTTCAGGCGATATCACCCAAAAAGGTTACGAAAAGAAGAGAACCCGACTGTTGACGCCCTACGTGCCTAAGCAAAATTCAAGTAAGTTCACTAGTTGGAAATGTCAATACAAGTTCGTATAAAGACCGTGATGCAATGAAGATAATTGGGGATTTTTTCCTAAAAATAGCGTGTTTTCCCCACAAATGTGATTAATTTGACTAGTTTCAACATGAGTTAAGTCCCCCGAGCAAAAGTTTACATAATCAAATTCATGAACTACTTGAATTGCGCATAAAAGTTGCAATAACTAAAAAATATATGCGTCTCCTGGCACGATCCTGCCTCGATTCCTGCCCGTTAGCCATCTTCAAACCCTTTTATTTCGATCGTTAAATTTTAGCGGCTATTTGCCATTTTCATATATGGAACTTTGACTGAATGGCCTCATGTAATAAAATCCTGCCGCGGGGCTTAACAGAACCCATACAGTTGCAGTCCTTTTTGCGATTTTGCTCAACTTTTCATAAAAACTAATGTTCTCGGTTAGTTTGCTCAAGATTATCGCGTGAGTGCGCATCCATCCAATTCTAGCAAACATATTTAGCAAAGTAAACATTTCAGGTATTTGCAGTCTAGCAAGTTCCAACTTGGCTGGGAACTTAATTAGATGGGTCTTATGGGACAATGTACATAAGGATTCCACTCAGACTAGTTCCAGGTTATGTTCAAATTACCGACTATTTCGCTCTAATTTCAATTTCACTGGGTTCAGTTCCAATCACTTATCTTAAATGTTTTGCTGCGATTGTTCTAATTTTGTGGAAAATTCCATCTCAATTTAACACGCACGTTTTGCTTCGGTTCGACTGTTTCCAATCGCCTAATGGAAACTGAGTTCCATTCAGGGACGTGGCCGGCATCGGTGCGCTCACTCGCACTCATAAGGTGTGATGAGAGATGCAACACGCCTGCGAGCTGCTGTGTTCCAAACTGATGCCTTCACCGCTTAAAATCTCCCAGTTTTAAGCCTATAAAAACAAATCTAAAGTGAGTGTTGGCAAAACTGGTCATCTTTATTCAGCTTTGTAACTAAAATTCCGTATTTTTTTTTGAGTCTGGAAGCTTTATCGGGGATTTTTTGCATTTTCTTATTTCTTCATACTTGGAAATGTCTGCATAATCAACAAAGAATGTAACTTCTCTGCCCTGTCTGTTTCCTTTAGGGCTCGCCCCACTTAATAGCACTTCGCACAGCAGATTCTTCGGTCACTTTTGATATTAATTCGAAATTTTGCGCAAAGTTTTAAGCCGGACGAGACTTCAAATTAACATTCACCGACCGCAAAATTTTAATAATGCTTCCAAAGGTTTATTAAAACCGTTGAGCCGGCGACTTGACTGAATAGAGRAATTGGAGTTTGAAACAAARGAAAAATGCATCGAGTTTCTGTTTGGAAGTCAATATAAACTTGAAATTTTTASGATTATCTTCATTRCATCTTCCCCCAAAAAATGACGCATTAAAGAACCTTGCGTGGATTAATATGCTGCAGTAGTGAGGAAATACATTTAAAAGCCCGAAAAGTTGTGATTAACATTGGTTAGAGCATGCGTTTCCGCTAATCCTCCATTTTACTAACCCGCATTTGTGTGAATTTGTTCGAACAAGACACAAGAAGGAAATTCAAGACATTTTAAAGTTTTAAGATGCAAAAATCAATCAGCCTTGAGCGTTTATTTCGTTCAAGTGTCCCGAACCGCCGGGTTTTAATAACGATTAATCCTCAAAAAATCGAAAAAAATACTCCTTTGCAGCGCTAGGGCTATTCTAAACGTGCATTTAACAGAGTAAGTGAAACGCCACAGTAGACAAAGAAAAGTTTCAATTGTTGTGAAATTTCGTCCCCAATCACAAGGGATTTCTTAGTTGTAGATAAGTTCTATATTGTTGAGGCGGATTCATTTTTTTACAAACTTCTTTTTGGGTATTTCGCCTCAAAAATTTTTGCCTTTAAAAAAGACAGAATTTCCTCACGTCTTTTATTGCAGATTGATAATTAGTGCTCCTATTTCGCAATAAGAACGAATTATTTATCAAAAAGTAATGAAGAACTATCACCTAGAGGGTATCCTGCGACACACTTAGGCTCAAG
>NW_026019016.1:12963452-12972543 GCF_020466585.1 Dendroctonus ponderosae
ATTTATCATGTTGTATTTTTTTTCGTTTTTACTGGTTTTATTTCATGAATATTATTTCGTCATTGGCATGCGCTCAGTATCGTTGTTGTGTTGTTGCATGTGCAGATGTGGGCCGAGATCAGGTGCCTCAAATGGGGCGCTCGAGTGGTGGTTCGGAAGGTTCCAGCGCCGCTTCCAGAGCCGTGCGAAGAGGGAACCGACGGCTCACACGCAACGAAAGTCGCTACCATTCGGGTAAGTTTGGCCCCATTTTGATTGCAATGCTTGCAAGCATCCAGGGCGGGGCGATCGAGAGTTGTATGAGCTGAGCAGGCAAATGAGAAATGCGAAAAACTAACCCAACGAGGCAAACAAATTGCACTGATTTCCACTGAAGGCAGAAATATTAGTGCAAATCAATTACCTGAACTGGTGCCAGGGTAAATCTGCGCCCGTTCGCTTAATTCTAATTGGAATATCGTCTTTCCAATTTGATCGACTAAGTGAGAACACAAGCAGACGGAAAGACTGTTAAAGTGCATTTTAATGTTTGTCGTTGCTTTCGCAAGGAGCGAATGTTATTAGGATCCGTTTTCATACCGTTACTGCTCGCTTTTGCCCGTTTTCTCCATCCATTCTAAGGCGAAAAAACATCAATCCGAGCATGCTTTTAAGGCTTTTGTTTGCGGTCTGATTTGTAAACGAGCGTCCAAATTACATTGGTTTGTTTCCACTAATTAATCGGATTTTGGTCCAAAGTTCCATTCCGGAACGTAGCTGGCATCGGTCCTCTCGCTCGCACTCACAGCACTCTGTCAGAGGCACGATTAATTGTCAGATGCTATGTTCGAAGTTGATGCCTTTGCGACTTTAGTTAACTGAGTTTTTGAGCGGGAACATTTTTTGCAAAGTCCTGAAGTTTTGCAGCACACTGCGACTTGTTAAAACATCCGCAAAAACCGCAAGCAAATTTGGAAAATTCTTGGATGATGACTAAAAATTTAAAGTTGTGGCGCTTGTAGACGAGACTTTGCCCTACAAAATGCATGCAAACGCGACTCAATTCCTTTTTTGGTTCTTGGAAGCGATCGCGTTTTCGCAAAATTGTAAAAAATTCAGTGTTGACACGTTTTCTATATCTTCCGGTTTTTTTTCTTTTGCTTACTTCACGAACTTTTATCTGCAGAAAAATGCTTAAGTTGTGTTCATTTCTGCTTTTCGCTTCATGTTAGTTCTTTTCTTACTCGTCTCCATCGCAGTTTCTGCATCTGAAGTTGGATTTCTTTGACAGATGCGAATTTTCTTATCACTTTTACCTCCACAGTAGATAATTCTACTGCCTTGTTTCAATTCCATCTTCACTTATTGTACTGTTTATGTAATTCTAGTACTAATTCTGAACATTAGTTAAGATTTTTTGCTTCCCAGTCGTTTTCACTTCCTTCAGTTGCTGTTCTTATTTGCTAATTACCTGCGCTGTTTGATTTTTCTTTTCGAAAACACCACTTCCGTCTTCTTGAGGTTTTCCATTGGGACTTTTTACCATCATTCAAATTGGGTTTTTGGATTTTGAGCTTTTTGCTCTTGTTACATTTTTGCACAATCATGTTTCATCAACTAATTTTTCCTGTTTTTTCGCTACATTAAGAAACGAGTGGCATTTTCTTTGGAAAATAACCGATTTGCCTGTTTAGTCTTCTGTTTATTCACCACGGACATTGACTTGATTGGTTTTTTGCTTTTTGGTGGCAATTTCAGACCATTTTGTTGGTTTATTCGATAAAATGAGGCCAATTTTTTACGCGATTTCCGACAATAAATTCATCGCTCGCCCGAACCTCCGAAATAAATTTCGAAACAAGTTTGCCGATATTAATTTCAGTTGAAAAGACCGGGGGCAGAAGAGCTTATTTCGATTCTGTGAGTTCCCCCGGAGAAATCCGCTCGAAGGCATTTTAATGCCAATGTATTCTTTGGAAAATGAATGTTACGTTGGAAACAGGTAATTTGATTAATGCTGCTTACCTTCTCGTTCAGAATTTCGTAGGATAATGTTTAGGAGAAAAACGGTTAAAAAAGTTAATACGGCTTGGTCAAGCATTGGAACAGGGTGTTTTCATTGTATCAAAAATTCCTTTTATACTATATTATATTATATTAATTGATGCTATCTATCTATTGCTATTTTGTTAAATATTTAATAAACAAATTCACCTAAAATTCAAATTATTCATTAATCTCTAAAACGCAGTCCTATTGGTTGTGACGTCTCTGGTCATATAAATGGCGGATTGTTTACGGTCTGTGCATAGTGTTTAGTTGTGTGGTTGTGTTTCATTAATTATTTCGTGGATTTAAATAAATTATAGTTTGTGTTAAACTAAAAACTGGCTTCAGAACGATTAATTAAAGCGTCAAAAACCACTTTACCATGTGTACATATTTTTATGGTTACCGAATTTTTAAAAAACGACGAACGCTTTAATTCAGCCGAATTTAAGGGTGTCAACAGTAAGGGTCACAACACAAAGTACGATCGAAAACATATTCTATCTGCCTCATTATTAGCCTTTTGTTGGTACTTTCATCAAAATGATCCTCGCAAAGAAAAAACATTTATTTTGATTTAGGAACATCACGTCTAGCTGCTTTGAACTATAAAGCTTTACGTGCATAATCATGGGGAACGGTTCGAAAGAGATTGTTTGGAGCACTTATTGAGGCATCCTGGCACAAAACACCACTTATTTTGTGACCCATACATGTCACTATTTTCCATTATGCAAGATAATAATAATCAATAAAATAATGATAATCACAATAACTTAAATAATAAAACAAAGCTGCGAAAACAACAAAATAAACACGAAACACTTGAATTCAGTGTCTTGATGTATCTGCTTGAAACACTTTGTTGATATGACCTGCTACGTCACAATCGGAATAGGCAACCGACGATACGGATTCGGCGTTTTTGGCGGAAAATACCTGATTTCAATTTAAATGCGCTTTAAAATTATTATGGAGACTTTTTTTGCAAAAAAAATTATATCAGTGTAATGTTTGCCATAACTACTCTATATGTATATTAACATTAAAAAAAATGGAAACACCCTAGTGAGGCTGAAGTGCTCAGTTATTGATCCAGTTTCAGCTTCGTTTTAGTGTTAAATCTGCCCGGTCTTTTTTAACACGGGAATGATTGAAAATGACCAAAACCAACGAAAACACGAGCAAAATTCTAGTTTGGCGCAACAAACAATCGAGACAAAAGCAATGAAGTTCTGTCGGTTTGGCGAACAGAAGAACAATGGATCGAGATAACTGGAACTGAAACTACCCATACGGCCAATAAAGTCAGCTCGGTAGGGTGTCATCAAATCATTAGTAGCATAGAACAGAGGGCGAAAATCCGATTATAAAACCCTCAGCGCGAAATTCGATTCAACTTAATGGTTAGCCAGTAGTGGAACAACTGAAAACTAATTAAAACTGTGTTTCATGAATGCAATTTTTTTGTTGTGGTGAATAGGCGCGAGCTGCTGTGGCCAAACTGGCGAATGGGCGTCTTTGTTTCAGCTTGCTGATGGAAAAATGGTGTTAATTAATTCGCTTTTCTGGAGGGTTTGTATGAACTTTTCTCATTAAATCCAGTAGAGCTTGGAATGCGACGACGTCCTGTATGAAATGGAATTACAACCAGTTTGATGGCGTAATTAATTAATTAGATTTGCATTTCTTCAACATGACAATAAACTGGTAATTTTTTTTTTTTTCAAAAGCGGCGCAAGTGAACTTTTGGTGTTCAAGTTTGAAAATTCCTCAAAATTCAGTGTTTTTCCAAGTTTCCACAAGAAGTACCTTGATTCATTGTTTTAATTTTAGAAAGGTTTAAGGCGCTCCTTCGTCCGGTTAGGGAGTTTGAATTTTTTTTCGAAAGCTGCGCAAGTGAGATTTTTGTGTCCAAGTTTGAAAATTCCTCAAAATTCAGTGTCTTGATGTATCTGCTTGAAATTTCCTCAAGAAGTACCTTGATTCATTGTTTCAACGTTCGTAAAGTTTGAAGTTGCTCCTTCGTCTGGTTAGTGAGTTTGGATTTTTTTTTCGAAAGCGGCGCAAGTGAAATTTTTGTGTCCAAGTTTGAAAATTCGTCAAAATTCAGTGTCTTGATTTATCTGCTTGAAATTTCCTCAAGAAGTACCTTGATTCATTGTTTCCACTTTAGAAAAGTTTCAAGTTGCTCCTTCGTCTGGTTAGTGAGTTTGAATTTTTTTTCGAAAGCGGCGCAAGTGAGATTTTTGTGTCCAAATTTGAAAATTCCTCAAAATTCAGTGCTTTGATGTATCTGCTGGAAATTTCCACAAGAAGTACCTTGATTCATTGTTTTAATTTTAGAAAAGTTTCAAGTTGCTCCTTCGTCTGGTTAGTGAGTTTGAATTTTTTTTTGAAAGCTGCGCAAGTGAGATTTTTGTGTCCAAGTTTGAAAATTCCTCAAAATTCAGTGTCTTGATGTATCTGCTTGAAATTTCCTCAAGAAGTACCTTGATTCATTGTTTTAACTTGAGAAAAGTTTCAAGTTGCTCCTTCGTCTGGTTAGTGAGTTTGAATTTTTTTCGAAAGCGGCGCAAGTGAATTTTTGGTGTCCAAGTTTGAAAATTTCTCAAAAATCGGTTTCTTGATGCATCTGCTGGAAATTTCCACAAGAAGTACCTTGATTCATTGTTTTAACTTTGGAAAAGTTTCGAATTGCTCTTTCGTCCGGTTAGTTTGGTTTTTTTAAAGCGGGGCAAATGAGTTTTTGGTGTCCAAGTTTGAAAATTCCTCAAAAATCGGTGTCTTGATGTATCTGCTGGAAATGTCCACAAGAAGTACCTTGATTCACTGTGTTAACTTGAGAAAAGTTTCAAGTGGCTCCTTCGTCTGGTAGGGGGTTTTGAGTTTTTTTTCGAAAGCGGCGCCAGTCAGATTTTTGTGTCCAAGTTTGAAAATTCCTCAAAATTCAGTGTCTTGATGTATCTGCTTGAAATTTTCTCAAGAAGTACCTTGATTCATTATTTCAACTTTCGAAAAGTTTCAAGTTGCTCCTTCTTCTGCTTAGTGAGTTTGAATTTTTTTTCGAAAGCGGCGCAAGTGAGTTTTTGGTGTCCAAGTTTGAAAATTCCTCAAAATTCAGTGTCTTGATGTATCTGCTTGAAATTTACTCAAGAAGAACGTTGATTCATTGTTTCAACTTTAGAAAAGTTTCAAGTTACTCCTTTGTTTGGTTGGTGAGTTTGAATTTTTTTTCGAAAGCGGCGCAAGTGAGATTTTTGTGTCCAAGTTTGAAAATTCCTCAAAATTCAGTGTTTTGATGTATCTGCTGGAAATTTCCACAAGAAGTACCTTGATTCATTGTTTTAATTTTAGAAAAGTTTCAAGTGGTTCCTTCGTCCGGTTAGGCAGTTTGAATTTTTTTTCGAAAGCGGCGCAAGTGAGTTTTTGTTGACTAAGTTTGAAAATTCGTCAAAATTCAGTGTCTTGATGTGTCTGCTTGAAATTTCCTCAAGAAGTACCTTGATTAATTGTTTCAACTTTCCAAAAGTTTCAAGTTGCTCCTTCGTCAGGTTAGTGAGTTTGAATTTTTTTTCGAAAGCGGCGCAAGTGAGTTTTTGTTGACCAAGTTTGAAAATTCCTCAAAATTCAGTGTTTTGATGTATCTGTTGGAAATTTCCACAAGAAGTACCTTGATTCATTGTTTTAACTTTGGAAAAGTTTCAAATTGCTCCTGCACCCGGTTAAAGAGTTAGAATTTTTGATGCAGTTTGATGCCATAATTAATTAATCAGATTTGCATTTCTTCAACATGACAATAAACTGGTAATGATTATTCATGGCATCGGTTCGTTGACTCCAAACAAAAGAATTCATCGGTTGCTCTATCGCCATATCTGACCCGGCGTTTCTACCAGCTAAACATGCTATTAATCATTGCATTTAAGTAGTTTTTATGTGAATTTGAAGCCAAAAAACTTACGGGTCATTGACGTGATTTGTCGTCTCATTGACTTTGTTTAATTGGGTTTCAACTGACTCCGGATCGGGAGAGGCGTTAATTAAGATCGAAAAACATCAAATCCGGCCGCTGTTGCATTAAAATTTATTCAAATCGATGCGATGCCTCTTCGGTATTCAACCTCTATGCGAGCAAAGTACATATGCATAATTGCAAGCGATCTTCATGTAGCATGTGTCTATACACGTAGTTTCAAAGAGCCAGTTCCCCATACTAATATGTAGGGCCCTTAGAAAAGTCCACATTGTCGTTAGGTGTACATAACACGTACTTCAACATCAATACGCCCCTTTAAGGGCTGAAGTTGGTGTTTTGAATGCACACGCTGTATTCAGGTGTTAGATTACCGGGTTTGCTGTTGTCTGGATTGATCAATTTGTTATTATCTTGATGCTGCAGGGCGGATTTTCGTTTAGTAGATAGTATTTTGCATTCTTCTCATGCCCGTTTTCTTCGCTGTCATTCTCTTCCATGTTTGTTTAAGTGGATGTTTTCACTGTTTTTCAGCTGCCTTTAATGTGGTTAGTGCACCACTGCAATCAGCTCGTTTGGAGATCGGGTTTTTATTCGTTAGATATTTTTGGATGTGTATTTTATGGAAAACATGAACGCAGTCATGTCAAAAAAATGCCGGTGACAGCTAAAGCCGCTAACCTATATCTCTGACAGTCCCCTTTCCTTGACACACGGTACAATTTACAATGTTGCCAACTGACTAACGCTAAATAAAGCAGAAACATGCGCACACTGCAGTGTGACAAGGTAAGCAACAACATGCATTGTTGCATCAAGAAATGCAATAAATAACTTTGCGCTTGACCCTTTGTATATCTCAGTCCGGTGCGAGCTGTAAACGTTACATAAATCTGCATTGCTAGGCATGACTGCATTAATGTAATTTTCATATATTTTTCTTGTAGATTTTCTTCTACAATATTTTCATATCTTGGCACTTTTTGTAGGCGATAAAAGTTCCGTCTGTTGTTGAATTCATCTTTAATTTATTTCAGCGTCCAAATCCGTTCTGCGCTTGTTCGAGTTCGATTTTTTCTCAGTCCCAACAAGTTTTATCATTAATTTTCTTCATTTTTTTCAGAAATCAGTGCACTTTTTTAGTCCACCGGTTCCAATGTCCAATTGCATATAACTAACATGATTTATTTTGCTTTTGATTCTTTATTGTTTTGGTTATCTAGTGTTTCTATTGCTCGTATTGTTGCATTATTAACTGCTATCGTTATTTCTTGTTTCCCTCCAGGTTTACTCTTTCCAGGCGTTGCCGAAAAAGTGTTGTCAACTTTAAATAATATTTTTATTTGGTTACTAACTTTCCACTTTTGTATTTTATCCGTATCTTAAGTATACCGTTATTTCGCTATAGATAAAATTATCTTTATTGGTTTAAATATCGTTCCTCTGTTTCTGTTTGTTTCTGTATTCCTGTCTTGTTCCTTTTAGATCTTCATGTCAGTACTTTACAACATGTGAACATATTTTGCTTCGGCTTATCTTCTCGTATTCTTCTGCAGTTTCTTTGTCAGGTCCGTATAGTTTTTTGCAATTTGCAAGGTAGGTAGCAAATTGCAAAAAACTATACGGACCTGACAAAGAAACTGAAGAAGAATACGAGTAAAGATAAGCCGAAGCAAAATATGTTTACATGTTGTAAAGTCTTTTTTTCCTTCCGCCCAATTTAATGCCATGTTTTTCCATGAGTCCAATTGTTTTTTGGCACGATGCTAAACATCAGTGAGTTTTCCAAAAGTTCACTCAGTATAAAAGCTGCTCGCTTTCCAACACTGCGCTATAAAATCGTTCGAAATTCCTGGTTTACTCAGTCAATTAAAGCTGAAATTATACAATCTGCTGCTGGTGAATTTGAGCAATTTTAAGGCAGGCAGTGAAGGATTTTCAAAAGGCGCCCCTAATGCATGTTTGCGCCTAATTGCCCACTGTTGAAGCCAATTTTCGCCTCTTCAGAGTTGAATGAAGGTAAAATTTAACAATTTAATGCCATTTGCTCGTGAACGGTGTACTTGCTTTGTTTATCAGTAATCATCGTTTGGCTTGCTGTGTTTAGGTTGCAAACTACTCAAATGAATAATGYACTTTTCTAGTAATTGACTGTAATTATTGCCCACTTTGAGTGTTTGTTAAKGAGCATTCGAATKTCTTCACTTTTCTTTGGTAATTTTTTGCATTTCTTTTTTTGTTGTTAAATGGTGCGTTAAACAGATTGATTGGTGTTGTAGAAGTGCGACAAGAGGCCGTCCAACAAGCCCTGGCTCAGGCGCTGCAAAACAGGCATAAACCCTCAATGCCGATGCCCTCAAAGAGGACTTCGGTGATGGCAAGGAGTCCCGACCGAGAACGACACGATTCAGGTAAAATATCTTGAAAATGCTTTAAAAAACTACCGTTCAGATGTATGTTTTGCATCTAAGAATGCCCATGTTAACACACGGGTTAAAAAAACCTATTTCGTTTTCAATTGAAAATTGCATTTAAATTAATGGCGTTATCCGAGCTTAATCGCTTCGAATTGCTCGTTATTGTTAAGACTACTTACATCCGTTAATGCCCGTTATCTTATTAAAACAGCAACGCCTTGCCTGAATGATATCAGGATGATAAAAGGTGCAGGCGATATTCGAACAATAATCAATATGTTATCAAGAAAGGTGCTGCTATCTTATGTTTAACAATGGCCTTAAATCAGCTGCAAAGTCAGCCTGCTGTAAAGCTACAAGGATCCGATTGGTTATCAAAGTGCAAATATGCAAGAATGCAGCCCGTTAAGGACTTTTGTCTGTTTATTAAGGCTGATGTTTAAAAATTCCTCAAAAATCGGTGTCTTGATGTATCGGCTGGAAATTTCCAGAAGAAGTACCTTGATTCATTGTGTTAACTTGAGAAAAGTTTCAAGTGGCTCCTTCGTCCGGTTAGGAAGTTTGAATTTTTTTTCGAAAGCGGCGCAAATGAGGTTTTTGTGTCAAAGTTTGAAAATTCCTCAAAAATCGGTGTCTTGATGTATCTGCTGGAAATTTCCACAAGAAGTAC
>NW_026019016.1:12973542-12975120 GCF_020466585.1 Dendroctonus ponderosae
ATTCCCAGTCCGTCTGCAGTCCTTTCTACTACTAAGTGCTACTTGGAGAATGTATCAAATCGACTTCCACCAGTACCACGCTTAGAAATGTGTGCTTCAGTGGGTACTTCGAAACGCAACTATCAAGACTACGGTGTCAATGTTAAGAGTGTTTTTCCCAGTGGCTACTAACTTAGGTTATTTATTAGAAATCAGTCGTTTTTGTGCAAAAAACTCAGTTGTGGCCGAAGGCCGGTGCTTTGTTTTAAGTTGATTTCTTTATTGTGCTGTGAATGAGTGCGTTTAATGTGAGGCGATTGGACCAGGATTCTTGATAAGTCGTGGAAAACAAGCAAGATAAGATATTGAGGTAAATGTCGACCTTTCCAACAAAAAGCGTTTTTCGGGGTTTAATTGGCTGATTTTTTCAGTTGTTCTTGTTTGATAGAAACACCAGTTAAGTGTATTATTAATTAGTAAACGGCTAATTTACAGACATGTTTATTTGTAAACAGGCACCCGTTTCCTGAGGTTGTTTTGGCTGCTTACGATCTTAAGCATTAAATCAACAATAAACTGAGGCTTATTTACATTTACACAGGCACAGTCTGGGATGACCTGAACTTGATCTAGCGCGCATCTGTTTTCAGTTTTTGTCGGAAAAATTATTGAGTTCGGCTCTCCAAAAATCAAAAAAAGTGCAACGAACTTGAAATAAAAAGTGACGCATCCAATGATTGCCCCCCCGGTCAACCTTCCCGAGTCAATTACAGGATGATAAAGCAAGTGTAGATATAACTGGATTAGTTTATAAATAATCCTGGCTATAAAGAAAATCTTCCACATGTGGTGGCACTAATAACCGCATAAGTTGGCTTCTTAACTGCGAAACTGTGGCGCAGCTAACCGAGTTAACATGGTCGATCTTCGCGGTAAAATTGCACATTTTTCTATATAAAACTGGTATAATTAGAAAAATATTCAATTGAAAGTGGGCGCGGTTGATCGACGCTTTACAATCTAACAGGAATACCTGTCTAATAACAGTAAATCGAGGCTGAAAAAAGTTGATAGTTTGCGATTTAATCGAAAAGCTTAAGTCGACGCCCGACGGCAGCTTAATATTCATTAGATTTTAGAAAAAAAGACACATTTCTTGTCCATTAATGGTCCATGGAAAAATGATTCAGCACCTAAATAATGGATTTAGTGAGATCCAGATAACATAGATAAGGAAGTTCGAGATTAAACACTTTGTCTAATACGGCAATTGTTGTGGCAAGCTTCTTAATCCGCTCAAAACTGATCAAACGTGAAAGACGAGTTTGTGCAATATCGCTTTTGGAGACATGAATCAAGTTCGAAAATATTTGGAATACTCCCTGATGAGTGCGCAAATTCGAAACTGAGTTGGTTCTACAAAATGCCATACAAGAAAAGTTTCCGGTTCTGTGAGCTATCGAACAACTGATTGTTGAAGGCAAGTTTTCCCAACAACTCTTGAGCAAATCAGTTAGTTTGAAAAATTTAGGAAAAATTACACAAGTTTGTATTCTCAAATGAGATAGACTTTCGAGGCCATTCCTTGAAACTAATGGG
>NW_026019016.1:12975633-12976228 GCF_020466585.1 Dendroctonus ponderosae
CGGGTTCTGATGAGAACAGTGTAAGCGTTCAAGCAAACCACTTCTGAAGATGCAAGCCACTCGTGCTTGCGAAACGTCAAGAAGAAATTCTACAGAACGACGGCCTAAAAACTCGAAAACCCCAATAGTTTCAAGTTTGTATTGTTTACAAAAATCTTACAATCAGTAAGCGGTCAAATGTTAATAATTTGCATGTGGCGGATACCGGGTGGGTCCAGCGTTTTTGAACCAACCAAACAACTAATGGGTGAAGGCAGGTTTAAACGAAACTGGTGAAACTTGCTGCTTTAAGGCGGGGCCACCCTGTATGCGAACTAGCAACAATCGAAATGTTTTTAATGAATTGCGTCTTTTATTGTGCATTATCAGTTCACTTGCAGATGGAGATATCGATGCAAATGGCTCGTTTTCCCGACAACAACTAATAAACTAAAAGATTAATTAAGGGGAYCTGAAAACGACTGAAAAGCGCTGTATTTTCTTCTGCAGTTGCGCTTTTATTGATTAGCAGTTGTTGTAGACGGACTTTCGGCCGTCGGGTCATCATCCTAACTGCCACCATCTAATGCAATGCAAAGCTTGATACAAATGCGAT
>NW_026019016.1:12976669-12976832 GCF_020466585.1 Dendroctonus ponderosae
TTTTTTTGTAACTTTGAAGCCAAACAACCGTTTTGGGTACGCGACTTTCCATAAAGCCGCATGTTAAGCAGGTAGATAAGTCTTCGGACTAGACGATGCCTTTCCATTTCTCTTAGTGCTTTTGTCACTGTTTTGTATTCGATGAAGAGCTACTGACGACGCT
>NW_026019016.1:12977025-12988371 GCF_020466585.1 Dendroctonus ponderosae
AGATGGCTGGAATGCGAACCCAACTCGATGCCGATTGCATAAATGTAATTTGCATCTGCATGCTGTAAAAACATGTATAATAAACACACACCCACTAATGTGTCTTGGGCTTTTGTAATCCGGTGATTCGACGCGAGAGAAAGTCCGTGTATGAATCAGCTCAGTACCAGCCGGTGGTTCCAATCTTGTTAGACATTCAGGTGGTTTCAACTGACCACTATTATTATTAGAACCAATCGACAAGGCCATATTCGGATCAATGATTTAATGAGACAACGTTCCGGTGAAATTGACCAGCAATTTCCGCATATTTTTGTCGTCAAGTGTATTTTAGGTGCTAATTTAGAAAGCCTCAATCAAACAAAATGTAAATGTTGTCTGTTTGTCTGCACAAGTAGGCAATTCGAATAAAAAGTTCTTTCCCGGCCAATTAACCGCAATAATATGCCCAATGCCACCTATGCGATGTGATTAATTTTACTCAATTGCAAATGGCAAATTACACGATGGCCGTTCACTCAACCGAAGCCAAAACATCGAAGTTATTGTTCGAGAATTAACTAAAAAGTGTTAATTAAGTATGCAATCTATCTGTTTTATTAGTTTGATATTGATTTGTCCTTCACCTGCATCAAATTTCATTTTTAATCAGGAATTAAGTGCCGTGTTGCTTTCCGCGGCATCAACTTCTCTCTTCAATGTTTCTGCTCTTGTTCATTCTTTCGTATTTTTTAATACAAAGTTCGATGTCAATTGTGGCTTTAGTGCTTTCTTATTTGTAGAGATCAATTTCAATTTTAAACAGAGCTAAAGATATCTTTTTCGTCGTTTTTTTCCTCTTGTTCATTTTCCTTTATTTTCCATGATTAACTTGTAGGTAATAAAATTTGAGACCCTGTTCACGAAATCGTGTCTTCAGTTTGTGTTTTTGTCAATTTGTCCTTCTCCTTCCCTATTTTTAAAGATAAATTTAAATTTTAAGCTCAAATAAAGTGCAACTTTGCTTTCCAGTATCAAAGTGAGTCTTCAATGTTGATTCCGTCGGTTTTCTTCTCGTTCATTCTTTCTTATTTGTCACTCTAGGTAAAGTTCGATGTCAATCACCTAGAGAATAAATCGTTTTCAGGGCTTTAATCATTGCCTTCAGTGTGAGTTTTTTCCTCAATTTGTTCGTCTCTTGCTTCTTCCTCATTTTTAAAGATCAATTTTACTTTCAAACAGAAATAAGGTAATTGTTTGCTTTCTTAGACATTAAATTGTGTATTCATTCATGTATTTTTTTCTCCTCTTGCTCATTTGTCCTTATTTTGCACGTCGATGAAGTGATTCTTTGCTTTCTTACGGATTACATTTTGTTTACTTTTTGTCGTTTTTTCTCATCGTACTCATTTTTCTTTATTTGTCATGATTAACTTCGTTATCAATCGCAAATATTGCGTGTTTTTGTCAGTTTGTTCTTCTCTTGCTTCTTCTTCACTATTTTTGCGAAATTGACATTTTGCTTTTCTAAGAATTAAAGTCTATCTTTAAGCTTCTTTCGTAGTATTTTCATAGATTTTTTCTCATTTCGTTCATTATTTCTTCTTTTTTCGCACAAACTTTGATGTCAATCACAAATAGAATAAAATTCGCATTTCTGGGCATTAAAACGCGTCTTTAGTATAAGGTTTTTCATCATTTTATCCTTCCTTCTCTTGCTTCCAGCTGATTTTTGAAGATCAATTTCAATTTTTTAATAAAGTGATTTTTTGGGAATTAAATTGTGTCGCTAATGTTAATTTTTGCCGTTTTTTCTCATCGCACTAATTTTAAATTTTTTTAATAATTTTCGATATCAATCGTCAGAATTGTGTGTTTTTTTGTCCATTTCTGCAATTTGTCCTTCTCATGCCGCTTCTTCCCTATTTTTGATCATCAATTTCAATTTTAAATGGAGGTAATGTAACATTTTGCTTTTATCAGAACTAAAGTCTGTTTTTAATGTTTTTTTCGTAGTTTTTTCCTCCTCTGGCTGATTCTTCCTTACTTTTCAGACAAACTTCAACAAACAAATAAAGTGCTTTTTGGAATTTTAGAAATAAAATTGTGTTGCTTATGTTGGTTTTTGTCGTTTTTTCCATGATCATTTTCATGATTAACTTCGATATCAATCGCAAAAATTGTGTGTTTTTGTCAATTTATCCTGCTCATGCTTCTTGTTTGAGATCGACATCGAAGTTTGTCTGAAAAATAAGGAAGAATCAGCAAGGGGAGGAAAAAACCACGAAAAAAAGCTGAAAGACAGACTTTAAGTCTGATAAAAGCAAAATGTCACATTATCTTCATTTAAAATTGAAATTGATGATCAAAAACAGGGAAGAAGAAGCATAAGAAGGACAAATTGCGGAAATGGACAAAAAAACACACAATTTTGAAAATTGATATTGAAAATTATGAAAAATTTAAAAAATTAGTGCGATGAGAAGAAACGGCAAAAATAAACATTAGCGACACAATTTAATTCGCAAAACAGCAAAAAACCACTTTATTTCTGTTAAAAAATTGAAATTGATCTTCAAAAATCGGCTGGAAGCAGAGAAGGATAAAATGATGAAAAAAACTTACACTAAAGACGTGTTTTAATGCCCAGAAATGCGAATTTTATTCTATTTGAGATTGACATTAAAGTTTGTGCGAAAAAATAAGGAAGAATGAACAAAAGGAGTAAAAATATCTGAAAAACCACGAAATAAGCTTAAAGACAGACTTTAATTCTTAGAAAAGCAAAATGTCAATTTATCAAAAATAGTGAGAAGAAGCAAGAGAAGAACAAAGTGACAAAAACACACAATATTTGCCATTGATAACGAAGCTAATCATGACAAATAAAGAAAAATGAGTACGATGAGAAAAAACGACAAAAAATAAACAAAATTTAATCCGCAAGAGGCAAAGAATCACTTTATTGACGTGAAAGATAAGGACAAATGAGCAATAGGAGAAAAAATGGGGATGAAAATTCCAGCTGTAAGTTTTCATAAAACTAGACGTTTTTTTCCATATTTTAATCAGGAAATTCGCCTAGGAGGCGTTATAAGTACATTTTTAAACGCACTGCAAAACCTTTGAATGTTGAAAGAATTCGAAATTAAATTAATTCGAGATTAAAAATGAATCGAATTTTTTTTATGTTTAAAGGAAAAGACGAAAGCTCAAAGGAGAATAGACGAGAGAGTAAATAGAGATAAGACTTGAGATCCGCGAAATCGTGCGAGTCAAAAAGGAGGGAAAACACAGAAAAGTCCAGAGAAATCAATGAATATATAGCAAATAATTGAAACAAATGGCAAATGTTGCTTATGGAGAAAGAAAAGCGACAACAATGACAAAACAGCTAAAAATGAAGAAAACTGAAGAAAAGAGTGATTTAAACCAAAACCAGTGGGGAAATTGGCAAAGAAGACCTCCTTCCATGCCTTTATAAGATTCGCTAATAGAAGCCGTGTTCGCTATCGGTTTGAGCTGCTGGTGATTGAAACCCGTTGGATAATCGAGCCAGTTTTGCTTGTTCAAGCTTAAGCCCTAAAGCCTAAAGAGTTGAAGGAAGGTGCCAATATTCAAATGCAAATCAGCCTCATGCTGATCCTCTGAATACAGTCGATCCGTGTCTATGACTCATCGCCACCCAAATTACCTCTGGTCAACCTCTCCTTTCACAGCGAGTTACTATAAGCAGAAGAGCATTTCGCCGGTTGAATTGCGATCATTGTTTGCGGATATTCATGCTTGGAAGTTTTGCATCAACTCGGCTGTTCATCGCATTCAATCTTAAGGTCATCAGTTTATCAGTTTAGGCCTTGTTGCGTCTAAGTGGACTTCCTCTTGGGAAATCCGCACTTTCCAGTGCTGCGGATGCGTTTCATGTTCGCATTTAGGGGCTCTTTTGCGCGATACTAATTAGTAGCTAGTTGACTCGAGGAACACTTTCAGCCAAACCAGTTGTGCGACGCTCCTCCTCATGCGCCGCTCGTTTTCGCTTCTTTTACGATTTTTTGTTTGTTCTCCTTTCTCAATAAAGATTTCAGAACCAGTTCCAGCAAGTCAACCCATGGTACTCGTTATGTGCTGAACTTGCCTTACCTTACACACCTATTTCTCTATGTAACCTGTGATTAACCGCGAATAGTGCAGCCAGTAACGTATGTGTGCCACTTACTTTTATCTAAGAACTGTTTCATAATAGATTTCGATCGATTTATGCGCTCTTATTGTCTGGCTTGTGTGTGCGCTCTAGTGGTACCCGAGGAGGATTTATGTTGATCGATGCACCAAAGGAGTCATTTTCTCAATTAAAAAAACAATAGCAATGATAATGGGGAAACCCTGATGAAAACCCTCACAACAAAGAAATCCACATGTCCATCCAGTGTGAGTCATTCAGTGAAGTCATTGCTTAGCTTAAAGTGTTTTAAGTAGAGTAAATCTTTAGAGGCAATTTTCGCGTTTCCCCATGCTTTTTTGGAAATGTTCCTTGCCCAAGTGAAACTTACATGAAACTCTATGGGGATTACTAGTGAATCTAACACAGAAACATCAGATTTTAAAATTCATACAAACTCATAATTGGTAAACATTACATTTATTTAGGTCTTTGCTGTCTTGAAACCTTCAATTTGTTTGAATTATTTTCTACATTTGTCTTTCGCATCGAAAATTTTTCATAATTTTCGTCAAAATTGTGTGTTTTTTTGTCCATATCCGCAATTTGTCCTTCTCATGCTTGTTCTTCCCTATTTTTGATCATCAATTTCAATTTTAAATGAAGATAATGTGACATTTTGCTTTTATCAGACTTAAAGTCTGTCTTTAAGCTTTTTCCTCCCCTTGCTGATTCTTCCTTATTTTTCAGACAAATTTCGATATCAATCTCAAACAAGAAGCATGAGAAGGATAAATTGACAAAAACACACAATTTTTGCGATTGATATCGAAGTTAATCATGAAAATGATTATGGAAAGACGACAAAAATCAACATAAGCAACACAATTTAATTTCTAAAATTCCTAAAAGCACTTTATTTCTGTTGAAAAATTCAAATTGATCTTCAAAAATAGGTTGGAAGCAAAAGAAGTATAAAATGATGAAGAAAACTCACACTAAAGACACATTTTAATGCCCAGAAATGCGAATTTTATTCTATTTGTGATTGACATCAAAGTTTGTTCGAAAAAATAAGGGATAATGCACAAAAGGAGAAAGAATCTATGATAAAACTACGAAATAAGCTTAAAGAGCTTAAAGCAAAATGTCAATTTCTGAAAAATAGTGAAGAAGAAGCAAGAAAAGAACAAACTGACAGAAACACACAATATTTGCGATTGATACGAAGTTAATCATGACAAAGAAAAATGAGTACGATGAGAAAAAACGACAAAAAATGAACAAAATTTAATCCGTAAGAAAGCAAAGAATCACTTCATCGACATGAAAAATAAGGGCAAATGAGCAAGAGGAGAAAAAAATACATGAATGAATACACAATTTAATGTCTAAGAAAGCAAACAATTACCTTATTTCTGTTAGAAATTTAAATT
Organism: Dendroctonus ponderosae; assembly: GCF_020466585.1. Taxonomy (NCBI): domain Eukaryota; kingdom Metazoa; phylum Arthropoda; class Insecta; order Coleoptera; family Curculionidae; genus Dendroctonus; species Dendroctonus ponderosae. The sequence goes on from NW_026019016.1 coordinate 12,982,600, forward strand.
GATCTTCAAAAATAAGGAAGAAGCAAGAGACGAACAAATTGATGAAAAAACTCACACTGAAGGCACGGATTAAGGCCCAGAAAACAATTTATTCTCTATGTGATTGACATCGAACTTTACCTAGAGTGACAAATAAGAAAGAATGAGCAAGAAGAAAATCGACGGAAACAACATTGGAGTCTCACTTTGATACTGGAAAGCAAAGTTGCACTTTATTTGAGCTTAAAATTTAAATTTATCTTTAAAAATAGGGAAGGAGAACGACAAATTGACAAAAACACACACTGAAGACACGATTTCGTAAACAGGGTCTCAAATTCTATTACCTACAAGTTAATCATGGAAAATAAAGGAAACTAAACAAGAGGAGAAAAAACGACGAAAAAAATATCTTTAGCTCTGTTTAACATTGAAATTGATCTCTACAAATAAGAAAGCAGAACTGACAAAAACACACTAAAGCCACAATTGACTCTTTCATTCTCTTTGAGATTGACATCGAACTTTGTATTAAAAATACGAAAGAATTAACAAGAGAAGAAACATTGAAGACAGAAGTTGATGCCTCGGAAAGCAACGCGGCAATTTTAAAATCTGATGATGGCGCTGTTGACTCGCCGAAACGTTATGAAATAAACGATATACAAATTTTCGTTTCACATTACACGCAGTCAGGAAAATAAATCGAAATTACTGGTAAAGTTTATGCCATCAACTGGAAAAGATTCCTTAGAGTTTTTTTAACCGACTGGGACAAATTGCAGGATTTCTTGTGCGGGAGTTTCGGCAAAATCTTCAAAAACTGTCCTCATTGGACGCATCCATCCATTCCTTGTGTGAACATCCTTGCGATCGTTATTAATCTTCAAAGTTTCCTTTTTCTGTAGACTTATTTTAATGTCAGCGTTGCTTAAGTTGCGTCTTCGATCTTGTTCCTCATTCTTCCCTCCTCTTTTCCGCAGAATCTTCATCAGAGGAAGACAGCCTAGCAAATGACGAGGGGCCCACAGTGGAAAGTACCCCGGAACGAGAAAAGGCATCGTCAGGAATCATGAGAGGAGGAAGCGGAGGCGATCGAGGCCACCATGGTTTTCCTCCGCCGCCTCCAAGCGACACATCGAGCGCAGGATCGCCGCCTCCCCTGCAGCGCAGACCCAGAGCGCCGCCGCCCCTATGGAACGACCAACGAGGCCGAAATCAGCAGGAGATCACCGACATCAGCGACGTTTTGCAGAACTTTCGACCATGTAAATTGGGCAGGAAAACTGCGACTGTTCTACCATTCAATGCGTGCTGATTTGTAGATTCTCAGCCGCCGGATGTCACCAATAACACCGCTCAAGGGGGCCGACGAACGGGTGCCGATAGAGTCAACCGGTACACTTCTTCTGCATCTGAAGATGGCACGATGGGAACGGGAACCGGAAGGTGGAAGGTAGCGTTGTTTGAGTGGGCCAAAGGCAATGGGGGGGATGAAAACTGTTCTTCTGCTAGGTGTCGGCGAAAATTCAACAGCTACTCAACACGCTGAAGAGGCCTAAGAGGCGACCTTTGCCGGAATTCTACGAAGATGATGACATCGAGCTGGAGCTGGCCGCCAACCCCAAAGACCCCAACGCTCCAAAGCCCGAAGGTAGAATTGATGAGTCTTCGGGTGCAATCAAATCAAGCACTTTAACAACGAAACATTTGTACTTTTAGGCAGCTTCATGTCGCCTGCTGTTGGGGAACAGTTAACCATCCCCTCAGGCCTACCCAGGAGCATAGGGGCAGCTATTCTAAGATATGGAAATGCCAGCTATAAAGCCCCCGTGGCCACCGTGTTGGACCCTAATGGAAAATTGTCCACCACCTTAACGTATGGTAAGGAGTTTACCTTTTGGAATAAYCGGCTCCTTTCAGTCGTATATGCAAAASCGCTCGTCAGCGCACTTGAATTTCTTGGCTAGACCGACAACACACGAAGGCACTTCTAGATCCAACAGTTTCCTTGAAAGTTTTCCATTAACTTGAGCTAATTTCTGTCAATCGACWATGGAAAACTTGAGGAGCTTTTTTAGGACAAAAGTCTTGGGGCAMATTACGCGATTGTAAAAAGTGTTAATTTAAGTTGCTCAATAGGGTGTTTTCACTTTTTTTAAACATKACACKGATAACTTTTTTTTTTCAAAAATTCTCCATAATCATTTTAAAGCGAATTTACATTCAAATCAGGTATTTTCSGCCAAAAACGCCGAATGCGTATCGTCGGTTGCCTATCCCGATTGTGACGTAGCAGGTCATATCAACAAAGTGTCTCGTGTTTATTTTGTTGTTTTCGCAGCTTAGTTTTATTATTTAAGTTATTGTGATTATCATTATTTTATTGATTATTATTATCTTGCATAATGGAAAATAGTGACATGTATGGATCACAAAATAAGTGGTGTTTTGTGCCAGGATGCCTCAATAAGTGCTCCGAACAATCTCTTTCCAACCGTTCCCCATGATTATGCACGTAAAGTTTTATAGTTCAAAGCAGCTAGACGTGATGTTCCTAAATCAAAATAAATGTTTTTTTCTTTGCGAGGATCATTTTGATGAAAGTACCAACAAAAGGCTAATAATGAGGCAGATAGAATATGTCTTCGATCGTACTTTGTGTTGTGACCCTTACTGTTGACACCCTTAAATTCGGCTGAATTAAAGCGTTCGTCGTTTTTTAAAAATTCGGTAACCACAAAAATATGTACACATGGTAAAGTGGTTTTTGACGCTTTAATTAATCCTTCTGAAGCCAGTTTTTAGTTGAACACAAACTATAATTTATTTAAATCCACAAAATAATTAATGAAACACAACCACACAACTGAACACTATGCACAGAACGTAGACAATCCGCCATTTATATGACCAGTGACGTCACAACCAACAGGATTGCGTTTTAGAGATTTAACAAAATAGCAATAGATAGATAGTATAAACTTATTTAATCTTTCACATATATATATTACCATAGAATTTTTGTTACAATGAAAACAGTCTATTTGGAGGCTTCAGTTGTGGATAGATTGAGGCTTGAATGACCACCACTTCTGTTTAAACAAATAAAATGCATACAATACATAAAAATTGAATAAATTATAAACGGAAGACTTAGAGACAAATTAGAGCAATAAGCAAATGTCCGATAAATCCTAAATAAGTTGCAACTTGGAAAACCTAAACTATTTCTGCTTGGAACCGTCGACAAATCGCAATGGAACAGGCGAACTTTGCCACTTTGTCAAGACTTTTTGCGCTTTTCATTGGCAAAAACCTCAACCTCTTGTGTGATGGTTCACTGCAATTGCAGGAAAGCTGCTGAGCCGATCGTACAAAATAGCCTACGCTCTGCTGACCAAGTCGTTCAGTAAAAACGGCGACACCAGCTTGAAGTCGGGCGATCGAGTCGCTCTCGTCTACCCCAACAACGATCCCATCAACTTCTTGTGCGCCTACTACGGCTGCATCCAGGCCGGGATCGTGCCAGTCCCTATCGAGGTTCCAATCACACGCAGGGATGCTGGTTCCTTGCAGATCGGCTTCCTGCTGGGCAGCTGTGCGGTTCAGGTAAACATTGAGGCTCCGCCTCCAGGCATATTGAAGCGAGCGCGTTTTGCAGGTGGCTTTAACATCAGAAGCTTGCCTGAAAGGCCTTCCGAAAACGACATCAGGCGAAATCATCCAGTTCAAAGGATGGCCGAAGCTCACCTGGTTCGTTACCGAACACCTAGCGAAGACTCCTAAAGACTGGACACCACAGCCCAGGTAAACCAGCCGAATTTATCTCGCTGGGGCGATTAGCTTTTCAGCGATCCAATTGCAGATTGAATGGCTTGGAGTTTTTAACAGACGTAGCCATTCAAGGCTTTTTGTCTTTGCTGCAAGCCTGCAAGAGCCTTGGTGGGTTGGGGGTGTGGGTTTCGGCAGTTTGTTTGGGTACGGAAATTCCCAACCCCTTGGAAAACCGCCTCCGTAGTATCCTAAACCTTTCCTCAAAACTGGAGACCCATCAGCCTCCTTCCCACAATTTCCAAACTAACAGAAAAACTCCTTCTCGGCCGCCCCCAAACACTCAAATTTTGAATAGCTCACGTCGCTTTTGGGCTTTGAGTAGTAGCGCTGGCGGAAGAAGTTTCTGGAATTTCAAGCTCTGGCAATGTCGATCACAAACTGCACTGACGGGGTTTTCCGGAGCCCAAAAGGGGCCTGCACGTGCCTCTGAGGGAGACACGAGCTCGAATTTCTTTTTACCAGTGCGTAAGCACGTGGTTCTGGGGGAGGGCAAACACACACTAGTGAATCTTCAACCTCGGGGTTGTTGAAATAAGCAAAAAATAACAAACAGCGGAGCGTTCATGGTCGAGAGACTGAGAGCAACTGAATGAATGACGATTGAATTGCAATTTGATTGATAATAATAAATAATTGCAGATTGAACGATGTTACGGCCGCTTATATCGAGTACAGTACGGATCGAGATGGCTCAGTGATGGGCGTGACCATAACGAGGGAAGCGATGGATCAGCATTGCCGGATGCTGACGATGGCCTGCAACTACACCGAGGGAGAGAATATGGTTTGCGTGCTCGACTTCAAACGCGAGGTATTTTACTGCCCGCTTGAACTTAATGATTGACTTGCTCCAAATGTTCCGGCAGGTCGGTTTATGGCATTCGGTGCTAACAAGCGTGCTCAACGGCATGCACGTGATCTACATCCCCTACGCGCTGATGAAGGCCAATCCGGCCAGCTGGATGCAGATGATCACGAAATATCGCGCCTCAGTCGCAATAGTGAAGTCGCGCGACCTCCATTGGGGCCTGCTGGCCACCAAGGACCACAAAGACATCAACTTGGGCTCGTTGCGCATGCTTCTGGTGGCGGATGGCGCAAATCCCTGGTCGCTCAGCAGCTGCGATCAGTTCCTGTCGGTGTTCCAGCCGAAGGGGCTGCGCCCCGACGCCATCTGCCCCTGCGCCAGTTCCAGCGAATGCGTAACGGTAAGCCCCCTGAACTGCCTCAATTTCGCCGCCAACACTGCAAGCTTTCTCTGCGCAGGTTTCAGTGCGGCGGCCAGGAAGGGGCGGCGTGAACGCGACCGGCCGCGGGGTTCTCTCGATGCAGGGCCTCAGCTTCGGGGTGGTCAGAGTGGATCAGGAGAACAGCTTGACGTCGCTCACTCTGCAAGATTGTGGACAAGTGATGCCCGGCTGCGTGATCGTGGTGGTTAAAATGGAGGGACCCTCCTATCTGTGCAAAACGGACGAAGTGGGGGAGATTTGCGTGCACTCCGGCGCCACCGGGACGCAGTACTGGGGGCTGCCCGGCCTGAGCAACACCACTTTCAAGGTAGCTGATTGGCTGAGGCCCCGTCGCGGTGCCACTTAGTGGGCGTGTGTTGCAGGTGCAACCGCTGGGTAGCGACGGCACGCCGATATCCGCCAGCGCCGAGTACACGCGGAGTGGTTTGTTGGGATTTCTGGGTCCAGGTGGCTTGGTGTTTGTCTGCGGGTCGCGCGATGGTCTCATGACAGTCACTGGTAAGCCGCACTACCAGTAAATCTTCTTTATTTTTTACGAACTTCTTTTTGGGCATTTCGCCTCAAAAATTTCCTCACGTCTTCTATTACAGAGTGATAAATAGTGCTCCTGTTTCGCAATAAGAACGAATTATTTATCAAAAAGTAATCAAGAACTGTCACCTAGAGGGTATCCTGCGACACACTTAGGCTCAAGCTGTAAGAGAAA
>NW_026019016.1:12989370-12993539 GCF_020466585.1 Dendroctonus ponderosae
CTTGAGCCTAAGTGTGTCGCAGGATACCCTCTAGGTGATAGTTCTTGATTACTTTTTGATAAATAATTCGTTCTTATTGCGAAATAGGAGCACTAATTATCAATCTGCAATAAAAGACGTGAGGAACTTCTGTTTTTTTTTTTAAGACAAAAATTTTTGAGGCGAAATACCCAAAAAAAAGTTTGCATAAAAATTATAACGTTGCCGCATTTATAAAGAAAAGTTCATATAAACTCTTGTACTTGTACGTGCCCTTACTTTTCTGCTGCGGGCACGCAAATGTTATATTCAACCAATTTGGAATATACCGTAGATATACATTCATGTATATTACCGGAATATTTGTTTTGAACATAGTAGGTATATTCATCTGCACATATACACAATATGTACATATATGTATTTGATGAATATACATGCATGTATACATGTATACTCCACGAACATTCATGTTAGGAATGTTCAACCATGTATATTCCCAGGACATTCCCGCAATGTTCTGTATATGTTTTGAACATTCTGGGATATTCATAGAATATCAAATGCCATCTGGGTCATCAATCCTCATGATTCTGATGGGTTTTCGTCTGCTCCAGGAAGGAAACACAATGCGGATGATATCATTGCAACCGTTCTGGCTGTGGAACCCATGAAGTTCATCTATCGGGGGCGAATAGCCGTGTTCAGCATACGGGTGCTGAGGGACGAGCGCATTTGCGTGATTGCCGAGCAAAGGCCCGACTGCAGTGAGGAAGAGGTGAGTGCTGGAAGGGACCTCCGAAAGGAGACTCTTGATCTTGTTTCTTCATGCACAGTCATTCCAATGGATGTCTCGGGTGCTGCAAGCGGTCGATTCCATCCACCAGGTGGGAATCTACTGTTTGGCTCTGGTGCCTCCAAACTACCTGCCTAAAACACCGCTGGGTGGCATCCATCTTTCGGAGACGAAGAGGCGGTTTCTGGAGGGCGCTTTGCATCCAGCCAACGTGCTGATGTGCCCGCACACATGCGTAACGAATCTGCCCAAACCTCGCGAGGTCCATTCAGGTAACTATCATTTTCCGTCGGAAAAATGGTTTCACTGGCATGGGGAAAGGGGATTTTAAGCCACAGGCAAGAGAGAAATTCTCGTTTGATCACTGATCACATTGGTGGAAATGGTCTTGGCTCTATCGAGTGCACTTAACACGTTTCTCCTTCAACTAACTGTAACTTACTAATAACGCGTGTGGAGAGTGGAAATTAGTGCGTGTTGTTTTCACAGCGCGCAAAATTGCTCGTTTATATGCGTTTGTTTTTCGCCAAAAAACCGGTGATTGTTTCCTGTTCAATTTCCTTTTCAATTTTTTTTTATAATAAAAAGGTGTTTCCATTTTTCATAGTATTTCCAGTAAATAAGGAGCTAAAAATCAACAGTTTTTCAGTATTACACGCCTTTGAAACTAATGGGTTTTTAGGCCGCCGTTCGGTAGAATTTCTTCTTGACGTTTCGCAAGCACGAGTGGCTTGCATCTTCAGAAGTGGTTTGCTTGAACGCTTACACTGTTCTCATCAGAACCCCCGTTCAGTTCTTCCGCAGAACTACTGAACGGCGGCCTAAAAACCCAAATAGTTTCAAAGAATGGCCTCGAAAGTCTATCTGTTTTGATATTACAAGGTTTAATATTTTACAACTATTGTTTCCAATGTTCGCCTGCTTACTGGTCGAACCCACACCAACTCAGCACTGTGCGCCAACTCACTGGCGCATTGTGCCGTGCAGCTATTTCCACCTGTTGCTGAGTCCGCTGAGCCCCCAACGCTATACCGAACTATTTACCATTACTAACCCCCACCACTACAGCAATAGCTTCTGCTTTGAGTGACGCTGCGTCCTTCTGTGCGTTTCAGCAAGCGACTGTGTTTCAGACGTGGGTCCCGCGAGTGTGATCGTGGGCAATTTGGTCCAGGGAAATCGACTGGCCAGCGCCCAAGGCCGGGAAGTGGGCGGACTAGTCGAAGAAGATGGCGATTCTTCGAAAAAGGTACCATCTGAACCGAGGGCTGACAATTTCCGTGATTCACCAGTTTTTTTCTCTCTCAAATTCCAGCAACAAATGATTGCGGAAATTCTGCGATGGCGAGCACAAAGCACATCGGATCACGTGCTCTTCACGCTGTTGAACAGCAAAGGGGCGGTGGCGAAAGTGTTGTCCTGCTCGGAGTTGCACAAAAAGGCTGAAAGGATCGGCAACTTGCTGGTGGAAAAGGGCCGCGTGAATACCGGCGATCCCGTCGCCCTCATTTTCCCCCCCGGGTTGGATTTGATTTGCGCCTTTTATGGGTGTCTATATGTGGGAGCGGTAAGTCGGCTTGATTTTTTTCAAGTGATTTAAATCGCCTGACTTTTTTGGGAAAAATCACGATTTAAATCAAAGTTCATTTTTTCAAGAAACTATATTTCCACTCGAAAAATATAAAACAAGACACAAATAGTTCTAAGCAATGAAAATCAAAATAGAAAACGGTACATGTGAACTTAAAAATTAAACGGTCTTAATGGTACCTAAACTCAATAATACTAAATCGGAAATCACTTCTCTTTCTCTTCATTTTCGTTATAAAGTGTGAAGAGGAACACTAATTTCCCTCCTTTTTCGATTCCCAATCTGTTCCTGATATCCGAATGAACAAATCCGCAGACGCAGACGATGCAGTTGCACAAAGAAACTGTTTTATAGTGTAGTTCATATTTTTCAGCACCTCATCAAAAAACATAATTTATTTGAAAGGACTGCAGCGAGCGTTCAATTTAATAACTAGTGGCAACAATCCCGAGTTTCCATGAAGCTCACTGATAGTCTCCCAAGCCAGATTCTTCTCTGCAGGAGTTAAAGCGTAGTTTTGTTTCTCCGGGCTTAACATGTACGCAATAAAGTGATAAGGTGTAAGAGCCTGCTTATAGCGATGTTGAAACTTCTGTAGTCTCTCTAAAGATGAATTTTGAGGTTCTTCAAACTTATCTAGCAAGAGTTTCCACTGCTCTACGGCATCAGATATTGTGGCACTTTTCTTCTGGAGTATATCCAGCCCTCTTGTGCTGCATGCTTCAGTCCTATGTTTGAGTCTTTTTTGAAGATAGCAGAATCGATATCTTTTGAGTCATCCTCGCAAATCGTAAACCTGCCAAATACTGTCTTCTTTTCTTCCAGCCATTGCGTTCTTTTCAAACTGACTCTATATTATTACAGAAGCACAAAAAATCTGCACACTTTTCAACATTAGCCTCTCTTGAAATTTTGTGACAAAATGAGTAAGACCGAAGAAAGGCGACGACATTTATAGATTACGCCGGGCAAAGTATTGAATCCTCAGATTAAACAGATGCATTTGTTTATATTTTTAAATGGAAGCAACATTGATCACAGTCTGTATAAAAGTAGGTACTCACGAGGCTGCTTTGCCGGCTCAATATTCAATTTGCTATGTAGTATGTGTAGCATCAACAAGAAAATATGAAGAAAAGGGTAGCCATCAGGGTATTTAGTGTTATACTTGTTCAGTTTGTAATAAGCGGCAAGTAAATGTCAATAAAATAAATGCGTTGAAATTTCAAGTTAAAAAACTTATAAGAAGTTAAAGTGGTAATTACAAGAAAACATAATGAAAAATTCATCATGACAACACCGTTAAAGCGGGGAAATGCGGAATAGTATCATTGTAGTAAGGGGAAATGTAAACAAGGCGCAGTCGTAAGACCCGGTTTTTCGGCATTTTGAGTGATTATTTTCATTTTTGGGTAATTTACGTCAAAGAGTGATTAATTAGGGTTCATCAAGGATTTAAAACAAGAAGAAATGGTGCGAAATTGGTTTATGTGTGGGAAAAATAAGACCAATTTCCCCAACCACTCTTTGCACAAGTAAGTATTACGTAGAAAATAAATATGGTCCAGTGGCGTAACTTATGTTATGTGTACATAACATTTCGATAGTCGATCGATTTAAAGAACATCACTTTTATTATAGGCGAAATGGAAAAAGATATTTAAAATGTAACGCTACACCTACAGCTGAAGTAATTTATAGAAGGTAAATAAATACTATAGAGCATGACAATATAATCGAATACTAATCGAAATACAGAGAAGGGCGGATCCAGGGGGGTCATGGGGCTCATGACCCCCCTTC
>NW_026019016.1:12994538-13005408 GCF_020466585.1 Dendroctonus ponderosae
CCTCACTTGAAACTACGGCAAATGTTCATTTTCATTCGTTCCGTTCGCGCTTACCTTCACTCAAAATCTTCACTATCCGCCATCAATAGTGTCTTTTCCAACTGCGTGTATTCCAGTTCGTTTTCTTCCTTGATCCCTCTTTTCCCTGTTCTTGTTACCATTTGAAGCACATGTTCCTCGAACCACCAACATGCACAATTTCATCGTCTGTTGGCAGGTTTAAGCCCGAGAGCGGTTTCGACCTCATTTGGCTGCCGAGTAAACGTGGCGATTTGCCTGCAAGGCGCCTCCAGCCCCGAGCCATCCACAGTGTATGTCGATCTTAGAGCGCTCCGCAACGATAGAGTCAGTTTGGTGGAGCGAGGCAGCCCGCATAGTCTCTGTCTGATGGAAAGCGGCAAACTGCTGCCGGGCGTGAAAGTGATTATCGCCAATCCGGAGACCAAAGGTGGCGAATCACGCGTTCCAACGATACAACTAATGGACGAATGGACTAATGGGACATTGAATGTTTCAGGACAGTGCGGCGATTCGCATCTGGGCGAGATTTGGGTGCAAAGCGGACACAATGCGAGCGGCTATTATACGATACTGGCCGAAGAATCTGAGTACCGAGACCATTTCAATGCGCGGCTAGTCACTGGAAATACTGGCGAAATTTACGCCAGAACGGGTTATTTGGGCTTTTTACGCCGAACTGAGGGCGTCGAAAGGTAAACTCCATCGTCCCGATGAAGCAGCATGATTGATTAATTGGCCGATTCGAAGCAGTTGTGCGGAAGAAGCCGTTCTGAACCAGAGCGACAACGAGTCGGTGGGCTCCTCGCACCATTTGGTTCCGACCGATTCGCCCGAACTGCACGATGCAGTTTTCGTAGTGGGCTCCCTTGACGAAACCATCATGTTGAGGGGCATGCGATACCATCCAATCGACATTGAAAACTCCGTCTTAAGGTGTCATAAGAAAATCGGCGAATGGTGAGTAGTAGCAACCTGAAGATGTCCTATAGATCCAAAAAAAAGTGAATAAGTCCTAGCCATTGCTTGGAACTACATACATAGTTGGTTGTTGTTTCGATTTTTCAAACCAACCATATCTTCATTTTTTCGCAGACTGTTTGTTGGGTATTTCGCCTCAAAAATTTTTGCCTTTAAAAAAGACAGAATTTCCTCACTTCTTTTATTACAGATTGATAAATGGTGCTCCTATTTCGCAATAAGAACGAATTATTTATCGAAAAGTAATCAAGAATTATCACCTAGAGGGTAGCCTGCGACACACTTAGGCTCAAGCTGTAAGAGAAAAAATTACCTTGACGTTTCGATAGCTATTTTCTGCTATCGTTATCAAAAGAACCTACATGAACCTAAAAAAGAGTATGTTAATAAATTGTATAACAATAGTAGGATAATACAGTATATGAAAATTCGCTCTGATAATTCGCCTGTGCTAATTGTCTATTTATCAATCTGTAATAAAAGACGTGAGGAAATTATGTCTTTTTTAAAGGCAAAAATTTTTGAGGCGAAATACCCAAAAAGAAGTTTGTGAAAAAATGAATCCGCCTCAACAATCTAGAATACCACTAAACGATTCCGTTTGTTTCCAGTGCGGTTTTTACCTGGACGAATCTGCTGGTGGTCGTAGTGGAACTGGATGGAAACGAAAGCGAAGCACTGGATCTGGTCCCACTCGTGACCAATACGGTGCTCGAAGACCATCATTTGATTGTTGGTGTGGTTGTTGTTGTTGATCCGGGCGTGATTCCGATCAATTCGCGCGGTGAAAAGCAAAGAATGCACCTGCGGGACGGCTTCTTAGCCGATCAGTTGGATCCCATCTACGTCGCGTACAACATGTAACGTAAAGCCCATGGTTTCTGCATGAAACACAGCAAAAAACGACTAAAACTTAAGCAGATGTCCGTGTAGTTTAGTGGCTTGATTTGAGCGAGTATTTTCATGGTTTTCTAAACGACTCAAAAAAATTATGCACAATCCCTATTTTCATATATTTTTTACAAATGCAGCTCAGTTGAATCATTAGCTTCAAGCTAGTGCAAGCTGTATTAAACACGGACTTCAGATAGAAAATAACAAGAGACTGCTGTTTGAAAAAACTGAGTAAAACTGCCCTTAACTAGCTAGAGATGTAGCATGAAACCTAGCTTTTTAACGAGTATTTGATACCAAAATCAAGAATCCGGATCAATTTCATCACGAATCATGTTACTAGCACAAATTAGTCGAAGGAGACACTTTTAGATTTTGGATAGTTCATAATTAGCAGCTAGATACGTTTGTACGGGGTGTATGTTTATATCTGCCATAATTATCGTGATTTTAGTGTTATAATCAGTGCTATCTTTTGGAAAAACTATTGTCTGGACAGCTAAGCATTATACACGATCGATTTCCCTTGCTTCAAGGCCCAATTTTACAATAACCTACCGAACCAACTAGCTACTATTGCGTTTCCACCACATGCTCTCCATATATGTGTGTGTGTTTAGCATTTCATCATATGGCGCAAAATTCGGCTCAACTCTATCACCGTAGTTTAGTACCTACTTCCTTCGGTCTGGTCACAAGTACGCCTATTTAACGCATACGTCTAATCTTTCTCACACAACTAAAGTGATAACGCGTGTTGATGTACCATATGTATGGCCAACCAAAATTTAGGCCCTTTGTATAGTTTTATGTAATATTTAGACGAAAGTGTACAGTTTATTAATTTTTAGAGTTGTCTTTGTCATTCGTTGTGCAATACCGACTAAAATTGATTTGCGGCATTCTCCCACTTTTAATGTAGGCGCTAGACTAAAAAGATAGGGACCAATTTCTACTGCAATGATTGGCTCCTATTGATAACTTGTCCTAGAAAATATTGGGTTTTTCATCCACACTCCATTATGAAAAAAACTGCGTTTGCCAACATTTGACTAATATACTAGTCGTATAATTTCCGTTCATTGGCTGCTATGATTAGGTGGGAAAGCATAATCTTCCCCATCGCACATTCGTTAACGAGCAACTCGATTATTTCAATGCTCAATTAGCTTCGTTAGTATCGTAGTCTTCTGCGTTTTCTGCAACTACTCACATATTTATGTTCGCTTCAGTTTTGCACACAACTCCCTTCGAGTACGACAATAGTTTACGTTTAATTTTGTATATATTAGTTAAATCAATGTAGCCATTTAGAGAGTTCCAGAAAGATGTATTTGATTATGTTCTGTTAAAAACGACCGAGTAAATTACCTTTGTGAACCCATTGCAAATAATAAATGTATCTTTATAAAAAAAAAATCGTCCCGATAATTTCCAACAAATTATGCGCAACTACCACTAAACATCTCGTTATAGTCGTTGATAAACGTGTGCAAGCGCTCATCTGAAACAAAATTGAGAACTTCATTGCCAATTTCGGCTGCAAATAGCAATGCTTACCGCTTTGAAGAACCGAGGCGAACTTTGGATGGTTGCGAAAATAATACAAAACACTATGGAACAGTGTCGGATCTCCGGAGCTTTTGGCTGCAGTCAGGAACTTTCTTGGGTTCGCCTCGTCTTTGGCCAGTTTCAACGCCGATAAGATCTGGTGTTCGCTCAGAAGCACCTGAAAATACACGTTCGATCATTTACTGTAACCGTATTAGCTAGACGGAGCGGCACCAAAGCAAAAACAGGGTTTACCTCTTGAATTTCATCATTTGCCTTTAGTCGTGCCAGCATATCTAAAGCCATCTGCGTCGAGGAACTGTGCATGTTGCCAAGAGATAGCAGAAGCACCGCCAGCGGCTTGGAGTCGGTGATTACGCCATACTGTAGCAATTGCTGAAGAGCGTTGAACTTGTTCTGTCTAGCCTGAAAATAGTAGACAATTAAAAAACTATGTTAAAAGTTAGTTTAGACTCACCAGTGTGCTTACTAGAAGCTTATTCAAGTTGAACTGCACCGGAATTCCATATTCAGCCAACGACGTGAGATAACAGACCAAAACCCGTTCGATTTTCAGCAAATCCGCATCGGCGCTCATTGTCTGGAAAATCTCCTCAAACATGGCGTTTTGATCGATCAAAACTCGAGGACTGGACTGGTTCTTTGAGGCACTGGCAGGACAAACGCTTTGATTTTGCACCTCCCTATCAACCCAATCGCGATAGACCAAGTTGATGTGATTGAACGACTCTTGCAGCTTGTTCATGTCGGGTTTGTCCGCTTTAATGGCATCAGACAGCAACTGCAATCCCAACTGCTGTTCAAATTTGATTGCATTATTTTTTTCAAATGCCTACCGTCAAAAGCACTGGTTTGCCATCGGTTCTGTTTAGGGCCAGCTGTGTGCAAACGCTCATATCCTTGATTTGCTGGCATAGTTCCGATAAGCGCAGCTTAATATGCCAGAGGCAGCCCAGTTTTGCGTCGATCACTATGTTGGGTTGAAACACCACCCAATTGGGCGAATCTAGACGAAATATTCAGGAAAACAACGCCTCAATGGGTGATGGAAAAGAGTTACATTGGAAAAAGCATACAGAGCTCGCAGGCGTGCGATTGAGGCTCGACCAAGCCGGGCAATGTGATGCTGGTGGGTTTGAGCGACTTCATAGGGGCGACTGTTGTATGGTACCTGACGCTTCCATCACTTTCCTCAGCTAGTGCAATGTCGAATATTTGAGAGCTGCTTGAGGCCTGAATGGACGCTTATTAAAACCCCAAAGGCCAGTACATTATCACAAAAAAAAGTTTGTAAAAAAAAAATGAATCCGCCTTAATCTAGATATTATACCTGATGATGAACCAAGATCAAATCGTCCACTACATTAATAGCAAAGCGTCCAGAAAGACCCAACTTCAGCACGTGAGCCTTCACGGGACTCTGGCCGGGAACATTCAGCAAATGCACATGCACTTCAGCAGTATGCGGTCCACTTTGGTGCCTCAATATTAAGACCGCTGCCGTTCCGTACAGGGTGGACAGAGTCACATCCCCTTTCAGTGCCATTCTACGCGGCTCAGCTACAAAGAGTCCAGCTCAGTCTCTACTCATCAAATATTGGAAATCAACTCACTTTCAACTTTGGGCAACTTGCTGATCGAGCCCTGCTTAATAGCAACTGGCTGTAGCTGGGAACCATGCGACGACGCTAGAATCGCGATATTGTTGCGAGGACACCACACAAACCACTGCACAGTTATTGAGGTGGATTTTAACTGCTTGAGCGCCTTTTTGTCGGGTATAACTGTGTAGAGCTCCACTCCATGGTCGGTTATCACAGCTGAAAAAACCTTCTAGTAACTACTTGCGTTGACAGTGAGTTTACGTAGGTACCAAACTCGTTAATGTCCGACCACACGAATCCCAAAATGCTGGCATTCCTTTTGCAGCTTATCGAGTACTCGACCACCAAGTGTTCTTTGTTAACATTCATAAACTCGATGGAAGTGTTGTTCCTTTGCACAGCCAGCACTTTGTGGTCCAGGGACAGTTTGATTGACAAAACGGTGCCCTGGTCCTCCATGCGAAAGTTCAACACTTTGCCATTCTCTTTGGGGCCCTGAAACAAGTAGAGGTCTGAGTACGACAATGCTTTACCAGCAACACAATTTACCTTAACCACAACCCCCATCACGCCCCCTGAGCGGACAGTAAAAACATCCTTGTTCGAATCATCAAAGAACACATTCGTCAGTTGATTGATTGGCTCAAATCGAACTGGATCGTCCGATAATTCCAAATAACAATCGGAAAAAGCGCTCATTTTCCTTTGTTTGTAAACAACTTCTGACAATTTGCTGTTTTCACGATTGTCCCAAACTTGTCTTGTATTTATGACAACTGTTGGCAGGGTGGCCATTCGTTCGGTAATTTGGGCAGTGTAGGTCCCGAACGCGTTACCGTGCGCCAATTGTACGGTATGTACAGTATTCCAGATTGAATATATTTTTTTGTTTTTTGCTCACTAAGCCGATAAAATGCGGTATTTTCAAACGGCTTGTACGGCACTACGCGCTTGAAAGGGAAAAGTTGGCCACCCTGATTGTTGGAAAACATAACCCGCATCCAAGATGCCAAGTTGTCATCAACAGCTGCTTCCAGCTCAAAACCAAACTGAGTCCTATTTTCAAAAACAAGTAGCTTAAAGCCCCTCTCCCATGTACAATGCTTCCTAACAACATGCAGCACCAATACTGGGTGACAAAGAAAAGTGTTCTGAGAAAGTTGGGAGGAAAGGAGGATGAGTGCGTCATTTCTTCGGACGCTGAGCTCGATGCTAAGCTGGAGCTGTTCAAATCTGTTAACGACAGCTGCATGCAGCTTCAGCGAGTAATTGATCTTTATCAGGAGCGACTGTGCTATTTGGCTCAAGAAGAAAACGCCCTGGGAAGGTAGCAGGTCGAACTCTTGAACTTCCCCCCAGCTCAAGACTGCTACTGGTTTTTTGCAGATATCTCAAAGAATGCGGCAAAAATGAGAAGAACGCCAGCGCCGGCCAGCTAATGGCAACAGCTGGAAAGGCTCTGGCCTATACAGGGCATCAGCGACTAACTGTTAGGCCCCCCTTGGTGCGGCTGCACCATGAGGTGGAAACCTTTCGAGTACGGGCAGTGACAGACACCAGGTAGAGAAAGTGCTAAAAAACCACGCAATAACAAGAAAATTGGGACTTTCCAGAGTAACTGTCTCAGAAATGGAAAAAGCCAGAACTGAGTACAGAGCAGCGCTGAGCTGGATGAAATCGGCGTCCAGCCAACTGGACCCCGACACTGGACATGGCTTGGACAAGTTCAGAAAAGCCCAGTCCTACGTGAAAACCAGCAAAACCAAATTCGATCGATACACATTGGCGTGTTTGCAGAAAGTCGATCTACTCGCTGCTGCCCGGTAAGCACAACGTCCAATTTTGCCCAGAAACCAGTAAAAACTGCCCGTTCCAGATGCAACATGTTTTCGCACGCGCTCGTTCCCTACCAGAACGCTTTGCATGTGTTTGCAACGAAAGCACTGGAAACCTTAACGATAGCAGCTACCAAATTGCTGAAAGTTGAGCCTTACGACTTCAGCGCCGTCACTGGATTGGCCGAATCCCCGAAAGATCAACCCGCAAGCAAAAAACCAGAGATTAGTGAAGGTAATGGACGCAAAACATTGAAGAATCAGACTGGGCATTTTCTGGCTAATTTCAGAGCAACAGTCGAGCGACGACAAAGACCGAAACACCTTCTTCAATGCTGAATATTCCGACAACGCTGCCAGCAAAGACCGCGGAAGCGCAAGCATGTTGCAAGAAGAAGCACAGGGGTGAGTGAAAAACCGCTCATAATCGCGCAAATCTACTACTTCCATACTCGCTTTAAAGGGAAAAGGAGGAACAAACCTCCAACCTGCTGGGGGATGATTTCGCCCTGCCACCCATCCCAACCCCGAACGAAATCGACCAATCCAAACCCAGCGCAGCCCTACTGGACTTCGGGCTCAGCTCAACCGCCGACTCTTTGGCGGATCTGTTGGGAAATGGGGCCAATTTCATGCCGTCGAGTCTCATGCAAGATGGGGCCTTATACGACTTCAACAAGCCGCAAGACTTTCAGCCTTTCGAAGGTAGTAAAACGGCGGAAAGTGGCAAAAAGCCCCCGGAGTTAACATCGCAAGGCGCCGAGAAAGCCGGAAATCACATGTCGTGGCTGAGTCTTTTCGCCGAACTGGATCCGCTAGCCAACGGCGTTTTGGAGAATAATTTGGCTGGTGATAGAGCGTAATTTTCAGCTAAGTGATCGGAATATACCATACTAGTCATTCCATGTTTTTCGGAGCTTTGATTGCGCTTGTTGTGTCTGGTTTGGGAGCGTTCAAGCATTATTTAACTATACATTTGCCTCCAGATTAGCACAGCTCGGGGAGGTTTCATTCAAGAACGTCTGAAATGTGCTTGCAAAACCGCATTTTAAAGGAATAATTTGCTAGATTAGTGTTAGCTTTAAGGGCGGCATAAAACTGCTGTTCCATTCGACATTGTTTTTTCACTTCACCGTTTGTTTTGCACTCTAGTCTAATAAATCCAAAGAATATTTTAAGATCGGGTTTTATATTATACACTAGCCGATTTACGATGAAAACAACAATTTGTTTAAAATATAACCGAAAGCTTTCTGAAAAAACGTACAGGCGCTGTTTAGGCGGTGGAAAATGCCTTTTTTTGTTCAAACTGATCTCAAGTTGAACGACCAGCCAAAGTATGTATCTAAGCTGTTATGTTTTTATCGTAAACCCACTGTATAGTCTATGTTTTACGTGATGTGAATCTACTTTATTATATAGATATATATATTAAACAATCAATAAAGGTATGTAAGTAAATAATTGAACAGCAAATGCATTTTTCATTTGCCCCCATGATATTTGGGTGTGTGTAAGAATGTAGAAGTATAATGTGGACATTCTGGTGGAGGTTATGTTAAGAGAATGTCGGCAGAAAGTTGCTTTTCCTTACCCAAAACGGCTCTAATGGATATCCAATAAACTTCCATGGTCACTAAAAACACATACACTCAAAAATTTAACGATTTTTTGCTCGAAAAACTGAAAAATTGAATTTAACTTACATTTCCTTGACAACTCGCTTCGAAAATGTCACATTTAAACGCGAAAAAAAAATGGCCGGACTTTCAAGTTTGTGCTATTGGCACCATTGGGGTTTGGTGACAATTTCTTTGGCCGCTGTCAGCACCGAGAAGTCAGTGTCAACAAAACAAGCAAAAAACTAAGGAAAACAATAGTTTGCATATTTGAAATACGAATTGTTTCCAAATAATACGGTCGATTATCGCGGCGGTAATAGCATTAAAGCATTGAAATCGGTTGACAGGCGAAATCTGTGTAAATTACATCAAATAGCCGCAAAGAATCGCATGATAATTGGAAATCTGGGTGTGGATGAAATGTTTACAAATCAATCTCTTCAGTAAAATGGATCTTGCTAAAACGAGCCCCACAAAAAGTGGCCCAGGTAAGAGGGGATTAGCGCGCTGCATTAAACCCGCTTGTTATCTATTGATGTTCCCTATCAGTTAGCAATATTGGAGATAACGAAGAGCCTTATCCAAGTTTGTCGGATTATCATGACTACGAACCGAATCTTGAGTTTGACGACTCCGAGTTGCAACAAACCCCCAATTCTAGTTCAATTTCAGGTAAGCTTCACTACAATTTAGCCTGCAACACATGTACTAATCTAGTGACAAAAAAGTTTACACAACTGAAACATAAATAAGGCAAGTTTCGTCACACAGAAGAAAGGGCAAACAAAGCCGATTAGATTAATCCGAGTCACTGAATTGCGTTGAAAGTGACTAACGCTTGATTTATAGAGGATTTTAACGAAAATGCATTTTCAGCGGACTTCATACACATCGAAGCGAACGGTGTTATGGTGATGAACAACTCACCAGTAGCGGAGTTCATAGACGAGAACTATGAGGAGGAACTGGCCGACGCTCGCGATGAAAACTTTGATAGTTTAATTTTCACATCCTCATCATATCCTGAGGTGAATCTTTGCCAAGATCTGAAGAGTTCCCAACTAAGAACCATCATTCTAATTCCAGGTTGGTGAAACCACCAGTACTGAACAGTACAGTGAAATATCGAAATACAATATCGTCGATGTGAAGGGCGATGATGCCGAAGGGCGCAAAGTGATCGTTCTGTATGCATGCAGGTTGCCCCCAGTGCGTGAAATCGACCATGGACTGTTCTTAAAGTAAGCGCGCAATGAAGCGAAAAGCCCCATTTCACCCCCTGTTCAATTACAGCTACCTTAAGTATACGTTAGAGTCCTACGTGAAGCAGGATTACAGCCTGATTTATTTCCACTATGGCCTAACCAGCAAGAACAAACCCAGCTTGGGCTGGCTGGTCCAGGCTTACAAAGCCTTCGATAGGAACTACAAGAAGAATCTAAAGGCGTTGTATTTGATTCATCCCACGGGCTTTTTGAAGTTTGTTTCGCAGGTTTGATGGCGCACTGTTTTAACGCGGACGGGCGTTCATTAAGCGGCAAATGTTTTAGATCTTCAGGCCCCTGATTAGTGCCAAGTTCGGAAAGAAGCTGAATTACATTCACAGCCTCAAGGAGCTGAACGATGTGGTGCCAATAGAAAAACTCGACATTCCCTATGAGATTCTCGAGTGAGTTGCTCTTGGCAGCAAAGTGCTCCGTTAACTGAAAATTTCCAGGCACGACAAGAAGCTGAATGGCAACTTGCCAGTTGCTCCAGATGCCACTGTAAAGCCCGAAGTCATTCCAACGCAGCAATTTGGAGTTACGCTCCAGTTTATAAAGGAGCACTACAACGTCACAATACCTCCAGTAGTAAAACAGTGCATAGAGTATTTAGAGCAGCCTGATGGTAAATGGCTTTCAAGAAAACTGGTCGAGATCACTAAAAAAACCCATTTTAGCTTTAGAAACCGAGGGCATCTTTAGGCGGTCGGCCAACGTATCGAAAGTGCGGGCGCTCAAAGAGAGGGCAAATTTGGGAGAATCTTTGGTTTTCGAAGACCCGCATGAACCGGCAGTTTTGCTGAAAAAATTCTTGCGGGAACTGCAAGAGCCGCTGCTTACTTACGAGCTTTATGATGAAATAATGCAGTTTCAAAGTAAGACTCGGGCAATAAATCTTTGTTGAAAACTAGCACAGATTTATCAAAATAGATATACTTTCGAGACTATTCCTGGAAGCTAATGGGGTTTTCGGCCGTCGTTCGGTAGAATTTCTTCCAGACGTTTCGCAAGCACGAGTGGCTTGCATCTTCAGAAGTGGTTTGCTTGAACGCTTACACTGTTCTCATCAGAACCCGCGT
>NW_026019016.1:13005544-13009112 GCF_020466585.1 Dendroctonus ponderosae
ACAGTGTAAGCGTTCAAGCAAACCACTTCTGAAGATGCAAGCCACTCGTGCTTGCGAAACGTCAGGAAGAAATTCTACCGAACGACGGCCTAAAATCCCGATAAACCCATTAGCACAGCTTTGTTTCCTAGGTTGGAGCAAGGATGAACAATTGAGAAACGTGTCAATACTGGTGATGGAAAAGTTGCCGGAAGATAACTATAAAATCCTCAAATATATCATCGGATTCTTATCGAGGGTGAGTACTGTGATTTCTACAAAAATGAATGTTTTAAGAAGCCCTAACGGACATTTCAGGTGATGGAAAGATCGGATCTAAACAAAATGAACGCCCAAAATCTGGCGGTAGTTTTCGGACCGAATTTAGTTTGGTCTGAACTATTCTCCATGTCTCTGGCTGCCATCGGACCCATTAATATGTTTACTCAGTTCTTACTCCAACACCACAACGAAATATTTATGATATAAAACATTGCTAACAAGGGAGATTTCGAATTCGTGTTGGCAAGTCAAGTACGATTTTTCTAAGTTAGTCTTCCATGATTTCGGTTCATATCAAATCACGCGGGCGAGTTTGTGTGATGGAGCACTACGTACATACAATATATTTTCTGTGTAAATGCTAGAAGATAACTATAGATATAAAGTATAAATCATTTACCTGAATAGAGCATTTGTTAGACGCTGCTCTTAGGGTAGCTAACAACATGTTTTAATTGTTTAATGTATATCAGAATATATTCCATTCTATTTAACATACAACGTTCAAATGGCTTCTTGGGCTCAATTCATCCTGTCTATTCTGGAGTATTTTCACTTAGTTTTGGATGACTTTCCTTGTAATAACATACAATGTTCATGTAATAACACATAAACAAATTCAATATCAATAATCGTCCATTTAACCACATTGCGCAGGGATTTTACGAATCTGTTGTATTTTTAGATTTAACATGCCATCTAGTTAGGCAAAGCGAGCTCTTTACGACTACTTAACGTTCTGCTGAATATTCCAACCAATCCAAACTCCTCATCAAGAATCTTTTATAACTTTTCGATTGCACATGTTTGAAGATATCTTTAATTAATTTTGCAGCAACCATTCCGAACCGCTTATAAAGTAGCATTAAGAAATGGGAAAATGTGTTCCAAAGCGCGCGTGTTTATCTCAAACGGTTCCTGAAATATAGTCAAAAATCTGCGAATTTCGCCCGATTATCTATTGATTCATTTATTAGAAATGTCCGGTCCACCTGCGGGTAAATAATGCAGGAAAGACACAATAAAGTTATTAATGTGATATGTTTGAGTTATTAGCAAGCCTTTATAGGAGGGCCAGATCTGTAATCGAATGTTAGATATAAAAATTTTATAAATTAAACCTACATATTCAAGGGCTTAGTTGATGAGGTATTCGTAGAAGTGGTAGAAACTGATGTAAACATTCTCAAATAATTAAAATATTTAGTCAAAATACCAAAGAAAAGTTGTTTTTGCGCAAACAAACCGAATTGTATGTTCTGTTCTAAACAGTATTAGTTGTCTGTGTACCTAATTTTGTGTCTTTCTTCTATTGAATCAATTTATTTAAAATATTCTTTTGCTGTAACATAAAAAATATATATTTCTTAACGTGACTGTTGCCTCACTTGATCCATTTCCTAAACAACACTGGGGCTGATGCGTGAAGCAATCAAAATAACATTTATCTATAAACCTCACAGCCACTAAGCCTAGCAATTCCCTTGAGTATATTAAACAATTTACGGGAACATGTAATAAAAACGAAATATCCCACTGCTCCTACAGATTAGACTGTATATGAGCAGAGCTTGCAGCCTTCTCTTCTTGGGCCAACTTGCTCAATTTTCCCAAAATCTCACTCACCTGCAACATCGATTACTGTGTAAATATAGCAGCGTTGAGGCGAATTTGCCCTCTTCCACTTACTTCAACAAACCACCAACTGTTCGGTTTAAACATTGCGCGATGAATAAAAGACATGTTGCTGGCTGGGCAAATTAAATGCAAGTGAACGTGCCCCACACTGTTAAAAGGGGGCAAATGGAAGCCCATCCTTATATCATTCAAATCTCCCCCTGCCTTTTCGATGACCTGTCGACCTTCGGCGACTAGTCTTTCCACTAAAAATGCCCTTCTACTATAACAAAGTATTGATCCGTTCAAGTTTCTGAATGAACCTACTCTCAGGGGGTCTATGCAACATCTACCAGGATATGAAGGAATGTGTGTGTGAACTTACGGAGTCCTAAGTGAGCTGTTTGCAAACTGTGTACATTCTCAATGTGCTCTTTGGGGATTGCCAAATAATGATGGGTGGAGGCCGGTTTGATGTCCTCAAACACCATAATCTCCTCATTTTCAAACTTAAGGCTCGCCTTGGCTGTCTTCGCCACGATTTTGCAAAAAATACACTCTTTGGGCATCCTGAAAAGGTGTGAATTCAGTAGTGAATCAAAGGGGCTCTACATAGAACTAGAGCGGTAAGATAAAGGAAAACCTTACTTGGAACTGTGGTAATTATCAATGAAATATTAAACTAGAATTTAAAGAAAACACTGTTACTGAATAAACAGCTAAAAAACTGCGATTTTTAGGTTACAACTGATTGTTTTGACATCAAAAGTGACATATTAAATTAGCCCTGTTGGTCGCACTGGGGGCGATTTTGTAACTCAAATTTTTGCATTTAAGCTGCATATTTCGAGCAATCGGGCAACTCCACCCAATACTTTAGGCCTAGGCAGTCCTTTAAGTGTACTTTGGCCAACGTTGGCACAAACGGAGCAATTTCTCCTTATCACCCGCAGGGTGACCACCAGAAGAAAAACCCTAATTGCGACTGTCATCACAAGTCGGCAAAATACGGCAAATAAAAAAATCATAATCATCAAAACAGTAGATAATTAATTTAAACAAAGTTGTGCAGTGTTTCGGCTGTTGTGTGCAGTTACAGTGTCAACCCTGTTCAGTTCTATGCTAAACGAAATGCAACCATTCACCGCTTTTATGGTAAGGCCCTTTTTAACCTCAACTTTGCGAAAACGGCCCCATTTTTTAGGACGTCGAGAGTTCCCGCTCGTACATTGACGATCTTTACTCACCAGACATGAATAAATGCCTCTCGTCCATAATATGCATCAAGAATTCGGTGATTGGCTCCAATCGACAGAAGGAAAGCGTTATTGCCCAGGGAATCGTCCCTCGATTGATCCATCTGCTCAAAGATAATACTATGAAATCGTGTGTTCGGATAGAGGCGGCTTTGACCATTGGTAACAGCCTATAATGTATTGAGCAACAAGTGGAATGCGCCCAATGCATGTTGTTTTGTAGGCTCTTTGGCCAAGGGAACAGATGAGCATGTTGAGCTCCTTATCAACTCGGGTATAGTTCAGACAGTGCTGGAAGCGTTGGATGAATTTGATCCAATGCTGGTGGACGCCTGCATTTGCTGTTTACGAACCCTTGCTAGTCAAGAACACTACTCAATTCACTCGAAATTTAGTGTAAAGGACATGCAAAAGCTACTCTCTTTGAGTAAGTG
>NW_026019016.1:13009301-13022170 GCF_020466585.1 Dendroctonus ponderosae
TTCAATCCTAATGAACGTTCCAATTTTTCAGCTAGTCCCATTGCGTCCTTGCAAAGGCGCTCTTGCATAGCCACTATTCTGACATCAGCGTGCAAAACAGTCACCGAGCAAAACAACTTGTGCTTTATTGGCGGACCTGCTGCATTAGGTAAGCAGTCGGACCACTCACGTTAAACCAAACGGAAAAGTTCAGCTGCGCCCTTTGCAGGGTTCCTGTTATCTTTAGACACCCCTTCCATACGAATCCCGGTGGCTACGTGTCTGGCCTCCATGTGCCTAAACAACCCACACGTAGCCAAAGAAATAGTAAATACATCCTACAGAGATGTGAAGATCGTTGACTATCTCTCGTTAATGATATGCAGAGATAAACCAGTAGAGATGCAGTTGGAAGCTGCTAGGTAGGACGAACATCAAACTATGAGCTTCTGAATAAAAAAAAATGCTTTATAGATGCTTGACAAATCTGCACAGAGCTGGAGCAATATTGGCTTTGGATCCGATGATAACTTACAAAACCCTCCCATGCTTAGTGAGGCATTGCCAGGTGAGGGCCGTTCAACAAAAGCATTGAACCCAACGGCAATTTAGTGAGTTTCCAGGTGGAACATTCGATAGCGCAACGAGCGATGGCAGCTGAAACTCTGGCCTATCTAACAGAGGTGGACAGCAATTTGCAACAAATTGCTGCCATCAGCAACCATCTACCCAGCGCGCTACTCGATCTCATAACGTGCGGTTCAGTGGCCGCTAAAATCGCCGCCTTTAGGTACAGTTGAGTTAGTTGAGGCACAAACAGAGCTGGTTTGAGGCCTTTTCTTTACAGGGCTTTTGCTTCATTGGCCGCTGATGAGGAGGACATAAGGAAGCGGATAATCAGCACCAAATGTTTAATGGTCCAAGTGGCCGAAGCGTTGAACGACCAAAACAAGGATGTCAATTTAGCAGCAATGCGTTGCTTGCACTCGCTTAGCAGGTCTGTCCAACAATTGCGCACCACATTCCAGGACCATTCGGTGTGGAAGCCGTTGATGACAGTTTTAGCAGGTGAGCCGAAGAGAAAACGCCAGAGGAAAATGCCTAACAATGCGAAATTTCAGGCGATACCACCAAAGAAATGATCCTGGCAGCTTCATCCACACTTTGCAACTTGCTTCTTGAGTTCTCCCCGGTTAAGGAGCCCCTCATGCAACAAGGTTGGTTCGATTTAAATTCAACATTCCCACTGTGAAGTCGCAGGCGTGCTTTAGGGGCAATACAAGTGATGTCGAATTTGACTACGTACTCCGACCCGGCGGTAAGATTGAACGGCGTTTGGGGCTTGATGAACTTGACCTTTCAAGCGGAGCAACGGGTGAAAAGCCAGATACTAAATACGTTGGGAACTGATCAGATTTTCCGGTAAAAACAGTACAGCCACTGAAAAATGCGAACCAAAACACTTTGCCATAACAGATTGCTGGCCGACTCAGATGTGGGAGTTATAATGAAAACTTTGGGCCTGTTAAGAAACCTAGTCTCTCCTCGCACACATACAGATGCAATGATGGCGCTGCACGGCACCCAAGTGATGCAAGCGGTCGTTTTAGTGTTGGAAGGGCCCCATTCACCGGAGGTATTTTGCTCAAGAACCACATTTTCGCTGTACAAGCATGCATCTATTTAGGTGAAAGAGCAGGCGTTGTTGATTTTGTCCAGTATTGCCGACGGAGATCGAGCAAAGGACCACATAATGATCAATGAAGATATTTTGAAAAAACTCGTTGACTACATGACCCATCCGGCACCATGTTTGCAGGTTGACTTGATCGGCCCCCCCGGAAAAAACGAAACCGTAATTGATTGATTGTTGCAGGAATCCGCAGTGTTCTGCATCGGAAATCTGTCGAGAATAGGCGAACCAGGCGCATTGGAAAGGCAACTAAAATTGCGGGAATTTGGCGCGGTAAACATTCTGCAACAGCTAATGGGGACATCCGACACACTTTCGTTTAATCGGTAATTTTTTTCGAGCTTCTACCTAAAGGCGGCACATTGGTTGGTTTGTTTTTAGATTAAAGTTGACTTTATCCAACTTCACTGATGTTTAAACCGCAAGTTGCGTTTTGAGACGACCCGACGACTTCATTCTTCATCAAACTGATATGCAATTGTAGTAATTTCATTGTTTATTGAAACGTGCAGAGTATTTGATAAATGCTCACCTGCGACTTCTTCTCAAGTTTAAGCAACTAGTTATGATAAATCTCCGAGAAGTCATCAAATAGGTAACTAATATTGATAAAGACCATTAGATGGAAGGCGTTTTTTTGGCACAGTTCTAAGGAAATTAATATTTTTTGAACCTGCCCCGGCAGTGAAACAAAATTGTTGATGTAAAGCGTTGTAAATTATGTATAAATATTTATTTGTAAAGATTGTTATAGTCAGGCGATATTATTATTACACGTACATGTTTCGGTCAATATTATTTTTAGATTTTGTAATCGATCGAATGCAAGTAAACTTCTCAAAGTACTTTGCAGCTTATTTTATTTTAATAAATTATCCTTCACTTACGCATTAACATGTATATAGTTTTGTACAAATAATAAAAATATAAATATCACAATCAATGTATGATAAGTTGAAGGGATAAGGCGAAGGAATAGGCAACTGGCCTTCAAACGGAAATACTGAACTAATTGGGGGATTCGAAAACAGGTATGATTTGTGTTGGAGCAGGAAGTGGGTTAATCTACTTTAGTTGCTTGCCGGATCGATCAAGAACATAAATAAGTTCGCTAAAGCGATACCCAGTGGGTCGGGTAAAATCAAGTAATTCATCCTAAGCATAGACTAGTTTTAAAAATGACCTTCTAGGTCGGGCCTTAGTATAGTCTTACCTCTGTAAGGGCTTTTTTCCAAGATTTTCTTCATTTTAGGCAGCGGTTTGCCTATTCTCCTACAAACCGGACAGAAATCGTTGGAATCGCTGGCACCGATGCATTGAGAGTGAAAGGAATGCCCGCATCCCCATACGCAAATGCTCATATTCGTGTCCACTTCCTTGCGGTAAGAAAACGATTTTTGGCAAAGATCGCAAGTGAGTTTTCTGATTGAAACACCTTTTCCATTCTGCTGAAATGTCTTGGCCAATTCTGAAAAATCCATCCAACACCTTAAATCGACGCAAGACAACTTTTGTCCGAACTTACGATAATGGAGATCTTTGCCCAGAACTTGCATGCTAGACTGCAGCAAATCAATGTCGTGCTTATAATCGCTAAGCATTCCCAACACTGTGCTCTTCACTTCCCCGTAATTAGCATTATTCACCAAATCGAGGAGCTGATCGGGAGGAACATGCGGCGCAGCTGCATGCAGCAGTTGCCTCAACGACGTCTTTTTCAGGCTCCTCTGCAATAAAACACCGCAGTTTTTCTTCAAGAAACAGCGCAAAAGCATGCGGACTCCAAACTGCTTACCTTACTTTGCAATAGAGTCAGCCACAAAGTCTGGGCGCCTTCAGGGTCCAGATGCTCGGCGCCTCGAATGCACAAAGCCACAGCTTCATCCACCAAGTCGTTGGAAATGAGCAGCTCCAAGGGTTCAGTCCATTCTCCCGATTGCTCCAACAGCAAGGCTGTCGCTTGATGAACCTACGCAAGAAAACGATGTTTGCACAAATGGAAAGCACTAGAAATTATTCATTTAGTGACAAAACAACCCGGCTTACCTACCCGATATTTTCGTGTAATCTCCAAAGCTGCTTCCGTTCTACACGGTCGAGCCAATAAAAATTCGCACGCTTTACACGGATGTCTGGCACACACCTGTTCCAAGAACAGCTCGGCTATTTTATCCGGCAACTTAAGATCGCTTGACACCAGTTCACTTAGAAAACTGTACTGTAAGTCCGTATCATCACTGAGCAGATCTGTTAGCGCTTCGATGTAATCCGGAAAATGATCGATGACTATCTCTGTGGCCTTTTCGCAGCTGATTGCCGCCAAGTGGTTGAAATTCTCTAAAAACTGTTGCTTCACACAGCGTTCTGGCGCTTGGATGTAGCTGAGAATGTAGTTAAACACGTCGCTTACGCGCACTGGATCCTTCAGGTAGCACTCCAGGATGCTACTAAAATTGCCCTGCAGTTCGTGCAAATGTTCGGCGACTCGATAGCAGCGCGACTTCAGTGCCATTTCCAGCAGCTTTGTCAAGTCGAACTGGGTGAGTTTTTTTGCTTTCAGCAAATCCAGCCATGCCTGCTCTTTTTCTGAGTGATCCCGAAGGGTTAGAGAATCGCCAGCCAAATTGGTCAAAGACTGTATCACCGAGGTTAGCATCGACTCGTCGATAGCTAGACTGTCGTTGGTCACCAATCTTGATATGAAGCAGGCCAGGTTGATTATCTGGCTGTCCTGCAAAACATCGCAATGAAACCTGGATGGAAAACTCCGAAGGAGGAAACTCACCGAAAATTGGGGCGGGGTAACGATTTGCATGAGAATGTGGATGAGTCTTTGCCTTTGCAACAGCCCCATTTCGCCCAAAAACTCGGCCTCAGTAAAGGCCAATTCCACCACATTCAGACACTCTCTAGTGTTGTACCTTAATAGCGCCCGTAGATAGGGATAGCTGCCCTCATCGGATTTTCCATTAATCGAATGCACCGTCTCTAAGCACCTTAGCACGTCATATTTTACCCGGGGAACGTCGCTTTCGGGTATACTTCCATTTGGGTAGCCCAAACCTGCTAGACAAGATGATACGTACACTAACAGAGTGTTGCCCAACCTGAAACCAACGGCATGCATTCTGCGAAACTCTCGCGATCAAATTGTATTCACCTGTTATTACTGGGCGTTAAATCTGTTAGAAACTCGACTAACGGCGAAGTATAGTCGCCCAGAGTTCTGGTGGTAATGTGAATCCAGGCATTGTACAAGTTCAGTCTTTTGCAAACCTTCAGCACCTGATGCAAATCCAAACAGCCTGAAACAACCAACAGCACCTTGTAAAGCTCCCAATTGACTCGGCAACTAGTTGGTTTACCTATTTCCAAAGACAGTAGAATGCTTTCGAGTAGTTGCGGATCTCTATGCTCTAAATGCGCGACTAACATCTGCGAAACAGACGGCGACAAGTCCTTCAAACTACCGCCGCAAATGTGATCAGTGAGCAGTGAATAGTACCAGTCCAGATTGTGTTGGTCAGTTGTAACCGCTTCCAGCAGCTCGTTGCAAAGAATATCACTAGAACAATCTGCATTGAAAGCGACAGCATTCAACCCAAAGGCGTGCTTACATCTTGTTCAATCTAACACAGCAAGCAACTGCTGCGGTTAGACTGTCTTTATCCACAGTGTTTTGGTTCAGATTCTCTAAATATCTAGTCAACAGCTCTATGGTGAAGCTCTCCTTGTTCAGGCCTTCCTCAGCGGCTAAATTCAGAGCCTCCGCCCATCTGCCTACATCGACAACAGACACATTCAAACTTTTTAGGACTTAGCTGGTGCTGGTCGTTACCTTGTTCGCTAAGGAAAATTATGCGCTCGGGCCACGTTCGCAGCTTAACCAAATGGACGGCCTTTGTTCCTAAAAACTTTCGCTCAAAATTGCAAAACTAGTGGATAGTCGCGTTTACCTAGCAGCAGTAGCTGCGTCCCTCTACTGCTCAAACTGTTGTAGCACGCGCGTTCGCCAGCAAGGGCAAAAGCTTCGCTCACTCCACCCCCAACTGCCAAAGCCTTAAAGTGGGCTGACCCATAAACCAGGCCAGCATTTGAAAGTTCCAGCAGTTCCAGCTCGCGCTGAGTGCGCACTTCGACTAGATGCAGATTTTCACTAGTGTCCAACAGGGCCAAATGTCTGGTGCCTGAAACATTCGCCTTAAAGCCCAACCGTGCTCCTCTATTAGCTGCTTACCCAGCCAATGTAATGCTGTTAAAGTGTAAGGCAACTGTACATTCCGTAAAGGCATCAGTCTAATTCTATTATTGCTGCTTGAACCGAAGTTCGTTATTAACCTGTTGGACAACGCAATCATGTGTTTTTAGCCAATTTAGCCAAGGGGTCCGCTACTTACCTCGCGTAGTGTAAGTAGTTGGCTCTAGCCCAAGCCAGGACTGGCTGAAACGTTTTCCCTATCGAAACTAATTGCCAGGAAATTAATGGTAAGGATGAAGATATCTTTGGTAGCTGCTGATTAAAGTGCACCTTTAGGCGCGGTTTTACTGATATCACAATAATCTGAAAAGACGCAATGAATCAGAGCAAAACAGGACGCTTCAGCGACTTGGGGTACCTTTGATAGGGTGGCCATTGCAACCAACGCATGCCTGCTTAGGAAATTCACATCATGGCCCTGGACTAACGGTTCAAAGACGCAAACCTCGCCTCGAGCCCCAGAAAATAGACACTTGGAGTCCCAGGTTCGCATCTGAAATCCCAACATCATCAAATTCAAATTCAGGATTTTTTGATTAGCATGAGAAAACTTACCCCCAACTTGCGATTGAACCCCAAGGAAAAAACACAGCCAGACGAGTCTCCACACAGGGCAAGGTTGTGGAGAAAAGTGAATCGCAGATGAAGAACGGCCGTTTGCGGGGCATGAGCATCGGGCATTTGCCTTATCATGTCTCCGCTCTTGGCGTCCAGCATCGTAATGTAGCCCCGCTCGTATCTGCAACATTTTCCGATGCATTTGGTGGGAAGTCGCAAAACATTCAGGATTTACCCCACAAGCAGCCGGATGCTTTCCAGATTAAAGGCCAAGGCAGATATCGCTCCTTGATCCACTAAGCTCGGGTTCTGGTAGCACCAGCACAGGTTCTGTTCTGAATCGAAATTCAGAATGTAGCCATGCGATGTGCCCACAGCCACATACTTTAAACTGTTGGCTATCACCGAGGGTAAACCGGCTTTAACTCTATCCTGGAACATTAGACAGTTTAGTACTTGACCTGCTGAGCGAATGGGGAGTTTTTTACAGCTGCAGAGGAAATTTGCGTGGAAAGGCCTTGCAGGATACAATGGGACATCATGGAGCGAAATCTGGAAGTCATGCTTTGGAAGGATTGTAACGACGTGGTGTCGCTTCCCTCTTCCGACTCCATGTCCCACAGAACCTTCTCCAAGGTGGGTGCCGCCACTTCGGGTATATCAAAATCGAAGTCATTGATCTGCAATTTAAGCACTTTGAAGAGTTTCCTAAAGTTGAAGGGAAACTGATTTTCCTGCATGTAAATCATTTTAAAATGCTGCAAGTGAACGCTTAAGCGCCTTAGTGGCTTGCTGCTACATCCCACATGAGGTGCAGTAGCAACTACTAGCAAAAACACATATAGTAATATCAAAATTAAATAAAATTCGGGAATTCCTCTGCTAGAGCCATGTAAACAAACCTCTCTGAAGTCCAAAAGAGACTCATCAGAGTCTTCGACTGTATACTCTTCGCTGCCCGAAGTCATTATCATGTGGGTTTACAAGTGGGTGCGATAATTATTAATCCGGCATTAAAAAAATTATTAAATAAACATTTAATTGAATTTTGTGGGAGTATATTTTCATAAGAACTGTCAGAAATGGCGAGGCAGACTGGGCCCAGTGCTGCCAATCGGCAACAGAGCGCAACCAGGGATACCAGGAAGACGCTGTGTTTTGTGATGTCTATTGGTTGGTAAGTTCGCTAGCGGTGCAGCGCGATTAACGTTTTTTCTTTGGTTTTACTGAAAAGACACCATGTCAGACGCCGGTTGCGTTGTTTTTATGAAAGGAATGAATGAAATGGCAAAATGTTTTGTTCTTGTAAATCCTATTTGTCTTCCAAGAATTTGAAATTGGTTTCGAAGTTGCTTTTGTTCCTTTATGTATATAAGGACTGACAAGACCATTTAAATTCGTTTTTTGGATTTCTTCGCCGACTGATTTTTCATGCAATTAAGTAGTGTAATTTGCAAATTTCGATTTTTGGTCGAAAAAAAAATGAAAATTTTCTCAAAACGTCATAAATTTTACATCATTTTCAGCGCACGGACGTCAGGAATGCATCGAAGTCATTGAAAAACATGGTAGAAGTTTCAGATCCGAAATAATAGAGATTTTCGGCACATTTTAAGCGTTTTTGAGCTTTCACGATCTTCAACCGACGATTTCTTCCCTATTATTGACCCAAACACTTTATAAATGCACATTTGTGACCTTCTTACATCGAAAGGAATCGATTAAGCTCAAAAAACCCGCATGTAAAATTTTGATTTTTGGCCGAAAATTTCGTCGATTTTTTGAAAAAAATGCAACTGTTCCCAAAATGTCTTAAAACTTATCAGTACTTAAAAAAATTACTTACACACTTAGTGGGTGAAAAAATTGCATTTTTAGTAATTGGTTCAGTTTCCATTTTTCCAGGAAATTAGTCAGTATGGCTGACTTTTTTCGCATACTCATACAAGCCATATAAGACTGCAGACTCGTTTAATAAAAAATCCAGTTAAGAACTACTGACTGCGTTCATTTGTATAGGTTTGCCATAGAGGCCATTTTTAAGTGACCCATTTATATATGTGTAATAATCGTGCCCAACACGCACTTATCAGGAATAATGAGATCACCAGCCTCGATAAGTCCACTAAAGGTCTTTATGCGGTTTTAGCTATTCCGGCTTTATCCTGGAAAAATCGGCTTGATATGCCAGTGCGTTTCAGCTTCCTCATCGTCAATCACCATGTTACGCATCTTTCGCACAGTCTTAATGGCTCTACTCTTGAGGCTCCCTTTTCCAGCCAAATCAAACGCGCCTTCTTTAGAGTGTAATTCGGAAAAGTGCTTCCAAAAATGCTGTGATTGGGGCGATGTTTATGCACGAATAAACGACAAACTTGAATGTATTCGCACCGATCGGTGGTCAAAGAACTATTCAATTTTCGAAAATATTACGCGAATAGCTGCGAATCATATGCCGTGTGACAGAAGCATTGAGTCTCCGGTACTTCTACCGATCGAAATTGTGACGATTTTCGATAATGGTTCGGTATATGAAGATGAAACTGAAGCAATCTTATCGCCAAGTAAATTTTGTTTGGAGCAAAAGGATGGTGAACTAAGCGTTTTGATCTGTTTGAACAAGGCGATGGTGCCTCTGGGTTATACGGAACATATTGTCTATAGTAAGTATGCTTAATGCTGTTAATTGATGCTTTAGAGATAGCTGGGCAAGCTTTCTTTATTTTCGAAAAAGTCGTAAAAGTTCCAAAACTTTGTCCAAGGTTTGACTCGACTCTGATTTTGAAGAAAGTTTGGTCTCTAGATGTCTCTAGCTATTTCGGTTTTATTTATATTGAAAGGTATTTTTTTCGCACCTTAAGTGATCAAATAATTTTCGGAATAAGGAACAAAAATCTCTGTGATTCCTCCTTTTCACCTGGCGCTTTTTCAGCTTTTTCGTTTTTTAATAACTTCCCGTTAATTGATTTTGACGACTGTCCTAAAAGACACTATATAGGGCCAGCAAGGCGTTAGAGAGGGATAAAGATAGTGTGGGTCACCGCCGCCGCATTTTTGCATTTTTTGCACCGAAAATCAATGCTCGATTAAAGAACGCCATAAGAAATCCTGGAAACTTCCAATAAAATTGTGCATTAGCGAACTGTACAAAAATAAACAATTGTTCCCTATTTTTGCCAAAAAATCACAAAAATAAACTTAGAAAAAATGAAAAATTTTCGAATTTAAGATTCAACAAAGACAATTATCAAGTACTTTTCACGAGTTTTTCCTTAAAATTCAGTATCTGTGATTTTTTTGGCTGGCGACTGGAACAATTGTTTGGTGTTTTTTCCTGTAATTATCGTCGTTAAACCTGCAAACCAAAAAAATTCAGTGTTTGAAAAACTGTTTTTCTTGTTAAGTAGAATAAAAAGTTTTTTAACTATCGCTGCTGAATCAACTGCTTCGGTCGAGCGCAAAGGTTTATATTTTAGTGTTTTCCTCAAAAACTACGCGAAACATTAAAAAATGTCTTGGCACCCAAAAGTTTAGTCAACTATTGTTTTATGCCGGACGAAAATTTGAAAAATTTAAAATGCAATATTTTGGGCAATGAACTTCTTCAAAACCACAACAAAACTGCTTAAAATTCCAACTTTGCAAAGTATTAGACGAGAAACTGTTAAACAAGCTGACTTGACTACCGTCCGTAAAAGACACAATATAGGGCCAGCAAGGCGTTAGAGAGGGATAAAGATAATGTGGGTCACCGCCGCATTTTGCATTTTTTAACCGAAAATCTGAATGCTGCTGAATCAACTGCTTCGAGCGAGCGCAAAGGTTTACATTTTAGCGTTTTTCTCGAAAACTACGCAAAACACGAAAGAATCTCTAGACACCCAAAAGTTTAGTCGATTATTCTTTTATGCGGAACAAAAATCAAAGTTTTTCAAATGCAGTATTTTGGGCAATGAACATCTTGAAAACCTGAACAAAACTGCGTAAAATTACAACTTGCAAAGTTTTAGACGAGAAATTGTTAAACAAACTTTGAAAATCCCCGTCCAAGACTAACTTGATCGCTGGGTTTTGCCCAGTTAACGCGATTTGAAATCGCAACCGAGAAATCGCCACTTTTCCTCAAGAATAGGCGAAAAAACCTTGAATGTGAACGATTCATTAGCATTTCGGAGCTCCAGTAAGTGTGTTGATTGTGTAACATTCCACGTTTTCATTAGTTGAGCATTAAGCAGGCGAAAAATAAATGCAATTAGCCTTCCGCATATCTGCCTATTTAAAAGGCGTGTCTTTAAATTGCGGTCATCCACAGCTTGGTTGCTGAATGGCCGTTTTACATAAAGATACATTTAGAAACATCCATTCGCCTTTTTCTATTGTGGACTGTGGACAGTCTGCATCTCGCTCTCTGCCTTTAAACAATCAATCAATGACTCACGTGCTAAGAACCGGTCTTCTAGTTTGCGCCTCCTTGACCACAGTTCTGACTATATCGACGGAAAATGCGTGCAAATTGCGAAACTGTATTCAAAAGTGCTGCAATCACACATCGGAAATGCTCTGGAACAATCGAACTGAAGAATATCGATGCGAGATGGTCGATTACGTTCAAAAACATCCGTTGGTCAATAGGGATTTTCACATTCTCTATGAGAAGCCTTGCGATGGTCTTCGACAGTATGCCTTCAAAGAACTGGTAGATCAAGATGGTTTAAGAATGTTTGAAAATGGAAGTTCCGTCTTTGAAGCAGGCAGTTCAGCTGTTTTCGCTTGAAGAATTTTGCTTCGAACATTTTGAGGGCAAAGCCGGGGTTTTGGCGTGTGTTGATAAGGAGGAGATTCGTGGGCAAAACCCTGCCCGATGGTATATTTCGGGTAAGTTTCCATGCAAATTGATTGTATTTTTTTCATGTTTTCGATAGGAAGGGCATTTTTTGAACAGAAAAGAACAGCCTTTCGAAAGGTGTTTGCAAATTGCGACTTTTCCCAGTGGCGTAGAAGTTATATAGCGCCCAACCCCCAAACCGGCACTTTCTTCCAACATTTTGCCCAGTTTGAACTGGAATTTTAAATTTCCGCAAATAATTTTCCGCGGTAAATTATAATGGGAAGTTTAGACATTTGCCAATAACCGAATGCCTTGATTTAGATAGTTTTATCGAGAATCAGTCAAATAGATATTGACTTTAACTGCCCATTAAAACGGTGTAGTTAATTTCCCAGCGGCAAAACGTTCAAATCTGCTGGGCATTGATGGATTTTAATTACCATAAAATGTGGAATGATAAACTTAAAAGTTTGCTCGATATTTCATATCGGTTGAATCGCACGGGACCAGATCAGATGATCAGATATATGCGAATTTATTAGCCATAACTATATAGTGTGCACCAACAAAACCTTGGATGTTGCAAAAACGTGCAAGAATTCAACCAAAAAATCAAGTTAAATAAAAGTACAAGAGCAAGATTTTGGCTGCGTCACAAACGAGCACATCCAGGACCGGTTTCGGATCTATTATCCTTCATCAGTTAGTAAAACAGTGGCACAGATTGAATAATTATTCGGTTTTTATTTTTTCAACGAAAAACCGTTACACAAAAAAAACTCCCCAGATGACAGACATTTAATATAGAATTATAAGATATTGCGTGCTTTTCGTGTTTTGCATCAAAAAAAACATTTTTTTTCTTTCGTTTGTGCAAATTCAGACTTGTTTTCTTCAAAATACTCAAGCTTCCAGAGTGTATGAGTTTTAATCTAATCGTTAGCATCGCATCTAAAAGGCAGTTTAGTAGATAAAAGCGTTTTTATATGCATTCAACGATGAAGAAACCGGAAAAACTAGACGGAAATCTGCCGGAAACACTTTTAAGTGGAAAAGCCTTGAAGGCTGCAGGAATTTTTATTTTTAGTGACTCAAAACGGTAAGTGGATGTTTTAAGCTAAATGAGTTCGCACGAAAACTGATTGTTTTCCAAACTGTTCGCCGAATTTATAAACTAAATCGCATTATTATACACAAAGTTTTGTTTTTAAATTTAGGTCAATGTGCATTTTGCAAGGCACGCAATGGAATCATTGGTTTGTTAAGCTCGGTTTTTTCATATACATTTTTACACAGCGATTTTTGAGTCGAAACTGTTTCATTTTTTAAGTTCGATGCAAAAAACTACGCATGAAAACTAGCGCGGTTAGAGAAGTTGCCCGAAAGTGGCACAAAAATGACCTGAAATCCAGATTTTAACTCACAAAATTTGCAAAAACTGGTGCAGAAAACATTGAAAAATGTACAAGGTGTCCTAAACTAAGGGTTCATTCTCCGGATGATTTTCGAAAATTAAGCAAAGAAGTTCTATAACAATAAAAGTGAATTTTTCA
>NW_026019016.1:13023169-13031655 GCF_020466585.1 Dendroctonus ponderosae
AAATACGTTTCGGTGTATTTTTCCACCATCATCAGTTTTTATGTGCAGCGTTGTTGCTGCTTTAAGCCTTGGCATGCATTTTTGCGTGCCAAAAAATGCATGCCAAGGCTTAAAGCAGCAACAACGCTACACATAAAAACTGATGATGGCGGAAAAATACACCGAAACGTATTTTGATTGATAAATAGAGACAATAAATGACTGAAACCCAGGAATGAATTTGATTTGGAATTGAAACACTGTCAGGAAAGTATATACAATTTAGGGATGTTTCATATAGGAATTTTAGTGCATTCTTTGGAACTGAATAAATCAATTTGTCTTTTGCGGCTCTGGTAACTCATATACTGGGTGATGAAGTCTTAGAACCAAAAAAGTCCGACTCAAACCATATCAAACTTACGCCAGGCTGGAGTGTTAGATTTTCGCGCTTTTACTAAAGTCCTTTTGGGCCTAAAAGGCCCAAAGTCCCAACAGTTTCCGAACCAAACATTTCCATTTTTGTCCACCCTATACATCCATCGGGTGTATTGCAATGGGCATTAATCACACTAGTGGCTATCATAGATTAGCTCCTCTAGGCAGGGCCTGAAGGCAAACTGCCTCAGTAGATTAAACTACTTCAGTCCTTACTAGAGGGATCTTTAAATGTTTCCTTGCCATCAGAAGTGCTAAACCATCTAAATAAATCTGAGGATGACTGGCACCAATTTCGCTAAATTAGAAACCCCGTATTGAACAAACGGGAAATTTATAATCTACCAAAACATTCCTTCATGATATCGCTATAAATATGCAAACGATTGTGGGTGTGCCGGATTTTTTATTTACATCCTCCTACGGTTCGGTCAGTTTAAGAAAAACCACCGCAAATTCCACCATGTCTTCTGCACTTTTCCTGCTGTTGATGGTTGAATTCGCCAAGCAAACAGGCGGAGAATTTGAATTAATCTCCGGAAGAAACGCGTGCGACCCCGCGAGCCGCTGCGTTCGAAAGTGCTGCCCGGAAAATTTCTACCTCAACAATCGGAAATGCGAATTTGACGACAACGTGGAGTTTAATCCAAAAGTGTTCAACAGCCAGACGTTGGCCCAAACAGTGTTCAATTTTAGTGTGATCAGCGCGAACTTTTGCGGCCCGAACGAGAGGCGATTTCTAACGCAAATGCGCACCACCCTGTATCTGCAAGAAGACGGGAAGTTGGAGTATTTTGTGAATTATTCCGCCAAGAAAACTGTGCCAGGGGATAAATTCTGCTTGGAAAATCGCCTTTTAAATGAGGAACGAGGGTTAGTGTCGATAGTGTGTATAGGGAATGACGCCATTATAGCAGAGGAAGTTCCCTATTTTCTGTTTGGTAAGTTTCTGGTTTTTTCCAATTAACTGGCAGGAAGGCAAAATCTCTGTCAACTTGTCCCGATCAAAACTTAAATATTTTAAGCTGTGAAGGTGGCAAGTTGGAACGTGGTCGCTCGAGGCCTATCTTGCATCTTCCTCAGAATCCTGTGGGTGCGAGTGAGATGAAGCGATGAATTACGCTGATGACTACGGTCATGAATGGTTGTAAACTCAGTTTCGTGCAGCAGGTTCGCATCAGAGTGTGAGCGCCCGTAGTGACTGCACCTCTGAAGATGCTTTCCATGCATGATAGCGAAACATCGGGCCCACAATCCTAGAAAAGTTGAACTTAGCATGGAAAAATTCGATTATTTTTGCCCATTTACTTCGAAGAAAAATGAGTGCTACTTTTTGCCGAATATGAAAACTGCTGCATCCAATTATTTATTCAAATGCACCACATGGTCATAAATCTGCTAATTTGTAGATACAAGCGCCTTTCAAAACGTTAAAACCAAATTGGTATCGACGCCGGCCTTAAAACCCGAAAATCTTCAATTATTCAATAAATTTGACGCACATTTAGTTGCAAACCCGAATAAAGTCAACTGTGAATTTTCACAAGTTTTCAATTATATGMAATGTCATTMAAAAAAAATTTCGTTCCYAACTTGTCCCGATCAAAACTTAAATATTTTAAGCTGTGAAGGTGGCAAGTTGGAACGTGGTCGCTCGAGGCCTATCTTGCATCTTCCTCAGAATCCTGTGGGTGCGGGTGAGATGAAGCGATGAATTAGGCTGATGACTGCGGTCATGAATGGTTGTAAAACTCAGTTTCGTGTAACAAGTTCGCATCAGAGTGTGAGCACTCAAAGAAAACATCTTTGCTTCTAACGTTTTGTTTGTCCGAGTGGCTTGCATCCTCAGCTCGGGAACTTTTGGTGGGGTGGGGTTCCGAGTTAAACGCCTCTGAGGATGCAAGGCATTCGTACAAGCAAAACGTTAGAAGCAAATTCCATTCCATCCAAGGAAAAATCATTTGCTGTGCAGTTATTCAATAACAGTTGAACAATAACAAACATGTTGAACTTGAATCACTTTAAATAATAACTGAAAACAATTTACAATAAGCGCGATATCTTTCGCATAACCGCCGATTTAAATTTAGAAAAGCTAAAGCGTAGCTTTCGGGAGTTTAGTCAGATAAACGCCCTACACCAAGTTCGTGTTTTGCTCCAAAACCGTTGCTTGCTTGGGATAAAATGGGTGCAGGGAAGTTCTGGTTTATCCTGCTCGTGTTGCCCGTTCAAGTTTACTCGATGCAAATCGGATTGTTTTCGGTCGATTTAGGGAATCTCAGTGAGCGTCTTTGCAACGAAACGATGTGTTTTAGACGATGCTGCACCCGAAATCAAGTCTTTCTGGACTCCGCTTGTACCGCTCAAAATTACGGGTTTGACGATGAAGACTTTTTCCAGACCATCACATCGTTCTTTGGACTTCGCCAGTCGTTCGTCATTGTCAATTCTAACAAAGTGTTTTGTAGAAACGGCTTGGCGGCGGTCGTTAATGACTTAAAAGGTTGCTCTCTGCAGGAAAACCGATTGCACTGCAGCGAAGTTGACAAGCCTGATGAGTATCAAGACTACATTAATTATTGCTTGGAATATTTAGTTGCTGGAAGCGATGCGACTTTGATGGCCTTAAGCTGTTATGGCAATGAAATGGAGAAAGCCTTTACCATCAATGGAATTGGTAAGTCCAGTATTTTATCAGTGCGAACAGGATTAGATCAATCAATGTGCAAACATCCAGCTATTTTCAAACCACTTAAATCGATTTGATGCTTTAATTATCCAACTGTTTAGACTAACGGGCGCTTTTCCGTTTAAAAATCGCTTTTATTGTTACCGTCTAATCGAAACTGATGTAACCGAGCAGCCATCAACTTAAAAATGGCCATAAAGTTGCCTAATAAAAACGTGTTTTTTTTACAATTTGGACGCAATTCTGCACACAAAAAAAGGGAAATTCAATCAAATCAAATCACTCTAGTGAACGGTTTCTTTATGCTATTTTATGCCGAGAAAATATGACAAATAGTCCCAAACGGTTTCGTTGTTTCACCAGCGGCTTCAAGCTGTAATGAAAGTAATTTTTAATTTTTTTATGTATACTCAATATCTGCCAGCTTGTTTAAAAGTTCGTTGTGAGAAAAACACTTTGAGGCCATTAATATTGGCTTTTAATAAATACAATCCCTGTTCTTTCAAAACCAATTAATTGCTTTTTATTAGTTATTATTATTAGTTATGAAATATTTTTTACCTGCTCTGCTGTTTTGATATTTTCCTGAAATTGTGATTGTGAAACATTCAGGATTTTTTTGATTGCCTTAAAGTGCTCTTTCAGTTTTTAGGCAATTTTATGAATAAAACCCAAAACAAATTATTCAAAGTCTGCTTCATAAGGCGGCTTTCGGCGTTTGGCTGGATTGAAAAATTGAGCGCCTTAAAACTTTTGTAATGTTTTAAATATTGTTTCAAAATTTTCTTTTTGTTTTTCAGCCAGTTTATGAAGAAAACTGGCAAAATCACTTTTCTCAAAAAAATCGTTCCATATGCAATTTTTACCGGTTCAAAAAATGCGATTTGTGTATGCTGGATTGAAAATTTGGGCGTCTTAAATCATTTGTTATTTTTTCATTATTCTTTTATTTCTTTTATCAAAGATCTGTTTCTGTTTTTCCGTCATTTCCTCAATAAAACGAGAACGCAAATGAATTAAAGAATTTTTCTGAATGCGGCTTTTAGCGTTTTTACATTTACATTTAGCGTCATTCACTTTCGCTGGCTGAAAAATTGGGAGTTTTAAACCATTTCTAATTTTAAAAAAATCGTTTAGTGCTGATTCTGTTTTTTAGCAATTTTCTGAAAAAAAAAACACGTAAATAAATCGACTACTTACTTTCCTGCATAAAAAATTCGACGCATTAAAGCTGTTTGGATTTTTTCAAATTTTCGTTTAAAATTTTTTTTTCGCAGGATAAAATGCGGAGTTTGCAAAGACGCGGTTTGTCTGTTCACTTTAGCTGATTGAAAAACTAAGCGTTTGAAGGCATTATTTCTAATAAAAAAATATATTTTTCTGCTCGGGATTTAAAAAAAATTCTTTTAAAATTCACTAATTTAAAAAAACCCCAAAAAATAAAAATCTCTTTTTTAATGCGGCTTTCGATGTTCTATGCATTCGACGGAAAAATGTTGGAAAAACCTTGATATAAACTGGAAAATTGAAAATAAACACTAAAAAACAATTTTAAATAAGTCTAAAGAATAGAAATCTAAATATTTGCACTGAATATAAATGATTAGTGACAGAAATTAATTTGATTTTGTCTATTTCAAATGTAATTTTCATGATTTTAAATTTTTTAATCTTTGGTAATTTTCCTGGGAAACTTTGCAAAAAACCCAAAACATATGTAAAAAGTAAACATCTATAAGGATCGTTCATTAATAATGCGTTTTTCAACATTTAGAACAAAAACAGAATTTTGAACAGTTTTATGCAAGTTGTACCTCAAAGGCTTTTTGTAACTTTAAACTCGTATAAAGATTATAAAAAAAATTGTGACAACTGAAAACGAAGTGAAAAAGCTTGACACTTTAACTTTGAATGAAATCACAAAAAAACAAGAGACAGACAGAAAACTTGTAAAAACCTGAAAAATCGCTCTAATTAATTTCTGATTTGCTAATCGCTGCTTAATAATTCGTGCAATAATTAAGCAGCGAAGAAGTAAAAATAATTAATTTATGTATCATTCTTAATGCGGCGGTTTGTGTATTCAATCATCTTCGCTGGATGAAAAATTTTTAAACCATTTTTGATGGAAAATGTTTTCAAAGTTCTGACTACGATTTTCATCAATTTTCTGTACAAAACTTGAGACTAAATTAATCAACGTTTTCGTCTTAATGCGGCTTTTCGCGATTGTTTTCATTAATTTCAATCTAAGTCTCCTCCATAATGCGTTTTCGGGGTTCTTATGCATTCGATAAGAAGATTTTGAGAAAAATTCTAGCGATTTTGTTCATCTCTCTTGACCTGCTTATTTTATATTAGAGAAAATATTTTCTATTGCGGTTTCTAAAATCAAGATTCGTAGTGATTTGCGTTGGAAAATCGTTGATAAAAAGCTGCACAAAATGCGAAAATCGACGCGCTCAAAGAAACAAACAATTACAAAGAAATTGAAAAAAAATTGAATCTACCTTCCATGTCTTTAAATGTTATAATGTTGCCCATTTTGCTGTGAAACTTTGCAAAAAGCCAAACAAAAAACATGAACAAGTCCAAGAGCCTTAAAATGTGTTTTTTAACGGATCTCAAAGGCTTATGTTACCTTTAATCTGGTATTGATTCGTATGAAAAAAATCAATAACAATTGAAAGCGAAATGGGAAACTCTGACAAGAAAAAATTGAAGAAAACCATCAAAGAATAGAGAGACAAACAAATTTGCGAAAACCAAAAAAAGCGCTCTGATTTATGTGTTTTGTCGCATCATTGGCCAAGTACATACAGTATATACAGAGTGTCCCAGAACCAATGCTACAGGCTTTACTGTGAGCCGTTATGAATAGAACTCAGAAGTGAAACTTTATGATTCTTTGGCAAAAAACTTGGTTTAGCGCCCATTTTCAACAAACTGGCGAGTAAAAGTAGCAGTTGGAGTATCACAGGCTTGTAATCTGTGTTTGCCATCACTTAGTTTCATTGAGAGTTATCTACTTATCAACGAGTTTTATTGTCGCATTAACAGAACATATTCTCTGCATTACGTTTTTAATAGTTTCATAAAACACCAGCATGCCATCTGGCCGGTAAACAATCGAATGTTTAGACTTGTTTCACACAAATACTCTCAACGGCTGTGACCAAAAGGAAAAAACGAATAATTTCTCAGCTATGCGACGGCCAATAATCATAAGAAAGGAAAGAAAATCGCTACCAAAAGCTCACACATGTTGGCAATGCGACCAAATAGTTACCCGCCAAATGCCAACCAATTTTTGCGCTGGTGTTTCGAACACATACAGTTTTTAATTAGGTTTGTAAACATTAGACAAAAGCAATTAAGTAGCTGATAATCATAAATTATGTGGCCTCAGAAGCAAACTCGGTTTAGAGAGAAGCGAGCAAAGTGAAACTAGAGTTTAGTGCGCAGTGAAACAGGTGGTGAGTGAACAGACGAAGACATTGAGGAAACTGAGGAAGAGTGAGTTGAGTTTGGATTAAGAGGTGTGGTCTTGTATGTAGGCCGTAGGGTGAGTTTTTCGCTCAGAAATATGAGGATATCATTTTTTTTTAATTTTCCCAGATATTTCTTCTGGTGAAAATCCTTCGGTTTTTTGAGAATGGCTTTAAGTCGTTGGTTGTCGTAGCTTTTTATGTTCTTCCATCGTTTTTTTACCAGTTCATTATTTTTTCTAATCGGACAATTTCATTTTTATATTTCAAAGCAATTTCGATTGATTGGCACACGCACTATGCAAAAGGCGCATTTCTGATGACTCCCTGTATGTTCGTTTCTTTAACAAATCTTCTGTAAGTTCAATTTCCAAACCAACTGGTGATTTTTTGGTGTTTTCGCTTCGCGCAAATTTTTTGAGCACTTTATGTGGCTTTTCGATTTTTTTTTAAATTTTCTGGCATCGGTTTTTAATGAATGTTCATTATTTTCTTCAATCTGACAATTTTGCAAGCAATAGCTATTGTATTTGTATATTTAAAAGCAATTTCGGTTTTCAGACGCTCGTTATTTTATGATGGCTCCCTGTATGTTCGTTTTTAACAAGTGTCGTTTCGCTAGCACGCATGACAGTCATCTTCAGAGAGAGCATTTACTTTGAGTGATCCAACTTTTATTTGACTATATTAAGTGAAACTGGATTTTCCATTCAGGAACGCATCGGGCATCACTTCCTCTCGCTCGCGCACATAGAATTCTAAGAGAGATGCACAATGAACTGCGAGATGTTACGTTCCAAGTTGCTACCTTTGCGGCTTAAAATATATCAGTTTTAGATTTCGCCAATCTTGATTTAAATTGGCTTTTTTAATAAATTTTGCTAAATTTTGATATAAATGGAAGAAAGCCAAAATTCAGAAGGTTTAGAGAGTTTAAAGTCAACGTTATTCGGCTTTCCACTTAA
Source organism: Dendroctonus ponderosae (assembly GCF_020466585.1). NCBI lineage: Eukaryota > Metazoa > Arthropoda > Insecta > Coleoptera > Curculionidae > Dendroctonus > Dendroctonus ponderosae. The sequence goes on from NW_026019016.1 coordinate 13,030,729, forward strand.
CGATTCGTTGAAATTCTTAAAAAATTTATGATTTTCGCGTTTTAAGGCCGACGTCGCCGGTGTCCGCCTTGGCGGCGAGCAGACCTCTGAAGATGCTGGCTATGAGTGCTAGAGAAACGTCGGATACAAATTCTTACTATCAAATTTGGGCCCGAAAATATCATGGTTTTCAAAATCCTTAAAACCTTCAAAACTTCTTTAAACTCAATGAAGATTTACTTTCAACACTAATTCAGTTCTACTCGTATATACGTATTATTCAAGGTACAAAAAGCAAAGTGCTTTTGATTAAATTCATTTAAAATGTGATTTTGTTAACTGATAAATTAGCGCAATAAAAGCCCCAAAAGAACGACAATTTTGAAGAAAAATTAGAAACTAGCGAAAGAAAATTTATTTCAATAATAATAATAAGAAGAGAATAAGAGCTACACACAAATGTTTGTACTTTTTCGAAGAAAAATTATGTCTTGGCAATTTTTTGCGAGCTTAGTAAAAATAAGTAAATCCAATCTTTTCCCACCGATTTCCATTTTAAACAATTTTGCAGGCGATTCTACGTGAACTTTRGAGTAAATGAAGAACTGAATCAGCATTTGCTAAAACAAAATTCCTTCCATTAATTGCATTTAAAAAAAAACTGGCGGGTGGAAAGAATTTCTAACRTTTCGCTTGTACGAATGGCTTGCATCTGCATAGACTCCCTCTGTAGCTTCAGCTTTGGAACGAAGCACCTCTGAGGAGGTAAGCCACGCGTACAAGCGAAACATCAGGAAACTAAAAAAAAAAACCACGCAAATCTAAAACTCCTTGAATTCAAGCCTTTTTTGAGAAAACTGCCACCATTTCCCCATCCATGGTTCACTTTCTAAAAAGGCCATTTATTTCTGTCTTGAATGATGTACAAATGAGCGTTCTTGCTCATTT
>NW_026019016.1:13032654-13034190 GCF_020466585.1 Dendroctonus ponderosae
GAATGTTTTGTAGACACATAAAAATACGGTTTAGCCCCTGAAGAGCGCCCCATCATCTTCAACGCCTAACAAATCCGTATGCAAAGTGCGTTTTGATCGGTTTTCGGCCCGCTTAAGAGCAATGCGAGTTTTAAGGAGCGATTGAAAATCTCGTACTAAAACCATTGGAAAACTTAAAAAAAAATACTTCAAGCCTGGAAACAGCCACTAAAAATGTACCTTCATTGGTTGTTGTAGTCGCTTTGATAACTAGACAAAAACTGAAACTATTTTCTCGATTTCGAGAAACATGCAAAACGGGACGGAAAACATGAAATTTTGCTACAATCTTGCGCCATCCTTGCACAAAACGGCGATAATTTTTCTAATTTCATAGACAACAGAAGACTGTATTTTTCTACATAACCCCCCCCACCCTTGGGGCTTTAAAGCGGGATCCGCCCCTGATCAACACTCCGTATAAGATGAGTGTGTTTGTCAACACTGGCTAGAGCCAATCATCAATCTTTATGGCCGTTTTATTACTCCTTATATGGTATCAATCAAACATTATTGACACCCTCTTGATCCAAATTAAATTGCCACTCGGCCGATCCTACTCGAATTGATGTCCAGAAAAGAAATGGCTACTCATTAGACGGTTCAACCTTAATGCGGACTTGGCGACAGGAAAAAATGGCAGTGTTCGGTCAAACAGTTGCAACACTTTGGCTAGTGTTTGCTGAAACAGTGTTCGCGTTGAATGCCGATGATGTTTGCCGAGAAGACACGATTTGCCTGCAGAAATGCTGCAAGTTCAACATGGCATTTGTCAACGCTACGTGCACAAATATTACCTCTGACGAGTATGAGTGGATGGCAGATCTTCTAACTGTTAGCCACTTACCAGAGGAGAATACCAGCATCGTTCCTATTGGCCCATTCGTCTGCCCGAAAGGATCGGATCCCGCTATGCATGACAAGTCGGAGATCGAGTTTTTCAGCGATAAAATTCATCTGATCAGCGCCGCCCAGGATGTTGCCTACAATCACTCATGCTTCGAAAATGTCTGGATGGGAAATCGGTACGGGGTGCACGTTTTGGCTTGTACCCGTTCACAATCTGGATTGCCACGCCAAATCAATATGGTCGGTAAGTGTGACGAACCATTTTCTGCAACTGCAATTAAATCGCTCATTTAGCAACGAAAATGCTGGTTTCAATAGGGCAAAAGCCCCGTTGCTCATTAACTCAATAAGCCAGAGCAAACTGGGTTAATTGTCCTAAATTTGGCCCAAAATTCCCGTCCACATCCTTCTCACAACGCACATTGTTTTAAAGCTTGGGATTACTTTGTTTGTTGGGTTTTAAGGGGATTTTCGTGCAAAATGTGCAGCATCGGACTGCAGGATTTTGCCAAATTTTTAACCATTGTGTACATGTTCCTGACTGTATTTCAACTTAGTTCAAAAGAAATTCCTGGGTTCCAGTCAATTTGATTGTTTACCATTTAAAATATTACAAAAACGTTTCGGTGTTTTTCTCCACCATCATCA
>NW_026019016.1:13035189-13037827 GCF_020466585.1 Dendroctonus ponderosae
CAAATGGTTTGGGAATGTTTTGTAGACACATAAAAATACGGTTTAGCCCCTGAAGAGCGCCCCATCATCTTCAACGCCTAACAAATCCGTATGCAAAGTGCGTTTTGCAGCCTGATGAGAGCTAATAGGCTCGAAACCGGTCCTGGGGGTGCCTGAGGTTAGCGCATTTCGACATCTGCACTTGCCTATCTCATCATGATAATAGTTCAGATCTATATTTCCTTCAAATTACAATTTTTGAAAAATCCTAACGCCTGAAAAGTTAGAAGGCAAAATGCCAAATTTACATAAAAGCCAAAATTTGAAGCCGTATCACTAAACATTAAAAGCTTGCGAGTTTTGACGAGCGATTGAAAGTCTCGCACTAAAACCATTGAAAAAAATGACTTGAAAACTGAAACTATTTTCTCGATTTCACCTGCTTCTATTGAAGAAAAAAGTAAAATGTTGCTAAATGGTGCACTTAGTAATTAACAGCAACGTAAACACAGCTACACACCCCCGTCCATTTCCGCTAGATCATCGCGTCCTTAATAAATATAATTACTTTATATTACCAACCTTCTAATCTACATTTAGCTAATTACTTAAACATTCCCGGCGAACTTTTTGTCGCAGTCGGTTCTGGATAAGTACACAACCAGATGCGATTCGGCAATGTTTTTGCTGCTTCTATAATTGCACGAAATCCTCAAGAAAGTGCCAGTTTATCTTCCTGCAAGCGCCTCAACATGTCCGTACTGGTTCTGGCATTAGTGTCAGCTTTCGTATCGGTCAGTGCTGGCAGTGAGCAGTTCAGTCTGAGAAAGTGCTGCGCTTTCAACAAGCTCTTCAATAGTTCGACCAGCCAATGCATTCTGCACAAGAACGGCGCCTCTTCAATGGAAGTCTTCCAGTACGAACTGTTGAACTTCAACGCCAATCTGTCCAACACCAACTGGACACCCTCCAACGGCACCATGTGCTTGTCCGGCTACTCAGCTACAGCAGCAACTGATGGTAACCATATCGAAGATGGGGTGCTGATCGATCCAGAGTTCGGCAGAATATCTTCGGATCGCTTCTGCTTGGAAGTTTCCACCAACAATTTCAGTCAGTATGAAGTGCTCACGTTGGTTTGTGAGTCCACAAATCCGGGACCCGCAAAAGTCGTCGCTGATCTTGGTAGGTATCAACTTTTTATTCTTCCTGAGCCGATTTTGTTCGTTTTCATTCAACTTTTCCTTTTCAATGACGGTTTAAGGAGCGTGTGTGAAACAGCAATCGAGCCATTCAGCACCAAAATGTGTCTAATTATTGTTTCAATATTTGTTTTTCCATTTGCTTATTGCCAGGACTGGACTTTGTTTAGTTTATTGCTCACTAAACACGCCGAAAAACTTTTTCGCTTGCGTAAATGGCGAATCGATTGCAAGAAGTGTTGGAGAAGTGCATTTGCTCCAGCATGTTTTGACCCAAAAAAATAGGATCAAACTTCAGAAAAATTTGATTAGAATTTTAGTTTAACATACCAGTTTAACAGCTGGTATCGCAGAAACTTTTACTACTCAAGTTTTCTCCGATCTTTCTCATGGTTCCGCAGATAGGAACAAAAACATCAACTATCAACAAGCTCTGGAAGTTCCCAAGCTTATTTAACCTCTCTTTTAATCTAGATCAAACTTCAATTAATAACCAAGAATTCTTCATAAATTCTTAACCTCTAAAAAGTTGGAAGGCAAATAGCCGAATAATCACCAGACGCTTAACTGCTTATGCCTTGTTAAGTTTAATCGAAAAGTTCTCACCTCTAAAGAAACTAAGGCATGACTGGAAATACATGTTTCAGCATTGGCAAAACCTTTAGAACTACCTAGTAAAGAACGGAAAATTCACTATCGCTCCGCTTCATTCGTTGTGGTTTGTTCCGTTCCAGAGGGAAACTCAAAATTCCTCCAGCTAATTTTTGTTTGTCAGATAATCATTGCGATTTGCACTTTTTTAAATCCCCGCTTAAAATGTTTCTGTCATTTTTCCAGGAGAATTAAGAACGCTTAAAGCCGTTTTGCGATAAAAAGCGCAACATTCGCTCCGTTTTGTTTCTTCACGAAATTTCTGCAAATTTCATTTGAAATATTCCACGTTTCTGTCTCATTTTTGAGGAAAGTAAGAACGACAATGATGTTCAAAACCTAAAGAATAGTGATTATGTGGAACAGAACGAATCTGAAAAAATTAATTTAAAAAGCGGCAGGGAATTTTAGTTTTTTTGTGTCTCTGAATCACAGTTTGTAATTTTTGCGCAAAAAAATTACATTCCGTATAAATTGCATTTTCTTCAAAATTCCCGTTTAAAATTTGCATGTTTTTGCCGTTTTTCAATTATTTATTGACCTAAACGACGCAATGATCAACTCAAATTTTCCGTTACTCTGTGGAACAGAACAAACCTGAATGAACCTAAGCGAACGACGCAAAACGATTGTGAATTTTTCGGTTTTTCGACTTTTAGTCATTTTAAGGCGCCAACTAAAACATTTTTTGCGATTCCTCAATTTGACGAATGGAAATTTGTGCGTCTATCACTTTAGAGGTGGAAAAAACAGGAAAAAACTCTCAAGCTTTTAATGTTTATTGATACGGCTTCAAATTTTGGCTT
>NW_026019016.1:13038826-13043550 GCF_020466585.1 Dendroctonus ponderosae
TCGTGCTTTAAGGCCGTCGTCGACAGGAATTTGGTCCCGACGTTTCGCTTTCAGGCATGGCTAGTATTTTCAGGTTTATGTTCGCCGCTGATGCAATGCTTGCATTGGAAGAAGTTGGAAATTTATTGACAATTTTTATAGTTGGCTGTAATTCTTTTACTGTTTTGTTCCCGTTCAGTAAAGAAGTGCCATGGAGTAACGGTCGTTATTTTTCATCATTTTTTTTCTTTCTAGGGCATTTAAACGTTCAAATACAGGGTGAATGTGGCCAAAGATTTTCAGGTTTTTGAGAATGGCTTTACTTTTCTATTTCCTTTCATCGTTTTTGGACGATTTTTCATTATTTACTCTAATCTGGCAATTTTTGGAGAAATGGCCATTTTATTTTTATATTAAAGGGCAATTTCGGACTTTAGACCATTTAACTATTTCACTGAAGTTCGTTTTTTATCAAATGCCAGTTTTATCAGACCAAAATACTATTTAAGCATTCCAAACTTTCTTTAAATTCAATTTCCATACCAATTGGTAATATTTAAGGTTTTCAGACGTTTTGCTAGCACACATGGCAATCATCTTCAGAGGTGCGTGCATTTCGAGTGCCCACACTGGTCGTTCGAGAACTTAAGTGAAACTGACTTTTCCATTTGGGAACGTAGCTGGCATCGGTTCATCTCGCTCGCGCACATAGAATTCTAAGAGAGATGCCCAATTGACTGCTAGTTGTTACGTTCCAACTTGCCACCTTTGCGGCTTAAAATATATCAGTTTTAGCTGCCGCCAATTTTCGATTACTCAAAATTCAATGGGTACAAAAATTTCCCATTTTCTGCTTAGGTTTTGAACATGTGTAAAATATGTTTTTTGCACAATGGGGGAAACAAAAAACGCACGGAGCTTCAAAAGCTGCAACATCAAAAAACGTAAATTACTCGATTCGCTTCGAGATCGGAACAGTGTTCAAGCAAACCACTTCTGAAGATGCAAGCCACTCGTGTTTGCGAAACATCAGGAAGAAATTCGACCGAACGACGGCCTAAAAACCCGAAAACCCATCAGTTTCAATGTATTTAATTGTCTATAACTTCAAAGCCCTTTTTTTCTGGAATTTTTTAACTCTGCAGGCAAAACTGGGCCAAATAAACGACGACTTAGGCGGAATATATGAAAGAAGCATATCGTGAGTTCACTGAATCCGCACCAATAATACAAAGATTAACGAGGAGAACAAAGCGTTTTAGTGGGCTTTGCCAAACCCGGCGGAACGTTTATTTTACTCGAAGATTCAATAAACATGGTCGGTTTCTATTCAGTACAGGATGTGCACGCAAAACCCGAGTGTTTCCATTATATGGAATGCATATTCACGGGATTTTCCTCGATATTTGCAGCTTTTCGCCATATGGGCGGATGTACAGTTCAGCCAATCATGCTCTTAGTTCCAATCTTGCTCGATCCGTTTCCCCAATCTTCCTTTATAGTTTTTCGGAGTTTTGAACGTTAATTTAACAAGTCGAAAAGCGACTTCTTAAGGCATTTGCTTGAAGATCGCCATACTCAATCTTAGCTCACAATCAAGCGACTTTTATTAGGCATCACAATCAAGGCTTGTTTGTTCTTGGATGGTGGTAATCTAGAAAAGCCACTGTAAACAGCAATTCCGCTATTATCTAATCGAGACTCACATGCGTCTATTTGTTCCATGTATGCTAATTGGATTAAAAGCACTGGTTAACCACAACAAAAAAAATACGCAAAATTCTAATTGGATCTAACGGAACCCTCCTATGATGGCGGCAAAGTAATGCTTATCTCAATCAGTTATCAATGAGAAAATTTGTCAGTTTCAAGTTGGGCAAAGTCAGTAAAGTTTGCCGGCTTGGAACGGCTGTAGTCGCGTAGATAATTTTCGTAGATAAACGCGAAAATAGTTTAAATTGAAATAATCGCCGAGTGAGTGAAGTGGATTAAATGAAAAAGAAATGGAACAAATGAGCCCGATAATGTTGCTCCTCAATAATCCACTATGCTGATTTTTTTTTAATTGGACCCGATTCCTCCCAATGTTTCTCTGGGCAAATTTTCACCATTTTGTATTCAGAAATGATTGAAATCCACCCACAAGCTGAAGAGCTTTAGACTTCATGGATAGTTTTTGCGCGCATTTTCTAACTGCTCCTACTCCTCATGTAAAACTCAATTACGCTTCAAAAGAAATTAATCCCAATCTTAAAACGCTCAGTGTTTGTAAAACCGATTTTATAAATATGCAAAAAGTCTGTTTGTTCTATTGCTTCGATATTGTTGAGGCGAATTCATTTTTTTACAAACTGCTTGTTGGGTATTTCGCCTCAAAAATTTTTGTCTTTAAAAAAGACAGAATTTCCTCACGTCTTTTATTACAGATTGATAAATAGTGCAAGAGCACTGTTTATCAATCTGTAATAAAAGACGTGAGGAAATTCTGTCTTTTTTAAAGACAAAAATTTTTGAGGCGAAATACCCAACAAGCAGTTGGTAAAAAAACTTTTTGAGATTTTGTGTAATTCGACATGCATGTAAAAAATGATTTAGGAACCCGCTCTTCCCCTATTTTTCGGAAGGTTTGCCTCACTTTGCGTTGAGATTTGCACTTTTTACCGACTCCCTATTTTGAATTTTGATGGCACGAAGAGTGCAAATATTAATTTAACAATTTATATATCTCCTTACAAAATGGAAAAATGGACTAACGCAAAAAAGCTGCTTTTCCATGAAAAAAAAATTCCAACGCAATGCACATATCTGTTACTCGCACATAATTTTCAGTGTTTCTTTCAATCGATCGTTGAATTTAATACAATATCCAAACATCCCGTGTCCAGAATCCTGTAACAGTTCCGCAAAATGCGTATATTAGTCAACACATCTGGATAAAGTTAATCATAAGCGAGCAATAATGAAATTCGCCACATAAGAGCGTTTTCTGGATCCGCCCTGTAATTCTAGAGCAAACAAAGTGGAAAGCGAATGAATTGCAAAGCGCCCTTGGCATTGTTCACTACAGCCATGCCGAGGCATCATCCAATCGACATCTTCTTAATTTTAATTGTAATTTTTTCCGGAAGTCTCGATCTGAGCGTAGCAGAGAGCGACCGGCTTTTTGTGCGGAAGTGTTGTCCAATGAAATTCGACTATGTCAATCTAACGTGCGTTCCAAGTGAAAACGACTTTAAAATGGATTTCCTGCTCGAATTCAACTTTGCGTTCGAATTCCTCATTGGACGGAACTGCAGCAGTGAGATGAATTCCATACTTCTGCAGGCCTCCGATCTTACAGTTTCGTTTCGCATTGTTCAAAGTGGCGATTTGCAAATTCGTAACAACGAGACCACGGAAGCTGCTAGCAATCAGGCCGAGGAAGCTGCTACTGTTGTTGTTAAAGCCGATGATTATTGCCTGGATTTTATCAATGAAGACCAATCGGGATTGTCTGCGCTTGTATGTTTAGGCAACGAAGATTATCTCGTTATTGAAATGGTTTATGGTAAGTAAATTCTTGATTTTCGGGCGAAAATCCATGATTTTTCAGACACGGGCAGTTTCCAGGGAATTTTGCTGGCAAAGCAAAATAACGCTGATTATTTTCTGTAGCCAGATATTTAACAAAACAAACTTCTCCAACGCGATAGTTCAAGTCGTGATTTTCAACAGCCTCTGAAGATGGTCGCCGTGCGTGCCATCGAAACGGTAGAACCAAATTCGTACCGACTACCACATTAAAACCCGAAAATCTCCAATTAATCGACGGACTCTTAGTGGCAAAGCCCAGTAAAGTCAACTCTGAATTTTTAAGCTCCATTTTGCCTTGTCTCCATTTCGATGGACTGTCATTCTTTATTGGCAAAAAATTTCTTCCCAACTTGTCCGCGCAAAACTTAAATATTTGTAGCCGCGAAGGCGGCAAGTTGGAACGTGGTCGTGCGAGGCCTATCTTGCATCTCTCTCCGAATCCTGTGGTTGCGAGTGAGAGGAACCGATGCGTTCCAACAACAGCTACGTTCCTGAGTGGAAAATTCAGTTTCAAGTACACTAGCCGGCGATGCAACAATAAAAAAAATATCGATTTGAAACGGCAAATTTTCTTAGGCGATTTGACTGAAAACTCGGGTAAAGTGGCCCGATTGCTAATGTACAATTTAAAAAGCCAAAAGTCTATAAATATCAAATAACAAGCGCCAGGTGCTGGTTTTTTTTAAATTTCCTCGATGCAAAACTCATTTTTCGGGACATTTTCCCACTGTCCGACTAGGCGGACAGCCAGTATATGAACATTTAACACCCGACTGAAAATTTTACAATCTCGTGTAAGTAGAGCGTTCAATCGTTATCGAAATGCATCCTGTTTAGGCAAATTGACTCATTTTTTCCAAGGCATGTGGACGCGATTGATTATTGCTGAAATTACGTATTATTATTCTATTCTGAACTGGAACAGTTGCCTTATGACAAAATCGCTAATTTTTCGAGTTTAGGAATTTGGCGCTAACGTTTCGCTCCCATATACAGGGTGTCCCGTAAAGGGTGCTGCGACATTCTTTGAATCAAAAGAAGACTATCTGACCTAACTTTTATTAACAAAAACTGTCCGGCTCCTCTGCTATTGATGGTCAAAGTTCTTCAAAAAATGGATCTTTTTTTAAATATCTAGAGAATGGTACGATGTATTTTGGTGAAACTCGCTG
>NW_026019016.1:13044549-13046819 GCF_020466585.1 Dendroctonus ponderosae
TGCTCAAATTTTAGCTGTTTTTCATTTCTTTAAATGCTTGATTTTTTCAATATTTATTTGATGATTTGATGAGTTTTCAAACATTTTTTGCCCACTTAGTAGGTGAATGTTTTGTGCGCCAACATCTTCAAATTTTTTGAAGATTTCCTTCCAAAAATTGACCATCTACTCTTCGTATAATCGATTTTATTCAGAATTCTTCACAGGTGCCAGCACTCTCATACAAAATTTTTGTTTATACAAAACCGGTTTGACCGTGACTCCACAGAGGAAACGAAAAACGAATATTTTAAAGAAAAACATCGAGATTGTAAGATTCACATGCAAAAAATCGCGTAGTTCAAGGCCTGAGCATGCATGTTTTGCTGAAGACCTTTAAAAACGTTCTTGAACCATTGGCCGAAAACCGTTTGCTACTGAGATGCAATTTTGCTTATTTTTCGTCAGTTTCAAAATTCGTATTACTTTTTCTTTTGGAAGGTGGTTGGATTCCAAACAGATTCAATCGTTACTAAAATATGGCTCAAATTTGCGGGATATTTCGATTTTTTTCCATTTGCAGTAATAGAAAATGCAGTTTTTCATTTTTAAATTTCAGTTTTTTCAAATTTTGCCTTGTTTGATTGTGAGCGCTTGAAAAGCAAAAGTTCAGGCACTTTTTGCTAAAACTTTTGAGTTGATCGTTTTTCAACAACATCCAAAATTTTGGTTTATAGTTATTTGCATTTTCAGCTGAAAAATCTGACTGAAAAAAAAAGAGAAACCAAAACCATTAACGCTAATTTTCCTGTATGAAGAATACATAAACCGGATAAAACCGCTTCAAACTAACCTGTGCAGAAAACAATTGCTTCCGATTCCCGCATGGAAAGACAGTATTTTCTATAATGGTCGATCTTTTCTATAATCTTGGCCACCGTGCCAACAATGCTAACCACTGTGTGGCCGCTCACTTTTGTGACGATCCCACCCAGTGGTAACCGACAAGAATATCGCCGGACAAACACAGAAAATGAGAAAATCTGTAGGTACTAATAAATATGCAAAGGGGTTTCAATTTTTTTCTACTTTTCTTCAATTGATTTGGATACCCGATGAATGTTAAATTAACTTGTTACATTCTTGTAAAATTTGAACAAAAATCCTGCATTCGAGTAACGCTTTTTAAATCTTATCTAAATTATTCACAGTTTTTCAAGTGCAACCAGGATTTGTATAAACAAATCCTGAAAATGCTCGTTATTTGCACTGTCGACCATCTTTGGCTATCGCTTCAGATGAAACAACCATGCGACTATTTGCTTTGGGTTAGCCCTAAGCTATATTTAGCCATTTCCTTGAAATCTCGCATTTCCCACTTATACAGCTGATGGTTTGTGAACAGATTCGTACGGTTGTTTGCACATTACGCGACATACCATTGAAAATTGTTCAATTATTATCAACTAAGCCGGCATATCTTATCTGTGGTCGGTTCAAGCTGAATCAGATCCTTATTCTTGCTGAGCAAATTTCACGTTTATCGGGTTAATCAGCCATGCCCAACTCAAAGTTTAGTGTTGTAAATCACCTCCCAACATGAACGTGATTGTTTGGTGTTTTTGGACCGTTTCTGTGCTTTTATCGAGCTGCACTCACGCGCTGGAAAACTGCGAGATAATCGTCGACATTACGAATGGCACAACGAACGGAACGAACATCGATTCTAATAACGCCACATACACAACAAACGACTATTTCACAAATTCCAGTGGAGTGTTTGGTTGCTTGTGCAATGTGCTCAATTGTGTCCAGGACTGTTGCGACTCCGGGCAAGTGCTGGATTTTTCCGGAAGTGTCCTCAAATGCACCTCAGCCACTTCGCAACGATACACCAACCTCAAAGGCGCAATAGTTCACAACATTATCCATGTTCCGGATAAGTTCGTCTGCTCTGAGCAGGAACAAACGGTTTCTTTGGAGGCCTCAGAGTATCAACTGGAGCTGCTCGAGCATGGCTACTTGCAATGGGATATCAACACCTACCATTATAGAAAGTACTGCCTTTCTGCGCAGGAATCGGAGCTGGTTGTTTTGGTTTGTGTGGTTGCTGATGCCACTGTATCAGCAATTATTTTCTGCATTGGTTAGTACAAGGCGATTTATGCTCAACACTTCTAAAGGAAAAATTAGTGTTGGTGACTGAGAGGTTAGAATTAGGCTCACTTTATCTGCAGGCAGCATTTTCAGTCTGATTTGTCCGCTGGTGATGATAATGGCTTAAAATCAAA
>NW_026019016.1:13047818-13058291 GCF_020466585.1 Dendroctonus ponderosae
AAGATGCAAGCCACTCGTGCTTGCGAAACGTCAGGAAGAAATTCTACCGAACGACGGCCTAAAAACCCGAAAAACCCAAAACGAAATTCGTCCACTCTGTATTAGTGATTCCTAGTGATTTTATGTGGAATTCTCTAATAATCAATTTCAAAAGCAATAAATAAAATTGCAGCATTAAAGACAATGAAATTGTAAAATTAAATAATTGAGTGAATAAAAAGTGGCCAGTGGTAATAGATAAGGAACAGATGGAACAATCACTGTCCGTGAGATAATCAATGCGGTTTGAGTGCATTAAAAGCGAAAAATTATCTAAAATTAGGTCGCGCAATTTATACTGTTTAATGTTAGGAAAATAAACACACACTTGCCACTATAAATTATGATTAATTTTCCAGGCAGAAAACGTGGGTGTATTTTAGTTTGTTGACTTGATATGAAATTGGGATCGAAATCAGTTTGCTATCGGGCAAAAAACGTCTTTCTACCATTTAGTAGCAAAAAATGAGTTCGAGAAAGTAAAAAAGTGCGTTAAAAACTCGAGCTAAAACGAATGAACAATCAATTAAACAGTGCGTCATTCTTCGCTCGCTCACTGTTATGCGCCCATAAAAGAAATTTACTTGCCATAATGGCTTGGCAATACCGAACTAATTAAGATAGATTGATGCGAAAATAGTCAACCGCCCTTTACATTGCCCATAACAATTGTTTGTTTCATTTCTCTTGAGTTGCCTTTAATTATTTTTTCCTCTGTTTCAGGCATGATCATTTCCATGCCATTCCTGCTGATCACATTCCTAGTGTATGCTCTACTGCCCGACCGAAATCTCCACCAAAGAGCGTTAATGTTTTATGTTTTATCGCTGCTCATCGCCTACATTTTATTAGTTACAATCAATCTGGCTCCAAATATTCCCACTTGGTTTTGGTGCAAATTCTTAGGTGAGTTTGCTAATTTGATTATTATTGTTGCATCCGCAGGACCAGTTTCCAACCTGTTAACGGGCTCGAAACATCTTCATGCAGTTTGTTTGATGGTTTTTTTTTTATTTCTCTAGGTTATTCTACGCTGTTCTTTTTCATGGTGTCGTTTTTCTGGATGAATGTGATTTGCTTCGATATTTGGTACACCTTCAGGTAAGGCAAGTTCGACAAAATATGCAAATAAATGTAAATAATTTAAAAAATTGGTATTTTTCCACACACAATGAATTTTTAGCGGCGGTCGCGGTTTTATGGGAAGCAAAAGAACTAGCGAAAGAAGAAGGTTGATTTTTTACAGTCTTTATGCCAATGGCGTGCCGCTGCTGATAGTGGCGTGGACTTATGGGATGCAGATAAGTCTTCCCAATGAATGCGAGCATAATCCGGGAATAGGCGTGGCCAAATGTTTCTTAGCCACAGGTAAAGGCCCTAAACAAGCAAAATTGCCGATGTTTTAAACGTTTGTTTAAGGTTGGGCAAGTTTATGGTATTTCTACCTGGAAGCTGGCATTGTGGTGATTGCCAATATCACGTTTTTCATATTAACCGCCTTGCGAATCAGGAAAGTGAAACAGGAAACGTCGATGCTGAAGCACAACGACAGCAAGAGACACACGTACGAAAAAGACAAGCAAAAGTACGCAACTGTTTACGAAATGTGAAAACATCCGGCATCGTCATTCTCTTGCAGATTCAATCTCTACGTAAAATTGCTGTTTGCCATGGGCGTTAACTGGAGCATGGAAGTGATCTCTTGGTTGGTAAATTGGAACACTAAAAGCGAGTACCAGTATATCTGGTACGCCACTGACTTTTTCAACGCCGTCTATGGCGTTTTCATCTTCTTTATATTTGTTTTCAAAAAGAAAATCTGGACGCTCCTACAAAGACGGTAAGTGCAAACCGGTCTGGTGCTTCTATGTCGCTAACCAATTGGAAATATTGGCAACAAGGGATTTTTCCGAAAAACAACGGCCAATATTTCCAATCAAAGCTGCAAAAGTTTGTTTTTTGTTGACGACAGTTTTTTAGCCAATTTTGTGCGCTGGTGGTGGGCCAAAGAGTTGACCACTTTTAAGGGCAACAACATATCTAGACTTATCTTTGAAAAACCACTAAATACTTAGTCTCTCCGAGGTTCTACAAAGGTCCACTAGTTCAAAGTATGACTGATTTTTTTAGCAAAAAGGACCTTTGTTAACTTCAAGGGACTCTCTGTTCACTCCAAACAAAAACTTCATTCACAGAACTGTTGAAATGCTCAGTGTTCGATTGGAAAATGGCATTTTTCACTGTTTGAAGCCCGCATTTTTTAGTTTTTTGGGTCAACTCTTGTCGATAAGTACATAGAAGACGTCTAATATGCTGTTCCATGTTTGTGTTGTCCGAATTTTAGATTTAATTGGAAAATGTCGCAAGAAACCGTGCTCACAGGTACTTCGCCCACACCTAGTAATGTGTCTAACAGTAAATCCGCATTACCGTAAATCCGGAATCGTAAGTTCATTGAGAAATCCAAAAAAAATCACGAGTAAAGGGATGAGACTAATTTTTCAGGTCGACAAAGAACCAATGGTTTGATGAACAGCCTTCGAACTAATCGCGAATTCAATGCCAAAGCAAATTGTAGTTACTAAAATGCTAATAGTCAGTTTGGGAAATTTGAATTAAACATTTTTAAGCTATTTTTCTTGCTTCCTGAACAGGTTTTCTCGGCCGCCCCGATAGGCCTCAAACTAATGCTAATCTATTATGAACAATATTTCCATATGAAGGTTCTATTGGTTCTTTGCCGACTTCGGTGGTGATGATAGTGAAAGCTACGGTTACGGTTGAAGGACACATTTGGTACCATCAGACAGTACCAAATGCCTATGGATGGAACACTAACATGCATGACTTCCTACTAACTGCCCGTTACAAGTTAATCAGAATTTTCCGTTAAAAAAGTAAAAAGTCTTACTCACCCCTATAAATTTCTTCTGCTTAGCTGTGGAATATTTGGGCGCACATCGTTCATAGCTACAGGGTTATCAGAGCACGACCCTGTAAAAAAATTAAAACCCCATTATCTCTTGCACCATACAGCATACCTTGTAAATATTTAACCGCTTTTCGATCTCAAATAAATCATATACAAATCGAGGAACACCTTCATGCTTCCCCAGCTGGTCCAGGGCGCTGCTCCTCGCACTGCTAATATCGAAAAGATCAACCAGAATTGGTGGAAGCTGCAGATTGAAGATCTGAAAAGGAAATTTGTATTAAAATCAGTTTCTTTTGCAGGTATTACAACTTCATTGGCAGGCCCCATTTGGCTCATACGGTCACATCCAGCAACACTCGTTCCAGCCATTATTCGTCTACGAATTATTCGACTGCTGATACGGGGCTATCGGAAAGAGCGACTGCAGTGAACGGACGACAACCGGCTGAAGAAATGGCTTTAAGACGTGTAACTTAAATATCAAGGATTAATTTTTTTGTTTTTTTAACGGGGCTTGAAGATGTAAGTTCTTTAAAAAAAAAAGTCGCATTATTCCCGCTAAACTCCTGTTTTGAGTTCGAAGCCAGTCTCACCGAAAAGGAGAACAGCCAGAAGTTTACCTTTAAAAATAAGTTCCTGGCTAATTTCCATAACGTTCCGTTCACTTAAATCGCTGTACTTAATTTTCGTTTATTTTATAAGTGACTGTAAATAATCTAAGATAGGAATAGATGTTTTGCGCCAACACGTACTTAATCGCGCACATTTGAAGAAACTGTAAACACGGGCATCGTCATCTTTGCACATGAAAAATTAATCAAAATCACTGGCACGTTTTCAACGTATAAACCTCTAAAAGTAGCGATAATTGACACTGTTTAGATAAACGAACCCATAAATTCTACATTAACAGCACTTCATATTGCATCTTTACAAACCCCACGATTTATCGTAGCTCTCTTCGGAATAGTTCATAGAAACTGTAAATTAAAATCTCATTATCGTTGTTTCTAATTCTATCTAAATTACAATTTTGATTAGTGATGAAAACCTGCACTTTTGGATTTTTAGGTCGAGAAATCGTTAAATAAAAAGGTGTAATCACGCATCTTTCAATAAAATATCAGTGTGCAATGTAATCAAATACAGATTAACTTGATTGTATTTATCGCTTAATAAAATATTTATAGATGGCCCAAAATATGAATTTACCCTCTACATCCCAAACCTAACACTTGAATCATAGAAAATTCAAAAAACCTTTTCATCTTGCTTAACACGGGGAATTAAAAGGAACAATAGGATCGGATTATTTCCTGGAAGCCAAACTATTTCTTTCGGGTAGACATTTAATATTCACCAATATGAATGTTCACATTAACTACAGTAAGAATTGCCAGCTTCCACGTTATTTCGACAGTGTAATTAAAATCACCACACGCCAGTAAAAATTAAAAGCAAGATTATTGAATCTTTGGAATATTTACCCAATTGTTTTGAGGAATATTACTGATTTGTGGCCACGTATTGAACAATTTACTATGTGATTGCATGATGCAAACTCTAAAAATCCACAATTTACTAAACACACTTAGTAATAGTAAAACCTTACAGATAAATTTTAGTATATTCATAGAATTATACTTGTTCACCTCGCGCTACACCAGAAAAGCTTTCTTAATACTAGCTGATGAAGATTAGAAACCAAAGAATCGTTATTTCAATCAAAACCGCGTTTAATGTGAAAGCACCTTAAAATTAGATTAGATGCATATGAAAAGACACAAACCCTAAACATGAATTAGTAGCAACGAGGGTAGTAAATAAAGAAAAATTCTTGAACAAGTACAAACACCAAATAAGCCTATTTCCTGCCGCGTTTACTCTTCGGGCCAGCTGCTTTTCTGGGCGTGGTCCTAGTAACGGGTGGGGACAGTTCCGCTTTGACCTCCTGCGACAACATGCAATTTATAGCAAAAACATGACAATCCGCCGGTTAAACTTTGAATACCTACCGCTGGTTCAGGTTCGGGTTGAACTTCATCTTGTACCATTTCCTCAATAGGATCCTCTGTGACGGCCACCGTCTCTACATTTTCCTCCGCTTCTTCCTCGTTTACTTTTTCATCTTCAGTGGTTTCAGTTGGATCATACATTTCCTGGTCGCCGTCTTCTTCTTCGTCTTCAGCTTGAAAATTCATAGGTTTAAAACCAAGCAGCAAGAAAATGAGGAAATATCGCAACAATAATCAGTTTCCAAATTCAGTTAGTGTTCCGAACTTTCTATAATGATAGTGAATACATTCAAAATCATTTCAAACAGTCGCAGAATTATTTTGCAAGACTCAGGAAGGTCTAGGGACAGAAGTGTTCAAAGACCTGCTGTAGCTTGCCAATTGCAGCCAACTCATGTGCATAAATAACACATTCTTACCTTCTACTTTAACTCCATTTTCGTCCCCAGTGGTAGTCTCAACGTCCGCAGGCTTGCTTTTCTCAGCTGCATCTTTCTCTGCCCGCTTCCGCTTCTCTTCCGAATCAAACCTTTCTTTAATACTTTCCACAAAACGATAGAAATGCCTTCGTGTGGTCAAATGAGCCTGAAAAAACAAAGTTGCTGATCATTCTAAAACAAAAGGTTCAAATCAACCTTACATCTGCATCAGACTTTTGAGCAAAGCTCCTATTGCACAAATCACACTTAAACCCGGTAAACTCCTGAAGAGCCTTGACGGCAACGGGTCGATTTTTCTTGTAAGCAGGCAGACGATCTACCATGTTAATCAGAGAGTCATCAATGTCAATAATTGGGTCTTCACCCTCCATGCTAAGACTCTCTTCCAAAACATCGTCCATGTTGATATCTCCGCTTTCCTCTCCAGATATTATTTCATCTCCATCTAGAAAATGTTCCAGTTAGTTAAATAAAGAAGTTGTTGTGCTTTAAACATGCCTTTGCCCCCGACTTTGCTTTCAGTGACTTGACTGGACCGTCTGAGATGTTCCGGTGTCAGGCAGTGCTCAATCCATTCGATCCTTGATGGATATTCTTTATCGCAAGTGCGGCAATTTGGATGCAGGTACCTCTTAAGCCGCTGATGCCCATCAGTCCTAAGAGCATTGGATATTTAACTTCTTTTATTACTTTATAAATAGCGCGTTTTCTACCTGCGGTGGCTAATGATTTTGCCCATGAATTTCAAGTCGCACATTGCACAATGACTAAGAGGCGGTTCGCGTCTTTGATTAAACTTCCTCTGCCTGCTCTGGCGATTGAATTCGATCAACTTGCGTTCCTCTTGAAGACGCAAATTCTCTCTCAGAATATTAACGCAAATATGAATGCTTTCTTCTAAAGCTTTTAGCATTTCATGGTGAGCCCTTCCTGGATGCAAAATAATTAATTAGAATTTATTGAGTTTTTGAACGTTTTGCATATCTACCTCTCACATGTTTACTCATGGATTCACCATCCCACATTTGCTTGTTGCAGACCCAGCAATGAAGGTACTTCTTATCAATGCCGCCGTATTTGCCGTCCTTTGAATCAGCCAAAACTTCTTTTTTGGCTGCAAATTTTAGCAATTAGTTCAATTTCATTTGCAATTGATTACCAGCCTGATTACCTTCTTCATCATCTCCGCTTTCTTTTCCTTCAACGTTGTTCTTCTCCTCCTTCCAATCTCTCTTCGATTCCTTCTTCTCTTCATCAGCTTCGTCATTAGCGTCAGCACTCTCCTCCTTTAATTAAAGTTTTAAATAATCCTTTTTAAAGTAAGTTATCGCAACTGTTTGAAACTTTCTATAGCGGCATTGAAATTGATTATCAAAACCACCTCAAACAGCTCAAATTTATCTTGCAAAACTCAGGAAGGTCTTCACAAAAGGGTTATAAAAGCGAAGACCTGCTGTTGTTTGCTAAAGATTTAAAGACTAAAGACTTACCTTCTTGTCTACTTTGACGAAAGCTGGCTTTTTCTTGATAATTTCCCTCTTGGGCGACGGTCTTCGTCGCCTATCGTTGCCAATAAATCCGCCCCCCCGGGATTGCTTTGTTTATAAAATGAATAAAAAATTTACAAATAATGGACTAACAAAAATAGTCAAGTACTTAATGTGTAAACAAGCCTTTAATTATGACGCTTATTTGGCCGATACGAAGAAGTGCTGCTTTTTGCTGTTTATTGAGATGTAGATGGACCACAATTCTTGACAGAGAAATATAAAGACAATGTTCTGTGCCACACTGTATGATTATGGATAAATCTGCTTCATAATCAAAAAGGGGATGTTATAAATTTGTGAAGAGCATTGCAGAATAGGTTTTTCTTGAAATCTTGAATAAAGATCGTTTGGTAGCAATAAGATGTAAGAGAATGTTAATAAAATCATACATATAATATGTATTTCTTCTGCAGTAGCTTTGAGGTGTTTACTGCGGCTTTCTGCTTAGGAGATTTCAAATTTTTCGACGGAGATATGTACTAAGGGATGGGAAAGTGAAAATACGACTGGACATAGTGGAATTGCCAAAAAAAATATCTTCAGGGCAATTTTCTGTGGTACCATTGGATGCACTGTTCAAATATAAATAGGTAGACACATGAACTTAAGATTAATAGCAAGGTTGGGTGATGAAAATGCAACTTTTCAACTAACCCGTCTTAAAAAGAATGAAGAAACGTGTAAGCAATGTGTTTAGTCAACTGCAGTCTCTACCAGTAGCTTAACACTTACTTGCAGATAAGCTTTCCATAGGCTGCCTTACCAGGGGCCAAATGGCCAGTCCCGAATATTGAAGATTTGTTTAAAATAGATCATTTGGAACATCCTGGGCTTACCAGAAGCCCACTCCCATGAAAACTCGAAGACTTTTGAAATTCTTTTGCATATAGAATTGAATACATTTCACCAAAGCTTATGATAGGTGTACCAATGAAAAGTTTGCGAAAGGAGCCTATTTATATTTAAACAAAATACATAGAAGACTACATATTCAAAGTGTACGTTGGAAGAATAGTAGTACACATTCAGACTCATGTATGGTCAGTTATTGAGACCAATAAAAACTTTTAGATAATACCTAACTAAGTTGTAAAGTTTGTACTTGAAAGGGAGCTCAGTACAATCGAATAGGAATTTAAATAGCATACCTTGTTGTAGGGCTCGTGACGTCTATTAATATCACGGCCTCTGTTAAAGCCACTGTTAAAACGACCGTAATCACGGTTGCCAGAAAAGGCCGGAGACGTATTTAGCGATAACAAGGACGGCGGTTGCTGTTGAGGTTGAAGCAAACTAGTTAAGGCCAGAGCTAGTTGAGGATTTGATGTTAATTGGGATAGAATTCCACCTTGATTCATATTGGATCCACCACCCTGCCAAGGGTTTACGCCGCCGCCACCGCTTTGGAACGGTTGCTGAGAAAAAGAGGAGCCACGATTGCCACCGCGTTGGCCTCCGCCAAATCTTCTATTCATGATCGGATGCTAGATATAGAAGAAAAATTAAGTTCGATTACAGAAGCTGACGCCATTCGCCATGATGGCCGCCCCCAACAGCCCTCAGCAAGAATCAAGCAATGATGATGTTTTACATCGAAAATCACCTCTATCTTACGTTAACTAAACGCAATTCAATGCTTACCTGTGGAATTCAAGAACAGATACAAATAACGAGACTTAAAATGGAAATCGATTGTGAAAACTTGCAGAGAAGCACAAACACGCCGCTTCAACAAAATACACTTCTACGATTGCTACGCATAAGTAGACGCCGAGCAGGAAATGAAACCGTAGAAAGTATCGTAGCACATTCGAAGTGCTCGTGCTGTCTCACTTTTACACATTGTAGTTTGAGCGACTGCGTTTCATGCGCCAAAGCGCTCCATTACTAGTGACGTCATTGCAGCCAAACTGCACAGTTTCTACTTTTAATTAAAAAACCACTGACTGCATGAATAATGTATTTGACAACTTATTCTCCGAGCACTGAAAATAGCTTTCGCCTTTCGCTTAAAATCGTCGGACTCACTCGCCCGTTTCTTCATCCATGACTTCGTCTTCATGCTCCTCATCACCATCCTCTGTACCATTTTGAACGGCCTTTTTCCTCGGCGTGCTCTTTCGCGACTTTCCCTCTTTGAAGTCTGCAGATTTCCGGCGTTAAATCAATGATTGTTAGATCAACTCACCGATAAAACCAACCTTTGTAAACGACATTTAGGGGCTCGATGAATTCATCAAACTCCAGCTCCTCCAAGGCCTTAATGACGTCCTGGCCCAGAAGGGTTTTCCTGGTTTCGTGCTGGGCTTCTTGCGAAGCCCTAGAGGTGAGAAACATCACAAAAACAGAGGCTGCTCTCGAGATAGCCGCTCTGGCGTCTTTTCCCACTGCCACATGTTCGGGAAGGGATTCTTTGATGAGTCTTGCCACTGTTGCACTTGGCAAATTCAAGTCTTCAATCTTCTCGGCCATTATATCAAACAAAAACCAAAGGAAAAATAGAAACACTTATTTGGCGGCCGACATAAACACATTTGTTTGGTTAGGTCGGCTGTGCAGCAAAAAATGCAGAATCCGGAGTCGGACAATATGGCAACCAAGCCAGTAGGCGTCTGATTCAAATTGAATAACACCAGAATACAGCGTAAAGCTGAAAGAGTTATTTATCAGTTTAAGTGTGTAATTTTAAAATACTGTGACTGGAAAGAGTTTTATTTCCAGCTCAACGAAGCGTTGGTTACAAAAATTAAATTAATTAAACTTATTATGTATTACGTAATAGTAAGTGCGTTTTTTCGTAATATAAATTTTGAAGTCACACTTATCCAGAGGGCTTGCCTGAGGCAAGCCAAAGTAAAGTACTATTGATATTCAATAGCAGTCGCGCATTATTTTCAGTAAAGAAATTACAATTTATTTTATTACATTTAATTGTCTTCGTTTGAAAAGCAAATTAGATAATCAACGAAGCCCAATTTGCTGGTAATGTTATGCGAATACTAGCGCATATACCAGGGACGCCCCATTTTCACTTTTTATAGGCCTTTTTCGATTTTTCGAAAAATTCCATTAGCGCCCGGGACATGAAGTAGGGCCTGTTTCGTCCATCGTTTAGCAACACGTCTTCACAGTAGCAAAGATAGACTGTGTCCACAGTTGACTGCAACAAAAAAACTTCAAAACTGCCTCAACTCAAAGAAATTAACATTAGTTACCTCAATAACTCCAAAAGTAATTGTCCCGGCAACTAAAGACACACAACCAACGATCAGATAAGGCATAGTAATGTATTCATACGTTGTGCCCTGTAAAATGATTTAATATTGGCAAATCTAGGGAAATTTATCGGTATATGTGGAAAAAACTGGTGAGTTTCTATGGGTTTTTAGGCTGCGTGTTGCCACCTCTGAAAGTGCAAACGTGCGTGCTTGCAAAACGTCCTAATTTTCCATTCAATTCTCTATCCAACGGTGCCAAAACGAATTCTCTAGCTA
>NW_026019016.1:13058341-13060704 GCF_020466585.1 Dendroctonus ponderosae
TGCAATGATGTAAAAATGAGCGCTCTTGCTCATTTTGCTTCCGAGAAATGAGCAAAAACGGGACGGAAAACATGGAATTTTGGCATAATCTTGCACTTAAGTGTCTGATATTCAAATTTCTTTTTCTGGGTCAAAACTACCCTAAGTTCCTTAGTCATGTTGGTACGACTAAAAACAAATTCTGTGGCTCGAATGGTTCTTGAGCAACTTCTTGCTCATTTTGCTTCCGAGAAACAGGCAAAACGGGGCGGAAAACATGAAATTTGCCGCGTCTTAATGCGGTAAATGCCCGAAAAACTCACTAGGATTACTGGCTGAAAGAGGCTCAACTTTGCAGCCAATTGTTGGAACTTACCGGTGCTAAATAGAAAATAAAGGCCGATACTGAAACACTGATCACTACAACAATCACCACAGCCACTGCCAAAACAAAGTCCCCAATGAAGTTCAAGGCGATAACGTTGCTGATATTCTGCACTAATAATTTGACCGCTCGTTTGCCCGATTGGAAGAACCCTTGACCATGCATAGCTGAAACAAAGCCGACTTTTCTGCAGGAGGATGCGCATTAAATTGGCCAGCTTACCGGTGACTATGTATGAATTTTTGGACAGAAATCTGAAGATTTCTTCGAAATAATTGAGACATGCAACAGCAATGTTCCGACACCATCTATGGCTCATCATCACTTTTAGCAGCGCCTTGAAAATCTGTATCTGCAGGATAATCAGGGAACCCAATGAGATCGTACCCAAGTGGTACTTGAAAGTGATGCCTGCAGAAGTCAGAATGGGGCTCGAGAGAAGGTTCTTGTCTCTGTAAAGGAGGTGTGCAGCATCAGCAGGAGTCGGACGCTGGAAGCGCGCTGGTACTCTACCTGCAGAAGTACCATTTGCAAACAGCGCCGGCGATAATCATGTACTGGATTCCCATCAGAAACTGGCAAATCCACAAATAGACCACGATGTTGAGGACGATTGATGCGATCATCACGGGGTTCATCACGTAGCTGTGCGAGTCTTGTGCGTCCGCTTGCAGTGTTCCAGAAGACAACATGTAGGCAGTCAATAGGCCGCATACGGCCGTGATAATACCAATGGTTATAAAACACTAAAATTATTGTAAAAGTTTCAAAAATCAAGGTGCTTCTCTGCTCGCTCAAACCCGATTATCATCACTTACAACAAAAGGAACGGCCATCAATCTGGGCATTCGGAAAACCGCCTTTGTGGCCTCTTTCAGCATCAAAATAACCAGCTGGACCCTTTTCCTGAAGCATATTAAGAGAATGCCATAAAGGACAGCACATACGGACAGAATTATCCCAACCGTCATCTGCTGCGACACAATCCTAAACAAGAACAAAATTAGTCTATGAAACTTGGAGTTTGTCGCGCTTTGCAGCCTAGGTGGAACATGATATATGTTTGTCTTTACGACGTTTCGCAAGCACGAGTGGTTCGCATCTTCAGAGGTGTGCCAATTGTGTTCCACCAGGGCCCAAAAGCCCGAAAACTCCCCATGTTATTCAGATTTACCAAGCGAAAATGGCGAAAACAAACAGGGCCAGCACGCTACCAATCAAAATTGCCCAGACCATAAAGCTCACATTGAATCGGAAGAGGATCAACAGGCCCATGGCGATAACTGTAATAAAATTCGGCAATTTCATTATTTCGCCTAGAAATGTGTGTTTTTTAATTGCTAAAGCTGGGCGATTGTGAATTGAGGAGAAGAATTATCGGTTTCTTCTTGTTCACAGGAGGGACTTTTTTTTGTGGATGCTTATCAACATTCCATCTCTTCTTTGGAGAGATGTTCTTGAGGAAGATTGAAGGATTGTTCTTGAGGAAGAACACCTAGAGTATGAAGCAATGGAAAGAAGCTGGACAGGTGCAAGATTATGCCAACATTTCCTGTTTTTCGTCCCGTTTTTGCTCATTTCTCGGAAGCAAAATGAGCAAGAGCTCTCGTTTTTACATCATTCCAGAGAGAACTAAATGGGCTTTTTAGAAAGTGAAACATCGAGAAGGAAATGTTAGCAGTTTTCTCAAGAAAGTATTGATTTCAAGAAGTTTTAGATTTGCGCGCTTTGTCTGGGTGGCAAAATCGACTCAACATGACGTTGCTTTTTTCGAAATTTCTCAAGAACCATTTGAGCCACAAGATTCGTTCGGGCATCGGTGGAAAGAGAATTGAAAGCTCGATTTAGTCGTACCAAGATGACTGAGGAAATTCGAGTAGTTTTGACCCAGAAAAAGAAATTTGAATATTAGACACTCAGGTGCAAGATTAAGCCAAAATTTCCTGTTTTCCGTCCCGTTTTTGCTCATTTCTCGGAAGCAAAATGAGCAAAAGCGCTC
>NW_026019016.1:13061703-13062911 GCF_020466585.1 Dendroctonus ponderosae
AGACACTTAGGTGCAAGATTAAGCCAAAATTTCATGTTTTCCGTCCCGTTTTTGCTCATTTCTCGGAAGCAAAATGAGCAAAAGCGCTCATTTTTTCATCATTCCAGAGAGAACTAAATGGCCTTTTTAGAAAATTAAGCATCGATAAGGAAATGTTGGCAGTTTTCGCAAAAAACTCTTGATTGCAAGAAGTGATTTGCGCGCTTTGTCTGAGTGGCAAAATCGACTCAACATGACTTTCGTTTTTTCGAAATTTCTCAAGAACCATTTGAGCCAGAAAATTCGTTTGGGCATCGTTGGAAAGCGAATTGAAAAACAAATCTGTATACCTAATACGAACTGTTTATAACTTACGTATTGATAAAAAGCAGGAAATTATCAGCTGCCACTTGATACTGGCGTAATAGGAAGCTAAATCTTCATCCTCAATCTGCGAATCATAGTTTTCGTAGTCATAGTCAACAGTACTCTTCATAGCGTTTTGGTGGCGGATGGTCGATTGTTTCAAACAAACCCCGTTATAGACCAGACTGGGCAAAAAGTCGATTATTCCAAAAGCGTTTTTGGCGATTTTGCCGATGCTACTTACTATTCATTGGGGCAAGTTGCTAGGCAGGAGCCTCGTTTTATCGTCCATGTCGAAGAGTCCGCCCCAGCAAATGTATCGTCGTATTTTATATAGCTGAGGGAAGTAAATTTGCATTCGCTGTGGTTTATATATAAAAAAAACTCACGGTTTAGTAGTCAAATCCTGGCCAGAACACGCAACTCCATCCCGATGCTGATTGATCTCCCCACAAACGTCCCCACAGCTATCGTATCCCACAGTGAGCCTCTTAATGTCTGAGTGCATCATCGTGTAGATCAGAAACGGGATCTGAGCACACGATTTGTATCAGTGAAAATTGCAAAAAATACCGATCTTCTAGTTACCAGAATAACGATGGATGCTATTAAGGTGATGAGCCAGCGCACATTTGTGGCTTTCCTATTGGCTGGGATTTCGGGAATATTTACCGCATCCAAGCTCACATTGGGGGCAAGTTTTTTAAAGTCTATCAGCTAAAAACATACATTTAATATACAGGGTTCTAAGAGAGATTTGAACAGAAAAAGTTGGCATAAGCGCTCTTAAAAGGAAAAATGATTGCCTATGACTATCACAAGAGATAGACGTTCGAGGCCATTCCTTGAAACTAATGGGTTTT
>NW_026019016.1:13063910-13071628 GCF_020466585.1 Dendroctonus ponderosae
ATTACTATCAATAATTGCAGCGCAAACAAATAACTGAAAAACATTAGCAAATAAAAAAAAATGCGTTTTCTCATTTGCTCCTTCCAATTATTCTAGATCGCTATTGCTCACCTCTTCTGGCTGCAGAATGCTGCTGTTCAGCCCCATATCGGATTCCGTCTTATTTGGAACTATAACAATTAAACCCGGTGAGAATTTTGCGTTAAATTAGGCTTAAAAATTTACATTGCAAGAAACAGAAAAACACTCACTTCGCTCCATGATGAGCCAGGTGAATGAGACTCATTCGAGAGGAAAAGTCCACCGTACATTAAGTCATTACAGTGCAATTAACATCCAAATAAATAAATGAGTCAGTAGGCCAGAGGTTAGTGGATAAGCTCGTCTTACCAAGCCTGTCTTACCAGGCAATTGAAATAGGCAGAATAGCAGGCAAATGTAATTACAATTTTTCAGCTTTGTGGGCGTTTGTACCGGTTTTTAGACGGGAAATATTGATTTATAACAAATGCAAAAAATCTCCTAACATTTACAGGGTTAATTCGAACCATAAATTCGAGAGATCTCAAATCTCAGAGATTGTTGGGTTGAGTAATAGATAGAAGTTGAGCCTAAGATTCAATTTCCAAAAAATTCTGCATCGATTCATGAAAAGAGTTTGGTTTTGTCTTTTGCAACAATTGCTTGAAATTGCTATTTTTGAAGATGGAAGTTACTTTGTGATTGCGAAACGCCAGAAATAAATTATTTTCTACAACGGCTTGAAGCCCGAAATATCGCCAGTAAAATGCATTAAAACGCAAGGAAACGCATCTTTTACCATCATGTTTGATCCCATATGTATTCTTCTCTAATCTAATCTTATCGACGTTTCGATTTACTTACATGCATTGATACATCGATGCAAAAACCTTCAATTGATTGGCGCTTCAGTAATTTATCGCGCGTACTTTAGCCTTTATAAATGTTTTTTTATTGTCGGTTTGCTTCTTTTTCCCTCTGCCTTTTCTTGAAATGTCTATTTACGCAATCTGCTGCTAAATCGGGCATTGTTGACACTGCAGAGCAGGAAAGTTTCAAATTTGCACCGTCCTTTTGACTAAATTGCAAGGGTTTCTAAACAAAATTGCCCCTTCTAAACTGAAAGACATTTTGACCTGCCGAGAGTGGCGTTGAAAAGAAAAAAGTCGGTTTTATCAACTGGGAAAGTGCCGATTTTCTGTCACCCGCAGGAAAAGTTGCAGACATTTTCAAATGCGGGCATTTTTGCTCAATTTTCCGAAACCTCGCACAGATTCGCGAAAAAATCGCTTCTTTCAATCTGGAACAGACAACAATTTGCCAAGTTTACTTTATAGATCGGGCACTATCGGTGCGGCAGACATGGAAAGTTTCGAATTTGCATCATCCTCAGGGCCTTTTAAAGGAATTTTTCAAAATTTGTGCGCAAAGTTTCTTAAAAAATGCCTCGTCCCATGAAAAAAAAACACATTAACTTGCTGTGCCCGTAATTGGAAAGCTAAAAGTTCGTTTTGCAAACTGCAAAAGTGTGGATTTGCTTGTGTGATTGTTAATACTGCGAATTTTAGGTCAGTTTTGTGTGCATATTTGACGATTTTAATAATTTCAAGAATTCTGCTCGATTAAACGATAAGCGAATGGAACACGATAGATTTTATGTCAGGGGTAGATGGAACATTGAATTGATTTAGTCACAAACCTGCAGAAATAAATTATTAAAACTATCAAGATGGTCAGACAAGGAGATAAAGTTGTGAAATATATTAGATAAAAAAACAAACATTGAAGATTTAAAATATAAATTTAAAATAATTGTGGGATTTACCTGATAAATAGTTTCAAAACGAACCACGATCAATACAATGAGGTCAAGTACTAACTGAATGCTTTTCCACATTAGAATAACGCAAAACATTATTCCACATACTCATAAATCGTGAGGTAGAACAGCATCATGTCTCTCTCGAACTCAGCGCAAATCAGTACTATCAGCAACAGAGTGGGTGAGACGGAATGAACTCAGATAAATTGATTTCCTCAACTTCATGGCAATATGAATGAGATTACGATATGGTTCTAGGAACTGTTGATTACGTTTTCTCTTTTCCCGGACTCTTTAGTCAGAGACTAAACAAAGAAAATTTCGCAAAATGTCTTGATTTTTCCATCATTGCCACCGGAAAGAGGCGAGGAGTTCAGGATCCTCAAAAACACACCGGACTTCAGACCCCAAATAATCAACATTTTATGTCCATTCAGAGTCGATTTTGAGCGGTAGCGATTTTCAACCGACGATTTCGTCCCTATTCTGGACTCAAAAACTTGAAATTTGCACATTAAGGAGCTTTTGAGGTCGCAAAGAATCCAATGAGCTCAAAAAACACGGTAGAGAAATTTTGATTTTTGACCGAAAATTTCGTAAGGGGGGAGGGTTGATTTTTTCGAAAAATATGAAATCTCTCAAAATTTTTCGATTTTTCCATCATTGTCACCGGAAAGAGTCGAGGAATGTAAGGAGATCCTTAAAAACACACTGAACTCTTCAGATCCGAAATAATCAACATTTTCTGTCCATTCTGAGTCGTTTTTGAGCGGTACCGATTTTCAACCGACGATTTCTTCCTTATTCTGGACTCAAAAACTTGAAATTTGCACATTAAGAAGCGTCTGAGGGCGCAAAGAATCCAATGAGCTCAAAAAACACGGTTGAGAAATTTTGATTTTTGACCGAAAATTTCGTAAGGGGGGAGGGTTGATTTTTCCGAAAAAAATAAAATCTTTCTAAATGTCGCGATTTTTCCATCATTGTCACCGGAAAGAGTCAAGGAATGCAGGGAGATCCTTAAAAACACACTGGACTCTTCAGATCCGAAATAATCAACATTTTATGTCCATTTTGAGTCGTTTTCGAGGGGTACCGATTTTCAGTCGACGATTTCTTCTCTATTCTGGACTCAAAAACTTGAAATTTGCACATTAAGGAGCTTCTGAGGTCGCAAAGGATCCAATGAGCGCAAAAAACACGGTTGTAAAATTTTGATTTTTGATCGAAAATTTCGTAAGGGGGGAGGGTTGATTTTTTCTAAAAATATGAAATGTCTCAAAATTTCTCGATTTTTCCATCATTGTCACCGGAAAGAGTCGAGGAATGCAGGGAGATCCTTAAAAACACACTGAACTCTTCAGATCCGAAATAATCAACATTTTCTGTCCATTTTGACTCGTTTTTGAGCGGTACCGGTTTTCAACCGACGATTTCTTCCCTATTATGGACTCAAGAACTTGAAATTTGCACACTAAGGAGCTTCTGAGATCGCAAAGAATCCAATGAGCGCAAAAAACACAGTTGTGAAATTTTGATTTTTAACCGAAAATTTCGTAAGGGGGGAGGGTTGATTTTTTCGAAAAATATAAAATCTCTCAAAATGTCTCGATTTTTCCATCAATGTCACCGGAAAGAGTCGAGGAATGCTAGGAGATCCTCAAAAACACACCGGACTCTTCAGACCCCAAATAATCAACATTTTATGTCCATTCAGAGTCGATTTTGAGCGGTACCGATTTTCAAAGGACGATTTCTTCCCTATTCTGGACTCAAAAACTTGAAATTTGCACATTAAGGAGCTTCTGAGGTCGCAAAGAATCCAATGAGGGCAAAAAACACGGTTGTGAAATTTTGATTTTTGATCGAAAATTTCGTAATGGGGGAGGGTTGATTTTTTCGAAAAATATAAACCTCTCAAATCGTCTCGATTTTTGCATCATTGTCACCGGAAAGAGTCGAGGAATGCAAGGAGATCCTTAAAAACACACTGCGCTCTTCAGATCCGAAATAATCAACATTTTATGTCCATTCTGACTCGTTTTTGAGCGGTACCGGTTTTCAACCGACGATTTCTTCCCTATTCTGGACTCAAAAACTTGAAATTTGCACATTAAGGAGCTTCTGAGGTCGCAAAGAATCCAATAAGCCCAAAAAACACGGTTGTGAATTTTTGATTTTTGATCGAAAATTTCGTAAGGGGGGAGGGTTGATTTTTTCGAAAAATATAAAATATCTCAAAATGTCTCGATTTTTCCATCATTGTCACCGGAAAGAGTCGAGGAATGCAAGGAGATCCTTAAAAACACACTGGACTCTTCAGATCCGAAATAATCAACATTTTCTGTCCATTTTGACTCGTTTTTGAGCGGTAGCGATTTTCAACCGACGATTTCGTCCCTATTCTGGACTCAAAAACTTGAAATTTGCACATTAAGGAGCTTCTGAGGGCGCAAAGAATCTAATGAGCGCAAAAAACACGGTTGTGAAATTTTGATTTTTGACAGAAAATTTCGTAATGGGGGAGGGTTGATTTTTTTCGAAAAATATAAAATCTCTCAAAATGTCTCGATTGTTCCATCAATGTCACCGGAAAGAGTCGAGGAATGCAGGGAGATCCTTAAAAACACACTGTACTCTTCGGATCCGAAATGGTCAACATTTTCTGTCCATTCTGAGTCGTTTTTGAGCGGTACCGGTTTTCAACCGACGATTTCTTCCCAATTATGGACTCAAAAACTTGAAATTTGCACATTAAGGAGCTTCTGAGGTCGCAAAGAATGGAATGAGCGCAAAAAACACGGTTGTGAAATTTTAATTTTTGATCGAAAATTTTGAAATGGGGGAGGGTTAATTTTTTCGAAAAATATAAAAAATCTCAAAATGTCTCGATTTGTCCATCAATGTCACCGGAAAGAGTCGAGGAATGCAGGGAGATCTTTAAAAACGCACTGGACTCTTCAGATTCGAAATAATCAACATTTTCTGTCCATTTTGAGTCGTTTTTGAGCGGTACCGATTTTCAACCGACGATTTCTTCCCAATTATGGACTCAAAAACTTGAAATTTGCACATTAAGGAGCTTCTGAGGTCGCAAAGAATCCAATGAGCGCAAAAAACACGGTTGTGAAATTTTGATTTTTGACCGAAAATTTCGTAAGGGGGGAGGGTTGACTTTTTCGAAAAATATAAAATCTCTCAAAATGTCTCGATTTTTCCATCATTGTCACCGGAAAGAGTCGAGGAATGCAAGGAGATCCTTAAAAACACACTGGACTCTTCAGATTCGAAATAATCAACATTTTATGTCCATTCTGAGTCGTTTTTGAGCGGTACCGGTTTTCACCGACGATTTTTTCCCTATTATGGACTCAAAAACTTGAAATTTGCACACTAAGGAGCTTCTGAGATCGCAAAGAATCCAATGAGCGCAAAAAACACGGTTGTGAAATTTTGATTTTTGACCGAAAATTTCGTAGGGGGGGAGGGTTGATTTTTCCGAAACAAATAAAATCTTTCGAAATGTCGCGATTTTTCCATCATTGTCACCGGAAAGAGTCAAGGAATGCAGGGAGATCCTTAAAAACACACTGAACTCTTCAGATCCGAAATAATCAACATTTTCTGTCCATTTTGACTCGTTTTTGAGCGGTAGCGATTTTCAACCGACGATTTCTTCCCAATTGTGGACCCAAAAACTTGAAATTTGCACACTAAGGAGCTTCTGAGGTCGCAAAGAATCCATTGAGTGCAAAAAACACGGTTGTAAAATTTTGATTTTTGATCGAAAATTTCGTAAGGGTGGAGTTAGGGTTTTTTTCCGCGCCTCCCTTACTTCCAAACTTAACTCCCATTGACTCCCATTGAATCCATCAGACGTTCGGCCTGCAGGCCCGATACACGGCCGGCATATTTGAACCCCCGCAGGCCCGTGGAAGTGAATTTGGCCCCCGGCTGAGCCTCTTTTAGTGCAAGGGGGCGGCACTAGGGCTGCACTGATGCCCCATATTTATATTTTACGAGCCGGCCTGTTCTCGATATTTATTGTTTTTGTTGCGCGGCATCAAAGAACCATCCCCTGTTCGGCCAAATCGATTTTCCTGCATAGGAAATTGGGGTGGTAAATGGTTTTTTGCATTTAGAGCACGAACAAGCCGTGAATTTCGCATTTTCCTTCCAACGTCTTGTTCAGAATCCATGTGTTTGGGTGGGTTGCTGGCGATGATTAAGTTTTTCGTCAAAAATAGTTACAGGATTCCTGTATTATGCTGAACTAGGAGGATTTCGAATTTCAATAAAACCAGTCGCCATAGGGGTTTTCTTTCGTTTCTGTTTGCCCGGAACGAGCCAAAATTCTGTTTTGTTTAAACTAAGCGAGCCCATTTTCGAGCTAAATTGTTCATTGTAATTTTGAAGCCTGCGGGGCCAAATTCTGTGGGCGCGCAGCGCGTTCCTCGGGCGCTCCAATGGCGTGCCGCAAAAAACCTCGTTTTTTGCTTAGTTTCGTTTTAGTTTCACCCAGCTCGATGGGGATAAAGTTGGCCAAAGTTGTCCGACGATGCGTCAGGATGGAACTCGCCCGTTTTTTGCTCGTTGCCCAAATCGACTCGTTGGGTAAATATTTGATTTTTTCCCGAAAAACGTCGTTATCGTAGTAGAAAAACCCGCTTTCTCAATTCCAAGTAAACAACCTTTAAATGTACAAAGTTTCCGGAAGAAATGGTGCAAAGGGTGTACGAGTATTCATTTCTATCGCGTTTTACAGGGGATTCTTTAAAAATTCCGCATTCAAATCGAGCAAAAGCTACGAGGGTGCGTGGTTTGTCATTAGCTAGAGAATGGTTGGCTTTCCCACTCCTGCTGGCGTCAGTTTGGTAACATTTTTCCTCAACTCTGGGCGATTTTTTACATGTCTACTTTTCCAAAAGTGTTTGAAACTTTTTCGATTTTGAGTGTTCAGTGCGAATTTTCCCCAGTCGCATTTTTTCACTTATTCAAAGAAAATTCCCGCTTCAAAATTCTGGACTTTTCCCAAAGCGAATTTTTACTGGAAAAATTTTTTGCTCAAAATGAGGCCAGCTAGAAAGTTGCTTTTAACACCCTTCCATAGAGGACGTTAGGATTCAAAGTTTCTAGCTAGAAAAAGCTGCACTTTTCCCCCAATAGGGTGTTTTCATTGTAACAAAAATTCCTACAAACTGAACATTAATCTATAGTAATATGTATATGTGAAAGAGTTAATAAGTTTATACTATCTATCTATTGCTATTTTGTTAAATATTTAATAAACAAAGTCGGCAAAAATTCTAATTATTCATGAATCTCTAAAACTATTGGTTGTACCACAAACACCACTTATTTTGTGATCCATACATGTCACTATTTTCCATTATGCAAGATAATAATAATCAATAAAATAATGATAATCACAATAACTTAAATAATAAAACAAAGCTGCGAAAACAACAAAATAAACGCGAGACACTTTGTTGATATGACCTGCTACGTCACAATCGGGATAGGCAACCGACGATACGGATTCGGTGTTTTTGGCGGAAAATATCTGATTTGAATTTAAA
Organism: Dendroctonus ponderosae; assembly: GCF_020466585.1. Taxonomy (NCBI): domain Eukaryota; kingdom Metazoa; phylum Arthropoda; class Insecta; order Coleoptera; family Curculionidae; genus Dendroctonus; species Dendroctonus ponderosae. The sequence goes on from NW_026019016.1 coordinate 13,071,333, forward strand.
TTAGCTTTAAAATTATTATGGAGACTTTGTCTCTATAGGTTTCATCAGAAATCTGTAACCTCCAAAGAGATAGAAGCATAATTTGTAGAATTCTGGAACATTTTGATGGATATCGTAAAAACGCAGAACCCTGCCCGAATAATCATTAGAACCTTTTTGATCGATAGCACTTGAGGCAGAGCGCCTCAAGTGATATCGATCACGCAATGCACATTTTTATTGTTTTCTAACCTTAAAAAGTTACGACAAAAATACCAACTTCTAGAGCTTCAAGATGCCAACAAGAGCTTCTAGCT
>NW_026019016.1:13072627-13074880 GCF_020466585.1 Dendroctonus ponderosae
TTGAAACCTTAAATTTGTCTCTTGGAAAGACAAATTTACGGTTTCAAGAAGGCAAAGACCTAAAAGAACGTTGATTTTTACCAATCATGAGTTTGAGTAAATTTTAAATCTGATGATGGCGCTGTTATGTCGCCGAAACGTAATGACAAAATTTGTACTTCACACTTTGACTGAGACCCATTAAAGATAAGAATGTCATATTAAAAAACGTATGAAACAGAATCGAGTTAGTGGCAAAGAAAAATGCAAAACTCAAATCGCAAAATTCCCTTTCAACCATACAACGAAGCCAGATCAGGGGTGGAGTGTTTCATGTCGTGTCCACGTCATCGGAACGCAAAAATCCCTGTTTCCAACTCATTATAATCCAGAGAGGCTCCAGGCGACAAACCACCAAGACGCGATTCGCTTGCGAACTTTACCAACACCGGAAAACCTAAAATTAATTTGGTAAGAAGTAGCGAATACGAAGGGGTAGTTTTTACTGTGTTTTAATTAGTTGCAGGATAGCGAATTAGCTGCCAGTCGCGATTTAATTAAATTTTTAATGGAAACAACAGGAACTGTAACCTGGAACGCGGTGACGCGCCAAGCATCAAAAGACGCCCACAATGGATACGATCTGGCCGCTTTGTGTTCAAATCAGGCTGATTTTTTCAACAATTTGCAGGATTTCAAGTAATCCTGCCTAAATATGACTAGCCATATAATTTTCTAAACCAGCCGCCCTGGAGGAGGTTCCTTGCAGGCCGGCACATTTTCCAAAACGGACGAATATCAGCAGGTTTTGCGGGGCTTTTGTTTACCGAGTTCCGCAGGCCGAACCGCTCTCTGTTCAAACACGGCGTAATCATCGGATATACCTGGACGCAAGCCCGGGGGGCGAAGCGCCCCGAGGGCCCCTTTTTTCAGGTGCGGGCTCCGGTGGGCTCAGTAGCGCCGAACAACAAAAATATTCATCAAACATTAATGCGACTGAAAACAAGTCTTCTTGTCCAGATGTCTGTACATGGCTGGACATTTTCATCAGCTGGAAGCTCAGAGATTCTTCAGCGTAAATATATGGGAAGAAGGCTCCAGCCCGACGACTTTTTTTTTAATATGCCTTAGATGCTCAAATCTCCAGTTTTGATCTTCCAAGTTTTTTTTTTAGTTTTTAAAGTAGTAGAAAAGGTGGCGCTTTGAAAACTTTCCACTCTGCAGAAGACACTTCTTGACACCAGAAAGTCCGGAAAATATCATTCCAATCCAAGAACTCCGTGATTTTTAAATACCTTTGAAGCCCAATTATTGCACATTCTGCAGACCGCGCTTCTTAAATCCGTAACTTTGACACTGAAAAAGCCCGAGTCTTAAAATTGTCTCACCCTGTAGAGAATATTCATGCAAAACATCCCGAGAAGTTTCATTCCAAAACAAGAACTTCTGGATTTTTTAACTGTTGTTGAAATATGCGGCAGGCGCTCAATTTTTGCACTTTTTACCGACCGGATTACTTCAATGCGTCACACTTAAGCTCAGAAAGCTGGGAAGCAGGAAATTTTCCATCCTATAGAATGTTTTCCAGGCAAAACCCTGAGAAATTTTCAATCCAATGCAAGAGCGCCTTGATTTTTTGAATAATTTTTAAATCTGCGGCAAAACCTCGAAGATTCAACGCATACCAGACCGCGCTTCCTGAATGCCTCAATCTAACACAAAAAAAGCCGGGGTTTAGAAATTTTGGGTCTCCATAAAAGACATTTGAAACAGATCTTCAAGAAATTTTCAATTCCGTTCAACTACGCCTTAATTTTTTAAAAATATTTGAAATTTGTACCAAAAGCTCCATTACTAAACGCTCTGCATACCGCACTGCTTAAATTCGTTAGGCCAACATCCAATCAGCTGGAACTATAAAAATTTCTCACCCTATAGGAGATATTCAAGCCAAAAAATGTGAAAGTTTTTGTTCCAATCCAACGGCTTCTTGATTTTTTCAATGACTTTCAACTATGCCACCAAAACCAAATTATTGAACATTCTACAGACCCTATTTCTAAAAATCGTTACTTCAACACTAAAACGGTCGGTGCTTTGAAAATTTTCAACTTAATAGAACACATCCAAGGCGGCCACTGTAAAAAAAATCTACTGAATCCAACGACTCCTAGATTTTTAAAACATTTGCGAAAGTTGCCGTAGAAGCTCAGTAATTTAACATTCTACCGGCCGCAGTTGCGCCATTCTTATACTAAAAAAGCTGGATTTTTC
>NW_026019016.1:13074980-13077934 GCF_020466585.1 Dendroctonus ponderosae
AATGTATTTCACAATGTTGGGGGCAAAGTAAAACAACTGGCAACAAACGTGTATTTTTGCTGTTATTGAACCACTCGGTATAATTGGCTTCAGTCGCCCAAGGGATTTTAAAATCAATATTTCCATATTCCTGATTTGCATTTGTCGGTATTTTCACGCGCTTGACAAACTTGTTTGTGTGTTAATGTCCGAGAATTTTAATTAAGATTGAACTCTAGATGAGTTTCCGAAAATTTTTTTATTGTCCGAACTGTTTTTAGTTTTGCGCGATAACATTTAGCTGTTTGAGGTCAATCTAAATCTTTTTTGAGATAATAAAAATGAAAACTTGATAGACAAAGTTACGCTTTGTCCGCAGAGTGTGAATGACCATCACCTACCAGAAGCATTAAGTTTGAATGCAATCTTTGCCGCATCAGTAGTGGTCGGAAAACACAGAAAAACACTAAAACCGTTTTTTTCGTCAACGCAATAATCTGTGTTTTCGTAAACAGTGCCGCATTTCTGATGTGGCATCCAAAGAGTCCCGGTTTCTTGAACGAAAAACTCATCAAATCGATCGCTGATATTCAACTGGTAATATTGGCACGGTAAAACGCCCACTGTGAAGTTCGTTTGAAGGGAAACGTTTCTTATAAACTGAGTTTTCTCTTTGTAGAGCGGAAACTCGAAAAACTCACTAGTGTTTTTTGCGCGGCATGTTTTGTTTGGTGAGAGGTAAAAGCCGTCTTTGCAACATTTTCGAATGCAAACACTTGGACCGCAACCGCAGTTCTCCACTTTTAAGTCCCGATAGAATGTCGCATTGCTGGTCTCCCGGCAGAAATCAACACTTTCACTCAATCCAGGCAAAAATGCCAAAATCACCAAAGCGAAATGCATCTTAATTAATTTTTATTGATTTTATTGACCACTTCCGGATCGTTTTGCCCGAAAACTGTGCAAATCGTCGGCCTACCAAGGCATGTTAACTGTGCGAAGAACCTCACTCGATTATCGGGCGAATTAAGTGGATATCTTCTACATTGGCGAAATGAACGAATGTAAATAAACCTGTTGATGTTCGTCTCCCTGCCTCGGGAAATATGAAAAATTAAATAGATACTGGTGTTTCCAATTTAATTATGCGCTGTGTTATCAGCGATTCACTGTTGAAATGCTCTTAGTCGAGTGCTTTTTCTAGTGGGAAAACATTTAATTAACGCAATGTAATTACATTGATTAGTTCTATTAAACGATCGTTACTTTTACTGTCGGTATCTTCCTTCAGTTAATATTTGCTCTAATATCGCTCTCATTTTTGCTGTTTTTCATTTCTTTAAAAGCTCCATTTTAAATATGTATTTGATGAGTTTTCTGAACATCTTTTGTCCATTTGCTAGATGAATATGTTCTGTCCCAACATCTTCAAAATTCCTTCAAAATATTGATACCATCTTTACTCTTCGTATAATTGACAAATTTCATTCAAGGTTCTTCACGGGTGCCACTATTTTATCGTACAAAATTGGTTGACAAAAGCTTTAGAAACCGGTTTGTCCGCGACTCGATAGAGGAAACGAATGTTTTAAAGAACATCAATATTTTAAGATTCACATGCAAGTAGGAAGGAAAAAATCGCGTTACACCGCTCGCTTCTGAGGTTGAAATTTGCCAAATTTTGTCGGGATTTTAAAAATTTTATAATTTTTTTCTGTGGGATTGTGGTCAAATGGAATTTTGTATTTTTATGTTTTATTTTTTTTTAATTGTGTATATTTTCTTGACTGTATTTCAACTTAATTCAAAAAGAATTCCTGGGTTCCAGTCAATTTAATTGTTTACCATTTAAAATGTCACAAAAACGTTTCGGTGCTTTTCTCCACCATCATCAGTTATGGTTGTTCCTACCTTCACATTTGGCAAGCCACTTGTGAAGGTAGGAACAACCATACATACAAACTGATGATGGTGGAGAAAAGCACCGAAACGTTTTTGTGACATTTTAAATGGTAAACAATAAAATTGACTGAAACCCAGGAATTTCTTTTGATTTTTTTTTTTTAGTTTTTCCTCATCACATCATTTTCAAAGATATTTTGAAATCAAAAGACAATTAAAAAATGTATGAACAATTCGTTTTCATTAGGAAAACAAGGAAGACAAAACCGGTTTTTGGAAAAAATGCGTCTCTCTTCACATCAGTGAAATCAAGTGAAAAAATCCGTTCAAACATTTGTTTCTTAGTTTCTGCTTTATTACGATTTAGTATTCTTTTCTTTCCACTATTTTTTTAAATCCTGTGGACTTCTTAGTGTATCCAGATTTGTCTAAATTATTTTAATATTCAAAGGCGATTTGAACTGAAAAGTACCAATTTTAAGATAAACCGCACTTTAACTCCTTGTTGTCTTTAATGTAAAGACACTTTGTACAACTTTTTTTTGGCTTTTTTCTAGCATTTTAAATTATTTTCCAACATCTTCGAAGAAAGGCAGGTGACTCTTAAATTTTTTCCCTCAAGCCCTTAAAAGTCGGGTTTTTAACTAGTTTAATTTAAGAAAATATACCTAAAACTTACAAAAGCGCTTGAAACTATCAATGTGAATAAATAATACGGACAGCCGTGAAATGAACAGTCATTAATTAATTTTAATGGATGTTTTCATGTGGTTTCTGTGAAAATTGAAAACAGTTCTAAATTGCTAATTAATTAGATTAATAAGCTAAATTAATAATTAATAAAATAATTTTGAAGAGATAAACTTGCAAGCACAATCGGCCCAGTAATTATAGCTCAAAGAGTAATCAAAGTATGGAAAAAGGGTTAATAAAACCGCTACAAATGCTGAGTTTGCATAAAAAACACGTTTCTGAATCTTCGAGTGAGAAATGTAAAAGTGTGCTTAAAATATGGCTCAAATTTGTCGCTTATTTGGTCTATTGTTGTTATAGGCAAAATTTGTTCTTTAAAG
>NW_026019016.1:13078411-13078540 GCF_020466585.1 Dendroctonus ponderosae
TTCTTTCTGGTCTTGCTTAAGAAAACGAACTTTTTCACAGGTATATTTTTTAATTTGAAAGTCTCTTTGGGAAATGATCAAAGTATGGAAAAAGTGTTAATAAAACCGCTACAAATGCTGAGTTTGCAT
>NW_026019016.1:13078640-13080443 GCF_020466585.1 Dendroctonus ponderosae
GATGCCAGCTACGTTCCCAAATGGAAAAGTCAGTTTCACTTTAATTCTCGAACGACCAGTGTGGGCACTCGAAGTGAACGCCCCTCTGAAGATGATTGCCATGTGTGCTAGCGAAACGTCTGAAACCCCTAAAAAATTACCAATCGGTGTGGAAATTGAATTTAAAGAAAGTTTGGAATGCTTAAATAGTTTTTTGGTCTGATAAAACTGGCATGTGATAAAAAACGAACTTCAGTGAAATAGTTAAATGGTCTAAAGTCCGAAATTGCCCTTTAATACAAAAACAATTGACAGATTAGAGTAAATAATGAAAAATCGTCCAAAAACGATGAAAGGAAATAGAGAAGTATTTTTGGCCACATTCACCCTATATTTGAACGTATAAATGCCCTAGAAAAAAAACTTCTTTACAGCAGCCCTAAAGGAAGAATGGTGAAGCAAACAGTGCTTATGATGGTTCGAGTGAAGACAAAGCAAATGTATTTCAAACACAAGAAAACGAGCTGAAACAAGAAGAAAATGCTGCAGGACACAAAAAAATAATGGCCCGATTCGAAGCATCAAAGTCTGAAGGCTTTTAAGTGCAAAACCAAAAAATTGCTCTCGACAATGGGAAAAGCAATAAAAAGCTTCAGGCCCAAAACAATGAAATTGTAGAAAAATTGAAGAAAAGTCTAGTAAACACAGAGGAATTTCCAAATGGAACCCCGATTTCAAATGACCAGCTGAACCTAATGGGAACCATCCGAACAAATCAATAAACAGAAAAAACATTGCAACAAGCCTGTAGTTCTATACGATTTATTTGGCCAGAAAGAAAAATAATCAACCGGATCCAAGGCTTGTTTGGTACATTTGGTGGTACGCATCATTTACAGTTCTTTGATGTCGCAGCTTTTCAAGCTCCGTGCGTTTTTTGTTTGTTAACACAACACGGATTTTTGCGTTTTTTCCTCGTTTGCTTGTTTGTCTAATTGGCGCCGAATTAATGCTTAAATCAGGGGCAATTATTCACTTTTTTTTATGGTAGAACTTGAGCAATCTGAACTGGAAACTGGCAAAATCGGCCACTCCAGTCGGTTGTTGCTTCTAGGCAAAAATAGAACAGTATCCGGTGCGCTTTTCATAAAGTTTTATCGGGAAAATGCTTCTGGGTTTATTTTCAAAGCGACTTTAAATACCTCAATTGCTTAAGTGAGATAATATTGGTGGCAAAACAGACGCAAAATGTACCGACAAAATTCGATAGAAATTTTAATGGAACACTTGGTACTTATGAGGCTTTGCGTTTAATAACTTTACAGTAAATTAGATGATCAATTGATATGAAACAATCTAATCTTTTTCGCAAAACGAAGCTTAAAAGCCGGCATTTCTCCGTAAAATGTTTCGAAAAAAATTGGAAAACTTCGTCATTTTAATGTTTTTTGAATCATTCTTGCTAATCAACAGGCGTGTATGAGTTAATTAATTTGCAGAAGTGCACCCATCACGAACATAACTCCTGATGCGGGCAATAAACTCACTTTTTCCACTGCATAAATTTAAGAACAAATGTCTAACAAAAGTACACATTTTTTTTTAATAGAATCCACCCGTAAAGCAGCAGTTTAGATGGTAAAATTTCAGCAATCTATGGCTGAGCGTTGGGGGTTTCGATTACTATTTGTACTGTCCCAAAGGGATTTGGGTTTTCGCGAAAAACCCGGACTAATTAGGGGTGTGGGTCTAGGCGGGGCACTTTTTCCGGACATTTGTTATTCACCACTACGTTTAGTCAATGAACGGTCGTCTAGGGAAAAC
>NW_026019016.1:13080543-13082219 GCF_020466585.1 Dendroctonus ponderosae
CGATTCATAGTTTGATGAAACAATCGAGTTGTGAGTTCTTGAGTGTCGCGATACAAAAACTACCAGAACTTTTTTTTTGGTGGATGGAATCAACTAATTTTTTTTTTGATTGATGCACTAATCATTTGTTCAGAATTTTGAGCTCTTTGTAAAATCTTGTAGCATTCAAAGTTTTTGCGCAAAAAAATGTGTATAAGTGGCAAGAAAACAGAAATATTTTTTTCGCAAAAACTATGAATGCTACAAGATTTTACAAAGGGCACAAAATTGTGAACAAATGATTAGTGCATCAACCAAAAAAAAATGAGTTGATTCCATCCATCAAATAAAAAGTTCTGGTGGTTTTTGTATCACGACACTCAAGAATTCACCACTTGTCCAAAACGGCTGAACTCGATTGTTTCATCAAACCATGAATCCTACATAAGAACACATTCCCAGCGAGTTTCACCAAAATACATCGAACCATTCTACCGATATTTCGAAAAGGAAAATTTTTTGAACAACTTTGCCCATCAATAGCAGAGGAGCCAGACAAAAATTAGGTCAGATCGTCTTCTTTTGGTGCAAAGAATATCGCGGTATCCTTTTGATCATGTGCCTACGGGACACCCTGTATAACAGAACGTTCAATTGAGTGAGACTGAGTTTAACATTCAGCAACGTAGTTGGCATCGGCCATCTCACTCGCGCCCTTAGGATGCCAAGAGAGATAGAACATGGACTGTCGGTTGCTATGTTCCAACTTGACACCTTCATGGCACAAAATATCGGAGTTTTGAAACAAAAAAGTGTGTCATTAACTGTGAGTGTCAGAAACTGATAATTTTTAGTTCAAAAAAACTTTCCAAATATTGGAAAACAGCACTTGGAACGAAAAAGGTGYGGTGTTTAAKAGCCGGCCAATCAAAGCAATCGATTCGCATAAAATAGCCCCAAACCGTAAAAACTTYTACGCCWCCAWTGCGTCAAGCGCACAAAGCAAATTATTAAAGTCTGTTGTTTCATCAACAGTTTAACAACATGCATTGTTCCACGGCTTTCTCAGTCAAACAATTCGTATTATTCCCGCTTAATCGCCTGATATGGGCAAGAGGTAAGATACCGCGAACATGCTATCTTTATGACCCCCTAATAATTCTTCTAGAGACAGCCTGAAGTTCAGTGTTTTAAAGTCATGTTTTCGCCGAGCAAGTGTAAGTGTGTGACCATTCTATTAGCCTGGATATTGGCGCTGAACTTTAACGCCGCTGATGATAGTTCTTGTTCGGTAACAGTGGATATTAGCGATGGGGTAGTGGAAGGTGCAAACATTACCAAAGATGGCGTAACCTACATGCCCGGAAAGTACTTTGAAGATGGAACCACCATCAAAGGGTGTGTGTGCCAAGTGAAGACTTGCCTAAGACGCTGCTGCTCGAGCAATGAAACTCTTACGGAAAGCGCAGATGGCGGGACAGCGTGCGAAGCATCCAATTCCAGTGTGGACGTTTTGCAGGGTCTTCAAGCCGTTTCTGAAGCAAACGTGTCCCTTTTTCACATCATATCGGTGCCAGCGCGCGAAGTTTGCCATGAAAACGAATCGAAAATCTTCGTGGACTCAGACGTGGAAATCGCCAGTTCAGGAGACCTAATTTGGGGGGCAGAAACCGTCTTCAGTTTCGATCAATATTGCA
>NW_026019016.1:13082319-13084682 GCF_020466585.1 Dendroctonus ponderosae
GTTTGAATTTTCGCAAAAAATCTGGGAAAATTTGGCAGATGTTTGAAGCAATCCTTAATAATCGTCCCAATTTTTAACATAAGTTGGTAAGAAATTGCAGTTTGAGCTGCATCCATACGCCACAAAACGCTTCAAAACATTTTCGAAAGGAAAATTGCAGAGCTGGAGCGATTGTGCATCAAAAAGCGCCAACTTCTGGACGAAGAAAAAAAATGAGGCAAAATTTAAGGGCGCCTGTAACTCTGTGTAAAAGCCAGAACTTCATTTTATATGCTATGAGAATTTCGTTTTGCGCAAAAAATCTGGTAAACATTGGCGAGTGTTTGAAGTAACACTCAGCACGCGTCTAAACGACTAGCGCAGTTGCGTAGATGTTTTTTCAAAAATTAATTTTATCAAAACTGGGCAAGCTTTTTGCAAAAAAATTTTTATCAGTGTAATATTTGCCATAACTTTTTATAAATCAACATAAAAAAAGTGAAAACACCCTATTGTGGATGGGTTTTTCAAATTTAAATGTCTTTCGCATTGGCTTTGGCAGGTTCTCTTTCAAACATTTCCCACTCAAAGCGAAGATCAGATAGAAAGTTTTCATTTATGTCCCTCTATAGAGGGCATTTGAGTCTACAATTTCTGCTAGTATCAGTTTGCTCCCCTTTTTCTCAATTGTTGGCGATTTTCCAAAAGGGGATGGTAAATGTTCCGGTTTCCTCCTTCCGCATTCGACAGCTTTTTTCAAAAAATCAGCTATAAAATCGGGGTTTACTTTGTTCGCTAGCCAAAAATAGGGTCGATTATCTCTTGTTCCTTATTGTCCACACAACTTGCGTTTTAGTGGACTACTGAAGTTGATCAAGACTGAACAACCTTCGTTAAGAAGTGTGGTGATTTCAGATTTTTTGGGAAACCTGAAACTTTCAGGATAATAAGAGTAAAGTTTTGCTTTTTTAATGCAGTTGCACGCGCCTTTCAACCTCGGCTAGGTTAAAGGAAATTAATTTTTTTGAACATCCCCGATGTGAAAGTTCCGATTTCCTCCTTCCCCATTCGACATTGATTTTTTTCAAAAAATCAGCTCCAAAATTGGGTTTTACTGTGTTCGGTAGCCAAAAATAGGTTCGACTATCTCTTGTTCTCTATTGTCCACACAACTTGCGTTTCAGTGAACTACTGAAGTTGATCATATGAAGAGCAAATTGCGGCTTGACCGAATAATTGAATGTGGTTTTTGGGCCGTTGTCGCCGGGCCTCCAAACCGACGAAACGCCTCTTAAAAGGGGCCCTGCGGGCCCCTTTTCAGCATCAGGGGGCCCTGAGCAGTTCAGGGCGAAAAGTATCGGCATTACGTCGGCAAATGATCGGCATCGCAGTATAATTAACGAGCCTGGCTCGAGGCACGCACACGAATTTTTCACTTGTTCCCACGTCACGGCTGGTTGCAACCGGCCAAGGATCGGGATCGGGCCCCATGGGCGTCTGGGCCAGTCCGGGCCTGCGGCCAGATTCGCACAGTCTTTTTACTGATAGGCGACCGAGCACGGGAAATGTCGTTCGCCGATTTTTTTTCTCGGTTTAACTCGAATGTTTCCCCTAAGCGAAAACAAGCAAAACTGCACTTTGTGCGCGTTAATAGTCAGGGGTGGTGTTGGAGGATTTTGGAACAAATCATCGAAAGCATGGGGATTTTTCAGAAGTCATCGAGCTGGCTGGTGAGTTGGTCATTCTTGCGTGGACAAAGCCAATCAATCTGAGTTTCAACATCTCAATTTCCATCACTTTTGCGCAAATGATCTTCATTCAATTGGGTAGAAACGTTCCTGTCCTGATAAAAACGTTGTCGACAGTTGCAAACGGCAAAAGCAACTGAAAATAGTCTTCCATTTCTCTTCTTCTCATTGCCCTCCATGTTCAATTGCTGCGAGGTTTCGTAGTTTTCATTCATTTCTGTAACAACGTTTGTCTTCTGGTGAAAAAACGTCGACGGCCAGACCGAAAGTAACAGAGTTTTTCAACATTCAAATTTCCATTTTTCTTTCTCGCTTCTTCCCATTATACATTTTTCATGTGCGCAATTCTTCTTTGCACTTTCGCGATTTTCCTTCCTTTAGTAAAAACGTGCTTGTTCTGATAAAAACGTCGACAGTCAAAAGCCACTGAATTATTTTTCTTCGTTCTTCCCATTACCAACCATCTTCAAATGCTTTACAATTTTCACTCATTTCTGCAACAAAGTTCTATTTTCTGGTAAAAACGTCGACAGCTTGTCTTTTATGGTCAATTGCTTGGTTGTTTCGCGATTTCCATTCATTTTTTAAACTGTTCTTAGTTTGGTAAAAATGTCGACAGCTAGACCGAAAGAAACT
>NW_026019016.1:13084782-13090284 GCF_020466585.1 Dendroctonus ponderosae
CAAAATTCCGTTTTTCTTTTGTGCAACGTTCTTGTTATGATAAAAACGTCGACAGCTTGTCTTTTATGGTCAATTGCTTGGTTGTTTCGCGATTTCCATTCATTTTTTAAACTGTTCTTAGTTTGGTAAAAACGTCGACAGCTAGACGGAAAGAAACTTAGTTTTTTAACATTCAAAATTCCGTTTTTCTTTTGTGCAACGTTCTTGTTATGATAAAAACGTCGACAGCTTGTGTCGTAGTAAATAAGAAATCTTTGATTGGCTTGCGAAAAACCGCTCCGAAGGAAGGAAAGGCCATGCAACGAAAAGAGGAAAGGATCGGAGCCGTTGGGCACATTAAATTCAATTCAATTCAGTTCTAAATATGCCCGAGCCAGTCGCAACCAGCGAGATTTATGAAAGTTTGTGCCGCAAAATGCCAAACATTAATAATGTGCGAATGGGGAAAAAATCGCGACACTACTGCTGGGCAACGATAATTTCCGAAACGAAGTAGGCAGTAATACTTAGAACTCTAGGGTAGATATATAAATATATTATATTATAAATCATAAACCATAACACCGATGCGAAAAATGCACGCTCTCTCCGCTTTTTTCATTCACCTCTGGGGTTTCACCGTACAGGGGCCAGCCGATACTTTCTGCAAGCCTACGCAGCCAAAGCGATTTTGAGCTCATCAGCTAACAACTGAAGTATCTCTATATTATTCGTTCTTTTGTTTACTAGCAAGTTGGCACTAGTTTGGAGGAAATGTGTGCAAAAAGTGTCTTGTATGTGTTAAAAAGTTTTGCTTTGGGGCGCGTTGCGAGTGCTGCCACTGCTTCCTAGATTTTTTCCCAATAATGAAACTTTCCCCATACTGCCAGTGAAGTTTCCACTTCCTAACGGAGTTGCAAGCGTCCTTCACCCTGGTCCAGTTTAAGCGGAATAAATTTTTGAAATTACCGGTTTAGGTGGAGATCTTGTTACCACCTCTTGTTGAAACTTTCGACGAATAACAAGGCTTTCTTTAAATATCTGACAGATTTTCCTAGATTTTTTTCGAAAATTCAAACTTTCTGGACATTTAAAGTGGGTTTTTTCTCGTCTAAACGAAAGGGCAAGCGCGTGTAAAGTTTGCCTATTTGCCTCATTTCAGAAAAAATAATTTTTCAAAATACTCTTTAATACAACTCGATTAAATCATTTCTCTGTCCCAAGCTTTTTTTTGTCGTCCAGCAGTTGGCGCTTTTTGATGCACAATCGCTCCAGCTCTGCAATTTTCCTTCCGAAAATGTTTTGCAGCTTTTTGTCGCGTACGTATGCGGCTCAACCTGCAATTTTTTTGCCAACTTATGTTAAAAATTGGGACGATTATTAAGGATTGCTTCAAACATCTGCCAAATTTTCCCAGATTTTTTGCGAAAATTCAAACTTTGCGGACATTTACTGTGAACTTTTGTCATCTCAATGAGGTGGCAGGCGCCGTTCAATCTGGCCTAGTTTTGACAAAATTAATTTTTGAAAATATATCGACGCAACCGAACAGACGTTAAGAAGCGTGGTGATTTTCGCTTCAAACAGTTGCCAAAATTGTCCAGATTTTTTGGCAAACCTGAAACTTTCAGCATAATAAGAGCAAAGTTTTGCTTTTTTAATGCAGTTGCACGCGCCTTCCAACCTTGGCTAGTTTAAAGGAAATTAATTTTTTTGAACACCCCGATGCAACCAAAAATCGTGTTGGGGTACATGGCAAGCGTGCGTTCAAAGAGGTTCAAATCTTTAAAGGTTAAAGATTTCTGATAAGTCTTTAGAAGCAAAGATAGTCATGCAGATGCTCTATCGAAAAGGTTCTATTGTTCAATTGAAAATCTTCAACCGATTCAGAGCTAGAAGCTCTTGTTGGCATCTTAAAGCTCTAGAAATTGGTATTTTTGTCGTAACTTTTTAAGGTTAGAAAACACTAAAAATGTGCTTTGCGTGATCGAGAGCACTTGAGGCGCTCTATCAAAAAGGTTGTAATGATTATTCGGGCAGGTGCTGCGTTTTTACGATATCCATCAAAATGTTCCAGAATTCTACAAATTATGCTTCTATCTCTTTGGAGGTTAAAGATTTCTGATAAAACCTATAGGGATAAAGGGAGCCCTTGGGACGCTGCATCGAAAACGTTCTATTGATTATTTGGAAATTTTCAACCGTTTTTCAGCTAGAAGCTCTTGTTGGCATCTTAAAGCTCTAGAAGTTGGTATTTTTGTCGTAACTTTTCAAGGTTAGAAAACACTAAAAATGTGTTTTGAGCAATCGATAGCACTTGAGGCGCTCTATCAAAAAGGTTCTAATGATTATTCGAACAGGGTTCTGCGTTTTTACGATATCCATCAAAATGTTCCAGAATTCTACAAATTATGCTTCTAACTCTTTGGAGGTTAAATATTTCTGATAAAACCTATACGGACAAAGGGAGCCCTTGGGACGCTGCATCGAAAAGGTTCTATTGATTATTTGGAAATTTTCAACCGTTTTTCAGCTAGAAGCTCTTGTTGGCATCTTGAAGCTCTAGAAGTTGGTATTTTTGTCGTAACTTTTTAAGGTTAGAAAACAATAAAAATGTGCATTGCGTGATAGATAGAACTTGAGGCGCTCTATCAAAAAGGTTCTAATGATTATTCAGGCAGGGTTCTGCGTTTTTACGATATCCATCAAAATGTTCCAGAATTCTACAAATTATACTTCTATCTCTTTGGAGGTTAAAGATTTATGATAAAACGTATAGAGACAAAGGGAGCTCTTGGGACGCTGTATCGAAAAGCTTCTATTGATTATTTGGAAATTTTCAACCGTTTTTCAGCTAGAAGCTCTTGTTGGCATCTTAAAGCTCTAGAAATTGGTATTTTTGTCGTAACTTTTTAAGGTTAGAAAACACTAAAAATGTGCTTTGCGTGATCGAGAGCACTTGAGGCGCTCTATCAAAAAGGTTGTAATGATTATTCGGGCAGGTGCTGCGTTTTTACGATATCCATCAAAATGTTCCAGAATTCTACAAATTATGCTTCTATCTCTTTGGAGGTTAAAGATTTCTGATAAAACCTATAGGGATAAAGGGAGCCCTTGGGACGCTGCATCGAAAACGTTCTATTGATTATTTGGAAATTTTCAACCGTTTTTCAGCTAGAAGCTCTTGTTGGCATCTTAAAGCTCTAGAAGTTGGTATTTTTGTCGTAACTTTTCAAGGTTAGAAAACACTAAAAATGTGTTTTGAGCAATCGATAGCACTTGAGGCGCTCTATCAAAAAGGTTCTAATGATTATTCGAACAGGGTTCTGCGTTTTTACGATATCCATCAAAATGTTCCAGAATTCTACAAATTATGCTTCTAACTCTTTGGAGGTTAAATATTTCTGATAAAACCTATACGGACAAAGGGAGCCCTTGGGACGCTGCATCGAAAAGGTTCTATTGATTATTTGGAAATTTTCAACCGTTTTTCAGCTAGAAGCTCTTGTTGGCATCTTGAAGCTCTAGAAGTTGGTATTTTTGTCGTAACTTTTTAAGGTTAGAAAACAATAAAAATGTGCATTGCGTGATAGATAGAACTTGAGGCGCTCTATCAAAAAGGTTCTAATGATTATTCAGGCAGGGTTCTGCGTTTTTACGATATCCATCAAAATGTTCCAGAATTCTACAAATTATACTTCTATCTCTTTGGAGGTTAAAGATTTATGATAAAACGTATAGAGACAAAGGGAGCTCTTGGGACGCTGTATCGAAAAGCTTCTATTGATTATTTGGAAATTTTCAACCGTTTTTCAGCTAGAAGCTCTTGTTGGCATCTTAAAGCTCTAGAAATTGGTATTTTTGTCGTAACTTTTTAAGGTTAGAAAACACTAAAAATCTGCATTACGTGATCGATAGCACTTGAGGCGCTCTATCAAAAAGGTTATATTGAGTATTTGAACAGGGTTCTGCGTTTTTACGATATCCATCAAAATGTTCCAGAATTCTACAAATTATGCTTGTATCTCTTTGGAGGTTAAAGTAAGTAAGTAAGTAAATATTTCTGATAAAACCTATAGGGCCAAAGCGAGCTCTTGGGACGCTGCATCGAAAAGGTTCTATTGATTATTTGGAAATTTTCAACCGTTTTTCAGCTAGAAGCTCTGGAACTTCGACGGATACTTTAAAGTTGGTATTTTTTGTCGTAACTTTTTATGGTTAGAAATGACCGAAAATGTCCAGCAAGTGAACGATGGGACTTGAGGCCCTCTCTCGAAAAGGTCCTAATGATTAATCAGATAGTCTTTTCGTTTTAAAGATCCACGTCAAAATGTTGCAAACATCGTTAATTTTGCTTCTATTTCTTTACAGGTTAGAAATTTCTGAGATAAGCTATGGAGTCAAACGTGGGCCTTGAGACGCTCTACCTAAAAAGTTCTAATGAGTATTTGTGAATTTTCAACCGTTTCAGAGCTAGAGCTCGTAAAGTGTTTCAATTTGGGGTTGCGATTGCTCAATTGCTTCTACTTCTTTCGAGGTTAGGAATATCAGATATAACCTAATTAGCAGAGAACAGCCTTCAAAATGAATGAATGGGGCAAGTGATTATTCAAATATGTTCGGCTCTTTCAGAGCTAGAAGCTCTTGAACATCGACATCCTCTTAAAAATTCACTGTTTATCGACCCTCAACATGCAAATATGAAGTCAGAGCGGCGCTTGTGGACTTCTGATCTGTAGAACAATGGGGCGGAGCTAACGAGTCGTCGCTAAACTTCAGTACGAATTGCGTGAAGTGATCAGGCGATTTTTTGCAAAAAAACTTCGACTTCATGCTGGTAAGTTGGTTGGATGGAGGATGGTAGCGAAATCGTAGAACCCTCGTACCAAGTGGTACAGAGTAGCCAAAAGGAAAAAAGTGGTGACGGCAACGTGCGCAAGCCAACTCGACCGATCCGCATAATATAAACAGCGTGTCCGCCCAGGGCGGAGGAGTGCCGCCCGGGGCGGCGTTGGGCGCGACGTAAATTATGCCGCCCTTGGGGGCCGCAACGCGGGGCCAAGGGGGCGGGTGGCACTAAAAAGAGTTGTGGGATCAGATATACAGACGCGTTCCCTTCGGTTGGCTGTAGGGGGTTCGAAAAACTCGGGCCCAGTTTTTTGTAATTAATTTTTCTCGGAATTCGTCCTTCGCTGTCCGTTTGTGGCATCGGTTCATTGTTCCGGTCTCAGTCGGACCTTATTGGGACAGAAAGGTCAAAATTTGGCCATTTTCACTCACGGTCATGGGGAAGATGGGAAATTTTTAATAGCAGAAAGTCAACACTTAGGGGAACATTTCCAGAAGATTTCATTCGAATCCAACACCTCTGACAGTATTTGAACAATAATTTAAAAATGGCCTGATTTATTCTCCTGACTGCGTGTCATTGAACAACGTTTATTTCATTACGTTTCGGCGAGACAACAGCGCCATCATCAGATTTAAAATTTACACAAACTCATGATTGGTAAAAATCAACGT
>NW_026019016.1:13090384-13092427 GCF_020466585.1 Dendroctonus ponderosae
AATTGCAGGTTTAAGTTTCTAGAGACTTTCCAACTGGACTGAATAATTTTTGGCAAAATTTTGAGAAATTTTTCGCACTGTTCGATCAACTCAAGCAATCACCCGATAAATTTCAGTTCGATTTAGGCATTTTAGCTGGATTCTCGAACAAGTCCTGGTAATTGTTTGTGTTAACTAAAAAATTCTCAAAATTCAGCTAAAATGCGATCGAGTTAGAAAATCGTTCAAGACTCACACCTACTTTTGATCTTCCCAGAAAAGTTGCAAAAACAGTCAACAACTTTCAATCGCAGGATTAAGTTTTAAAGGACTTTGAAGCTGAACTGAAGTTAATTTAGCAGGGTTTTGAGAAATTTCTCGAATTTTTTAGTCAAACACAAATGAAATAATAAACCTTCAGAACTTTCCAAGACCCGTTTGATTTCTCAGCTGACACTTTCGCACAGATTCCATTGCATTTTTGGTACCCTTGTACCTTCTAGATCCACTTCAATTGTGAAAAATTCCAACCTCTTTTTCACATACCTGTATATCATGTGATCCTCAAAATCACTGGGACTTCGTTTGAGCGAAACCGCAAAGTTGGCCATACCCACAGCCACAACAACAAACAAAAGTCGTATTTAATACCGATTGCAAACAACTGACAATCTCTCCAGGATCACTTCACTTTACGCGGTACATTACGACAAAGTTGGCTTAACAATTAGTCAAACAACAAACGAGTTTTGCAACAATTTGTGTAAAATTCAACATTCGCGCGCGATCTTTGCGGACAATGTTTCGACCTCAAGACCCCAACATCAGCATGCGCCAGCTCGCATCGAACTGACTGGCTGAAACTGAAATTCAGCTGCTGAAAGCTCATGTCATGTAGCGTGGCAGCTGAAACCGTATTTTGCTGTTGCTGTTCGTAGAACGATGGGGAGGGGGCGACAAAGTGAGCTTTCACAGCGCTCAGGTGAGGGTGGCTGGGGATGTTGTTAATTGTTTCGGTTTTGTTTCAGCGCAAGAAAGTTGCTCAACTGAACTTTTCTGGCCGAATCCTATGCGAAAATCAGCCACAACTTTTTTTAGTTCAGCAAAAATTTGCGGTTTTTGGTCGAGTCGTGATGGATTCGCCCTTTTCCTATACATGGTCGTCTATTAAACTATTCCCAACAAAGACATGGTTTCTTGTCGTTGCCGTATATGCGAAAGGTGTGGCGATAAAGTCATTCGAAATGATTTAGGAGTGATAAATTAATAATCCACATAAACGGGCATGGCTATGCGATATGAATTATCATAAACAATCTAAATGCAAATCGCAAATGCGACTCACTATTGTTGGTGTTTTTGTTGAAAATCCTCTTATCTCGTCATTTTGTCAACATTCATTTAACTTGCCGCCCTGGTAAAGCGGCTGGAGCGACAAGGAGACAGGGGTTGCCATGGTTATCGCCTCAACCCTCTCTCTCCTACGCACGCAGCAATCCCAACTAATAACGGCGTCTCACTACGGGGGGCCATCAATATTTTTCCAAGTGCTGAAGCTGTAGATTTAGGATGGCGGTGAATTATGTAAGCAGTGAATCGCAAATGCGACTGATTATTGCTGTCTTTTTAAATCCTCTTGCATCGCCATTTTCCAATCATTAATTTTATTTGATGCCGCAATTTCCGAAGGGTTCGGCACAACTTCGAAATAAAACTGTCCTCAATGCGTTGGTTGTGTCGTCATTTTTTTCCTAAGAAGTGAAGATTTTATGTTTTTTTTCCCGATGCTGATGCTGTTTTTAATCGCAGTAGATTTCATTATATTTCAGTCTAGATCGCAAATGAGACCGACTATTTTTGTGTTTTTCAATCCTCTTATACCGTCATTTTACTTGCCGCCCTGGTAAAACTACGAGAGCGACAAGGACACATGGGTTGCCATGGTTATCGCCTCAACCCTCTCTCTCCCATGCACGCAACACCCCCAACTGATTAGGTCGGACTAACCGCCTGTCACTACGGGGTGCCATCAACAAGTTTTTTAACGAAAAATGATAACTAGTT
>NW_026019016.1:13093426-13098243 GCF_020466585.1 Dendroctonus ponderosae
AGTACTGTCAGATTTCGTGAAAATCCCCAAATTGCCTTAATTTTGCCAAATTTTTCAATTTAGGTCCCGACCAAATTGATTCAGGAAAACATGGCGGGACTTAAAAATTCATAACTCCCGAACCAGAAGCCCAGTAAAAATGCACTGAACAGCATTGGAAAGATAATATTTCGTCCAACAGCACTGTCAAATTTCGTGAAAATCCCCAAATTGCCCTAATTTTGCCAAATTTTTCAATTTAGGTCCCGACCTGATTGATTCAGGAAAACATAGCTGGACTTAAAAATTCATAACTCCCGAATCAGAAGCCCAGTAAAAATACACTGAACAGCATTGGAAAGATAATGTTTCGCCCAACAACGCTGTCAAATTTCGTGAAAATCCCCAAATTGCCCAAATTTTGCCAAATTTTTCATTTTGGTTCCCGACCAAATTGGTTCAGGAAAACATGGTTGGACTTAAAAATTCGCAACTCCTGAAGGAGAAACACAGCAAAAATGCACCGTACAGCACTGAAAAGAGAATCTTCGGCTCAACTATGCTGGCAAACTGCGTAAAAATCCCCAATTTACCCAATTTGTGGCGAATTTTTCAATTTAGTTTCCGACCTGGCGGTTCAGGAAATCAAGAATGGACTTAAAAATTCGTAGCTTCTGAACCAGAAGCCGGACAACAATGTGCTGAACAACATTAGAAAGATAAAGTTTTACTCAACTATGCTGGCAAATTTTGAAAAAATTCCCAAGTTGGTCAAGATGTGGCGAATTTTTCAATTTAGTTCCCGGTCAAACTGGTTGAGGAAAGCGACTCGAAATCAGAAAAGTCCAGTGACAAGTTTATTAGGCACTTTACGGCGAAAGTGAATATCAACTTTTTTATGAGTTTTGGGCGTCTGCATACAGCGGGAGACTTAGAAGTAGTGCAGCATTTTTTCCTAGGGAGATATTTTGAATGAAAAACCCAACGTTTTTACCATTTGCCCCCAAACTGAATCTTTGAGGGTTTTTTTACAAATTGTGTCTGTGTACCTTGGGACAACCGGGACATTTTATCACCAGCACCATTTTTCGCTAAGAAGTATGGTTTGGGAGGATTTTTTTCAAAAGAATTCGAACTACATGGTTGAAAAACCATGCAATGCGACAATTCCTGTACATTAGCAATGCACAAATCCAGCTTGCAGCAATCGGTTAACCAGTTGTTTCAACGGGCAAAATGATATGAATTGGAAAATTTTAGATTGGAAAAAAATCAGGGGCCGCAGGCGATTTGTATAATTTTACAATAAACTCTTTGGCTCGCTTGCCTTCGGCTGTCAGTGCTTTATCGAGTTCAAACCTAATTATGTAAATGTCTGGGCAGCAAATATTCAATTTTTTGCGGATCAGTGTGTAGGTATGACATGGATCAGAACGGTACTTCTGAGGCTTTTAATGTGTGTTTTTTGGGCTTTCAACTGTAGACAATTGACAATTTTTTCTATCTGTACTCCCCCTGTTTATACCCCCAGAGCAAAAGCTTTTAAGCCAATTTCTTCCGTCCACACTACTGGTACGAAACACGTAAAATCTTGTAGTACAAACCGTCGTTATAACCGAGCTGGATGAACATCGCATTACACATCACCAGTATGTCGGACGTTATTTAACAAAAAAGCCACTCCAATAAATTGCTTCGAGATGGCTATCTAATGAAGTGGAACCATTTAAGTTGATCGGTTTGCGGAAAATGTTCCTCATGGCACATATGGTACTGCCGCGTGCACTTTAAAGCGGCCCAACGATTCTTCGGTAGAAAAACTGGTAAGCAAACATGACAGAATCCTGAGAACCGGAGAAACGAAGAAAAATCAGGAATTATCTGCGTTTGAACAAACAATTCCATCCTAAGCAGCGCTGAAGGACTGTTGAGTTATCGGGCTCGTTTCCTCGTAAAGTCGCTTTTTCCATGTGGCTTTTTGCCAAAGTACCGTACCACCGTGGCCCCCATAAGCCCCATTTTCGATTTACGTTTCCGTAATTGTCTTAATGGGGCCCCCAGGCTAAAACCGCAAAATACCGCTACTGAATTCGACTTCTAATTTGACAACTGGTACACGTTTACCCAATTTTGCCCCCAAGAAATCGTTTTTTTTGCGGTAATTTGCACCTTGATGTATACAATATCCTACAGAAAAGCAGGGAAAAATTGTTTTTTTCTTAGTAGGGTTTTTAATCGATACAAGCCTTGGAGGCGATGGTAACAGCCTGATGGGATTATGCAGAATTGGTATTTTTCCGCGGAAGAAAAGCCGATGATGGCGTCAAATTTCCTTTTCCGCAAATTAGTCTCATTTTAACTGCAACGCCGAACTGTGAACTTACAAAGGCAGGAATGAGTTCGCTATCGATTTCGAAGAATGTTTTTCTCCGATTTTCGAAGCGATTCATTTGATTGATAATCGATTTCTTATTTAACTTTTTTACTTTTCAAATTTGAGACTCTGTAGAAGGTATTTAGAGGAAATTGTCCAGAAATTTTCAATCCAATCCGGCCACTGCTTGTGAAAATTGTCAAAAATAATACAAATACCGATCTTTCTAAGTATTAAAAAAGCGGGTACTTTGAAAATTTTAGACTCTATTGAAGAAGTGTAGGAGAGATCGTCCAGAAAATTTCAATTCCGTCCAATTACTCCTTGATTTTTCATTTTTTTTTTTGGATAATTTGCCACAAAAGCTCAATTAATATTCCACATACCGCACTTCTTAAATTCGTCAGTTTATGACCGAAAAAGTTGGAACTTGGAAAATTCCACACCCTGTAGATATTCAAGCAAAAATCCTCAGAAGATTTCCTTCAAATTCCAAAATGTCCTGGATTTTTGAATAAATGGTTTTTGAAATCTGCCGCCAAACCACAATTTTTGAACATTCTACTGACCCCATTTCTAAAATTCGTTCCTTTAATGCGAAAACGGCTGCAGGCTTGATGTTTTGAGGGTCCATCGAACGTCTCAAAGACACAATTTTCAGAACTTTTCAATCTAAACCAACGATCCCTTCATTTTTTAAACAATATTAAAATTTGCCGCGGAAGCGCAATTATTTAACTTGCAACAGATCGCGCTTTTAAAACGCGCCCCTGTACTATTTCGAAAGCTGATGCTCTGAAAATTTGAGCCTCTATAGGAAACATTTCAGGCAAATACTCGAGAAACTTTCAATCCAATCTAGCGGCTCCTTGAATTTTTAAATGTTTTTCAGTTTTGCCGCAAAGGCTCAAATATTAGGCATTCTGCAGACCGCGCTTCTCTAACAGAGCGTGAAACTCTAACATTTGAGCCTTGAAAATTTTACACTCCCTAGAAGATATTTAAGGCACTCGGGAACTTTTCCGTTCAATCCAATCTCAGGACTTTTTTGAAGTTTCTTCAAAATTATTAAATTCAATCATACAGAAAAACCTGGTAATATGAAAAAAATTGTATTCAATTCAGTAAGTGAGGCAGCAAATTGAGATTCATTGAGTATATGGGGGACACTTTTCTCTACCAGATGGTGTTCATTACTGGCTTCAAGCTTCTCCAGTTTTCGAGATATGAATTTTTAATAACTGACTTGCAGAATTTCACCCTTTAAGACACTTGAAATTAGAAATGTTGCTTATTTTCTTAAACCAAAAGTGTTCTCTCGGTTTTTGCACAGTTTCTCAATTGGAAACTAGACTTTGCTCTATTAGAAACTCTTAGTTTCATTGCATCAAACATTTACACTATTTCCTAGTCGTTCTATCGAACAAAACACATTCAACTCACGCAGCGCTTCCTTCCAGGACGAAAACTGAACCCGACAAGAACTTAAAACACCCTGTATATATACAGGGTGTTTTATTTAAAAAAAAAATCGACTAGTTTGAGAATCCTATCGGAAAAGCACCAGTGATATTTCATAGCTTTGCAACAACCTCCAGGATGTTCCATAGAAAATGCTCAATTTCGTCCTTCTTCAAGAGCTTTTAATGAATATTCCAGTCCTCGATAGTCAACCATCACTAGCTTTTTTTGCATCATGTGAATGGTGTTGAACCCGATTAGGAACAATCGAGCAAAGCATTAACGTGCATGCTTGTTAGTGCTGAAAGCGAATATTTGCCTAAGTTCAAGACTCACTGGCCGAATAGGTTTCTTACATTTTATCCCTTCAGTGAGTGATTTTGTGGCCAAAAGCCCCCAATCAATCAAGGTATGTATAAAATCAATCCAAAATTAAACGTCCATAACTGGCTGTTTTCACCCTCACCCCCCTGTTGCCTACTATTGACCAATCAAATTGACTTTGCTTCCATCATCATTAACGTTTGCATTAATAAATAGCACATTCACTGTTTGCCCGGGTTCTTCATTATATTTCGGTTTAAAACCCCCGGCGCTTATTCGGTATCCAGGGTGGAATTTTACTTTACTTTAATACGACCGGACTGGCGCCTGGGGCTGGTTGGGGCCCCCGGGGGCTTCTCCGGTTGGCCTCGCTTCTCTACATAATTTTAAAGGACCTTCGGGCTAATCCCCGAACTCAGCGGCGTCTCGTTCTATCGATCATTTCGAGTTGAAATTTCATAAAAGTGGAAGTTGCAGAAAATGAATTAATGCCGGAGTTTTTCAATCAGACACCCCCTGTATATTGGGGTGTCAAAAGGAAAGACTCAGCTTGTCCGGTATTGAAGTTACGAATTTTAGAAGAAGCCGTTGCGGTAATTTTTTTAAATGTTTTAAAAATCAAGGAGGCGTTGGTTGAGGCAGGAAATTTCTAGAATGTCTGTTTCAAATGTTTTCTATG
>NW_026019016.1:13098343-13100250 GCF_020466585.1 Dendroctonus ponderosae
TTTGTTAAAAATGTACATAAAATTAATTCAGTCCTTCCAAGTTGGAAAATCCTTCAAAACTTAAACTTGCGATTGATAGTTGTTTATTTTTTTTCAACTTTCCCGGGAAGTTAAAAAATCAGTATAAGGGAGAATTTTCCAAAAAAGTTGCAAAACAATCAAAAATTTTTAACTTTTGAAGAAATTTCCAAGTGAACTGATTCGCTTTTAAATGAACTCTGAGGAATTTTCATGCTAATTGCCTGCGCTTCACTAGAACTAGAAAACTCCCACTTTGAGCGCCAATCTAGCAAAATGGAAAAAATTATATTAACAGTATTTGAGGTTGAAGGACTTTTGAAAACTTGATTTCTGTATGGAATTTTCTTGCCAATAATGAATCCTTTACCGACCGGCGAAGTAAGACGGTTCTGGCTTAAGAAAAGCTTTCAAATCAAAGCAAAAAATTGCTGCAAGCAAACACCTTTTTGAAAATTTCCACGAAAATTAGGCAGGGAAATAAAAAAATGACAGTCACAGTCGTTTTTCCTTCAACTCAACTATCAACTCTTACTTGGCTGAAAACGTTCAACCCTCCAAACCCCGACTAGATTTGGTAAATTTGGGCAGGTGGCCATGAAAACAAGAGCTGCCGCTTTACCCAGCCCCCTTTGCATTTACAAGAAACGCCTAACTTGACAGTTGAAACAATCGCGAATCAATCAATAAATGCACTTAAAACCGATTGTTGCGAGGCCAGACTAATCTTCGGGAAAAATGAAGTCCATTAACACACGTCTGCAGGTAGGTGACGTCACAAACACCTATGACATGCACCCACGGCTCTGCAGCCTCGCCTTAAGACCGATTCGACCATTTACCAAACAAAAGGGCATTCTTCTCCACCAGAGGCGTGCCAGCCTTAACACAGTTTTTCATTTTTTTTTTGGCTTTTTGACGCGTTTTATTTTGGTTTTTACAGTCGTTTAGTAGGCAAATTGGAAGGCCTGTTTGGAACCCATCCCTACCAGCCACAAAAGTGAACCGAGTGAACTGTTGAACGTTAAAAGTTACGACTAATTACGCACCTGGAGCCCCAACTTTTTACCTTCAAAAGCAGCTAAAAGCCTAATTAGCTTTAAGGCAGATTAAGAGTTAACGTGTTAAGTCGGATACCTCTAAACATCGTGCGGACTTAAATAAAACGTGATTGATCGCTTCGGAGCGACGGATTTCTTTCCAGGATGATGGATAATGGACGAACCAACAAAAGAGGCCTTGGGCGTTTCTTCAAAAAAAAAAAAAAAATGGTGTGCTTCACGGGGCGCTCGACAGAAGCGATAACTTCATAAATTAATAGAAAGCATAAAATATTGAACTTATTTTATAATTTTAATATTCTTGTTAGTCTAATAATTTATATTTGTTTCAGGAATAGGTCAAATTTAATTTCATTTTCTTGTAAATGTAAAATATATTTTTTATTTGCAACATTTAACATTCTTTAACGAGATGTTGCACATATTGCTCTTCTTGGGTTTGTGTAAACTCTTCTTCTTGAGTTTCTGTATTTTTTTGTAGTAATTTCTTATTTGCTTTGTATAATCTTTGACGTTCAGCACTAGTTCGTGGTTGATGAAAGCTACTTTGAGTTGATCTATTACTTAATGCTCCTTTTTTGGCACGAAATCGTTTTTGGCGTTCAGCATTACTTAATACTTTTCGTATTATAGCATGTTTTAGTGACTGCTCTTGTGTTTTTAATCTTTCCTTGATACAAATTTGCGTCCGCAATCAATCAGGCGATTTAAAATAGGTCCAACAGTTTTTCAAAAACTTTATTGTAGTGGATCTTAGGCACAATTTTGTTGCGCAACATCGATTGTTAGTTCTTAAAACAATATTTAACAGTACACGGCAATGTGCAA
>NW_026019016.1:13100350-13102692 GCF_020466585.1 Dendroctonus ponderosae
AGTAGCAACTTGAAAATTTCACCATCTTTAAGAAATAGGTCATTCTAAGGACTCGAAAAGTTTCATAAAAATTCCCGAAAATCTTGATTTTTTCCAGTTTCGTAAAAGGTGAGCTCAAAATTGGTGACTCCAGGCATCTGCCCGCTGTCTTTTAAAAAATCGCGCCTTTCAAAGCAAAGGAAGTAGCAACTTGGATGTTTCGTCAGCTATAGAAAACAGATCACTCTAAAGATGCTTAAAGTTTCATTAAAAAAATCCTTAATCTTCATTTTTGGTAGATTAGCAAATGTTGGTCTCAAATTTGATGTTTCCAGTCAACTGCACTCTTTTGTTTAAAAATTCCCGTCTTCCAAACTAAAGCAAGTAGTGACTGGAAAGTTTCACCATCTTTAGCAGGCACATGCGTCTAAGCATGCGCGAAGTTTCATAAAAATCGCAGGGAATCCTGATTTTTTATAGCTTATAAAATGTGGGTCTCAAAGTTGATGTCTCCAGGCAAATACCCGCTGTCACTTAAAAATTCACAGCTTCCAGCCTACAGCACGCAGCGAGATGAAAATATTACCATCGTTAACCCACAGTTTACTATAAAGGCTCTGAAAGTTTCATAAAAATCCCCCCAAAGCTTTATTTTTGCCAGCTCATTGAATGTTGGCTTCAAAGTTCAAAGTTGCTTTCAGTCAACAGTCTTATTTAAAAATTGGGAACATTCAGATTAAATAAAGCAAGTAGCGATTTCGAATTCTCATAATCTTTAGACGACACTTAATTCTCAAAGATGTGGAAGTTTGCGAAAAATCCCGATTTTTGTCAACTTAATAAGTATTGGCCACAAATATCGTTTTTTAAACAATACTACAAAATGTGTTTTCAGTCAAGTTCGCTGGCTCTTTCAAAAATTCGCCGATTCCAAACGAAAGAAAGTAGCAACTTGAAAGTATCAGCAGCTGCAGAAGAAGCTTGGCGCAAAAGATGCTGAAAGCTACATTAAAATCGCTCAACATGCTCAATTTTTTCCAGCTGAGTAACTGTGGATTTCGAAAGTAGTACATATCGGCCTCATAATGGAGGTTTCTGTTCAACCATTAAAAGACTTATTGAATTCCAGATATTCAGAGTCCAGACTGGCAAAACTATTCAATGGCAGCATCCCAATAGTCCTGGATTCCCTAAAACAGCACTATTTTATCGATCGGGACGGAGGTATGTTCCGACACATTCTCAACTTTATGAGAAACTCGAAATTGCTCATTCCCGAGAACTTCCAGGACTTGGATCTGCTGCTGGAGGAGGCCCGATATTTCGACATTCCACGTAAGTGAAGAGCGGCAGGATTTCCTCCTCAAATACTCATCGCTCCGTTTTAGCCATGGTGCGGCAGTTGGAGCAAATGAAGAAAGATCGAGTGAAAAACGGGCTGTACAGAAGTCAAGCTGAGCGAAACTCACGGTTGCCCTCAAATGGGCAGGAGGTGTATGAGTGCGTGGCTTTGCACGTGAGTCCAGACCTGGGGGAGCGAATAATGCTAAGTGGAGACAGGAGTTTGCTGGATGAGGTGAGCCACTTCTTGTGATAAATCCTGCGGAAAAATGGTGAAACTGTTGAGCTCTTAGGTGTTCCCTGAGACCAACCAGGCGGTGATGGACGCCAGGAGTGGAGCGGCTTGGAACCAACAGGATGTCCATCATGTGATCAGATTTCCTCTTAACGGTAAGCGCACCAAGTTCTTCCAGAAGCTCTGTTTGCACCCAACTTTTCCTGTTCAGGTTATTGCAAACTGAACTCGATGCAAGTGATCAGAAGGCTGCTGAATGCCGGCTTCAAAATAGCCGCCAGCAATGGAGGAGGAGTTGAGGGCCAGCAGTTTTCGGAGTATTTATTCGTGCGAAGAGTGCCGTCCGGTTGACGCGGACAATCTCACAGCTTTTAAAAAATTGCCGCCTGTAAATACTTTCAGCTGCCCTTATCAGTTCGATTAGTTTCCCCCGACAACTTTCCATCGCCTTTTAAGTTTACTTGATCTCATCTCATCCCATCAGTGAATCCTTCGGACTGCTTTTGGCGCAAGTAGTTGAACACTGTGACGTCACGCAACAGTAAACTCAGTGTACATACTTTCCTGACTGTGTTTCAATTCCCAATCAAATTTATTCCTGCGTTTCAGTCATTTATTGTCTCTATTTATTAATCAAAATGCGTTTTTGCTGCTTTAAGCCTTGGCATGCCTTTTTGTCTGCGAAAAATTCGGTTTCTTCCTGACGTTTCGCAAGCACGAGTGGCTTGCATCTTCAGAAGTGGTTTGCTTGAACGCTTACACTGTTCTCATCAGAACCCGCGTTCAG
>NW_026019016.1:13102792-13104779 GCF_020466585.1 Dendroctonus ponderosae
AAACTCAGTGTATGATAGCTAGGCATTAATGAAAACATTGTTAAATATTTGCTAATAACTCCAATAAATCATAATTAATGTGGCGTTTATTTCGTTACTTTGAGGCCCCGATGCATGTAAAAAATTCTAGTATAAAACTCGAAACACAAATGGCTGGATCTCTTAAAAGCCTTTCATTACAACGAGCCTAGAGGGCTGGCCTGCGGCCCCGATTGTCCCGCATCGTTTCGCAAGCCTGCAGGGCTTTAGAACGAACTCGCCTTCATGGCCCCAAGCAGCCAAAAGAGCCCCAAGCCTTAAAGCCGTTGTGTATCGAGTTCTATAGAGCTGAAGCTCGTTTTCACGCTGTACGTTAAACGGTATCCTCCAACGGTAAAACCCAGCAGGATTTTTACATCTCAAGTGTTGCGCTTAAGAAATTTGATGAGTTCAATGGAGGCATATGAGGAAGTGGGGTGCAATCGGTGTTTCAAGCATTTAAGTGCCCTTTCGAACTCGGGCAGGTGGCTTTGCATGTGACGAGCAGAGTTGCCAAGTCCGAAAATCGAGTTTCGGTAGATAAGTTCGACATTTTTGGGTAGAAAATCGGTAGACTCATTTTTCTTTCATTATTAAGGGCCAGAGCTGGTTGGGCAGTGCAAAACCTCACCAAAAAAAGCTCCATAAAATAGCGCGTTTTTCAAAACTTGAATTTTTAAACTTACAGGAATACTAAAATAAGCATGAGTCAGTAAGCATTTTTAGCGTATTTCTCAACTTAGTTTTCATTAGATTAACCTGAGTGAGGTAGAATAAGCAGGTTACAAATAAAATTGGTTAAAATTGGAAACATGAATGAATTGTACTTGGCTCCAAAACTCTTCAATATTTCCAGAATTTTTTTAATTTCTTTAACATTAGCAACAGACGTCACTCTTGTAATTCACTATCATTTATTAAATTTGGAAATATCATTGCAACATCACAAATAGATTGTAGGGAACCTGATTTCACTATCGCATGATCCAAAAAACATAATTTTATCGTATTTATATGGCGGGCTTTATTCAGTTTATGTTTATGAAAAATCGGTAGAATTGGCATCTCTGGTGACGAGATCTCCCTTAAAGGGGAAGTTGAAAAAGTTCTCTGCTGAAACGCCTGTGGGCATCCTGCGGGCTTGGGGCTTGCAACGTATAAAGCACAGACTATTTGCAGTGCTCTTGCGGCCTGATCGACCAAGCTTTCAATTTTCTTTTAGACTTTTTAGAGACGTGGGATAAAAAATACCGACAAAACAATTGCCTAGTAAATTGGTACTTTTTAAAATACTGAAACAATAAATATTCCACATTAGTTTTATGGTCCTTAAGTCCTGAGTTTGACCAGTTTTGAAAATATGGGCCTCGAAATTGATGTTTTCATTCAAGTGGTACGTTGTAGCATTTAAAAATTCGCAGCTTCCAAAGTAAGGCAAGCAGCAACTGGAAACTAATGGGTTTTTCGGGTTTTTAGGCCGTCGTTCGGTAGAATTTCTTCCTGACGTTTCGCAAGCACGAGTGGCTTGCATCTTCAGAAGTGGTTTGCTTGAACGCTTACGCTGCGTTCAAATTTTTTCAAAACCGAATTACCGAAACCCATCAGTCACGAGCGCGTTCAAACCGTCGATTAAATTGCTACAAGAACGGAAAAAAGTCGCACCAAGGAAAGTAGCCAATAAGAATGAAAGTCGATAATGTAAAAACAAAAGCGACGACAACAAATAATTGAATAGAACAAGTCAAAAAATGGAGAAAGCATTTTCGGTCTTCACCTGCTTAAATTGTTGCTGCCGAATTCAGATTCCGCAAAAGTAACTACAAAAAAGCGGCAATGAAAAAGTGCATTTTCAAATCATTCATCACAAAATTATGCCTCAGTTTGACGTGAAACAACCTGCAAACTTGCAAATTATTGCGCTTTAAAGAAGACATTTCGGCTTTTTGCCAACATCAGAGACCGTTTCTTC
>NW_026019016.1:13104879-13114617 GCF_020466585.1 Dendroctonus ponderosae
CCTAAATTGAAAAATTTGGCAAAATTCGGGCAATTTGGGGATTTTCACGAAATTTGACAGTGCTGTTGGGCGAAATATTATCTTTCCAACGCTGTTCAGTACATTTTTACCGGGCTTCTGGTTCGGGAGTTATGAATTTTTAAGTCCCGCCATGTTTTCCTGAACCAGTTTGGTTGGAAACTAAATTGAAAAATTTGATTTTTGGAGAAAAATTGCGAAGTTTTCCCATTTTCCCAGATTTTCGTGCAAAAATTATAGCATTCTGGGAAGTTGCATTATAGCATTCTGGGATTTAGGGGGACTTTGCGGATACTTCCAACAAAATCACTCATATCTGCCAAACTAAACGGAACCCCAAATTTTAAGCAAATGCCTAAATTAAGGGGAAAATCATCCACAAAAAACCTTCCTTTGAGTTTTCCTCAAAAATCCCTATTAAGCGAGTTAGGGAACATTTGCGAGAGTAGGCCCCTAGATGGCGCCTCTGACACCATCTCACCTGCCACTTACATTTCACTGGTTTCCAGGCGTTTTCCACTGTTCCTCTACCTGGATGCGATTCTTCTGACCGCCCAAGAGCGGGATTTACCTACTTTTCCGTGCAACCAGGGCGCGTTCACCTCTACAGTCATAACAAACTAATAAAGCTCGATTTATGGGACTTGGCTTTGTTTAAGCCATTTACCTGGGCCGTTATTGCCCTTCTCAAACGAAACGACACCTTTGTTTGTTTTACTGCTCGCTTTGCATGTGAGACGTCCAAACCAGCCATCGTTTCTCGAAAGGTAAATGCCCTACTTGTGAGCAAATTGCTGCATTTTTGCTGTGAGATTTGATCAGAAGAAATGGATCAATAACGATGGGTTTGGGCTTAATCGATCAGTTCTTACTGAAATTTGTTCGTTTCTTGAGGGCTTGGGGCGACTAGGGAGCTTCTTAGACACATTTAGAAATGTTTTCGGGGCTTTGAAGCCGTGGTCCATTTGGGGGAATTTCTTCCTGACGTTTCGGCCACAACCGCGGTGGACATCATCAGAGGCGATGAGGCAGTGGGCGAAGTGATCTCCCGTGCTTTCCGACTAAGACGGAACTGTTTGACGTTTGTGACGTTCAAAATGTGCAAAATCCACTTGAACATGACGCTGCTTTTTTCGAAGTTTCCGCCCTTGCTTCACAGCTTCTTAGACAGCTTCTATGTAAAGTGCTCTTGAACGATTCACAATTTTCATGGGAAACTCTCATTGGAAATGAGACTCTTATTAAACTTTTTGGCTCCGAAGAAGTCATTTTTGGGCGGTCATTGTCCAAGAGGGTGCTGGGTTACGTCCAAAGCTCCATTTTGAGCCAAAAAATCCGACTTTACTGAAAATTCCACAAAGAGGAAGCCAGAAGACGCACATTTGAACATACAAATTGTGTAAATGCAAATCCTTTGATTAAAAGAACCTCAAGTCCTCCTCTCACTCGCTCAAATGCAAAGCCAACATTTGAACATCTTGGAGCTTCAACAGCAGTCGGACGTTCCGGTGCAGAGGCCAATTTAAAAGATGACGAGAATCGATGTAGCGAATGATTGGCGGGTTCGGCTATTAAACTTCCAGTCTCAGACTTGGAGTTCTGGATAAGATGGATAAGACAGCGCAGCAATAGTTAACTTTCCACCGGAACTCACGGTTTCCATTGCCCAATTTAGCGATGTTGATTGGTCGAAGCAGTTGCAGTTTTTCCTCGCAATGCAACAAAACATGCCAAACGGATTCGATCATCATCATCCTTCTCTGTCCTGCTAAGGCCCCGGGGCGGCCTCTCTCATGGCCTTCATTCCGATTTATAAATAATAAACTGGGATCCGAGCCTTGGGCAAGGCTCGGCAATAATGGCGGCGCCCTCAGGCCAATCGACATATGGCAGTCGATTCGTGAATAATAAAAATTTTTGTTGCTCAAGTTCCAATGGATCATGTTGATTGCCGCATTTTTAGCGGGGGAAATGGAACATTTCGCCGACGATTCACGAAAAGTGTCTTGGGTGTTTGTGGGAAATTCGCCTTCAATCTCCATACACGATTAGTGAGAGATTTTGATCTCAGATCACTTTCCTCTGGGAACAATTCGGCCTATCAGCCGGCGGGTTTACGTTAGGTCACGTTTCAACCGTCTATCACGTGAAAGACCCACCATTAATCCTGGCCATTGTCTCGGCCGATTATTCTTAAAGGATAT
This sequence comes from Dendroctonus ponderosae, assembly GCF_020466585.1. NCBI lineage: Eukaryota > Metazoa > Arthropoda > Insecta > Coleoptera > Curculionidae > Dendroctonus > Dendroctonus ponderosae. The sequence goes on from NW_026019016.1 coordinate 13,107,102, forward strand.
TCTATCAAAATGTGAGTTTCTCGCCCCTTTAAGTGGATTTTTTACAACGTTTCGCTAGCACGATTGGTGTGCCATCTTCAGAGTGCTGCGCACCCAAAACACCTCTGAAAACGCACTCAAAAACTAGCTGTTCTTTTCAATAGCGCCTGGTACATCGGGAGTGTGCGACAAGAACAGACTAGTTTCCATGGCAACGGCTATGTTATTCTCGCTCTTGACCGCAGCCAGACCAGGGCAGTGTGATTACGAGGTGCGATAAAAGGTTCATTGAGTCATTGTTTGTTCAATAAATTTTCGAAAACTGCACATTTGCGCAGTTAAGCCAACAAACCGCCCAGGACCCGGCCAGAAGTGAAACAATCGGGAATTTCCCGTTAAAAATCTGCAATAACTGTATTATTAAAAATCACGTTGGATTTTTGCGCAATATTCTCATTGGAGCGTTACGAAATAATCAGCGCGTTTGTGTTTTTAATCAATTTCGTGATCTGCTAATTCGGAGCTTTGAACAGTTCTGGTCGAAATATTTCCTAATCCACTTGGCTCATCAGCTAATCGGAAATGACAACCAAATCGAAAAGCACGAGCGAATCGTGATGCGTACACTTCAATATTGCAGGAAAGTAGGCCTTTTGTTATTTCACATTGTTTTCCAGCACGTTTTACTTGAGTTGTTGCGAACCATCAAAATATGTTTTAAGTGTCTTTCACCATCGGCCCACTGGACAATTGCGATTCTGAGCCTCCAGCTTGATTAATTTTATGATATCCAACTCCTTCATATCGGGTTACCACGTCATTGGATACTTTATCTGGAGCTCTAGACGAAACAAATTGCGAAATCCGAAACGCTTCTTGATAAGAGTTGTCCACCTCAACATGACCAATAACAATCACCGGAGGCTGTTTAGGCAACAAACTCGTTTGATAAAGAAACGTGCTTTACAGTACGTAAAATCGGAAGTTTGTTACAACTTTTGCCATTCGCTAATCCACTCAAGACCGCAGAAAACACGCACTTCTAAATTCGATAAAGAAACAAGCGCCACACTCCTAAATAGAGCGATTAAGGCTCTATTGGGAGTTCTATTACCGTTTTCTCGAAAATTTTGCATCTAAGCAAAGCACTTGTTTTTTCACAAGTTTTTTCTAAGCAAAGTCGCTGAATGCACAAGATTTAAACGTTCATAACTCACAACCGAAGCGAGGTAAAGAAACGCGTTTAGGCCTTTTAAACAGAGCTATTAAGGCTCTAGTAGGGTGAAAATCGAAAGCGCTCTAACGGTTTGTCCTGAATTTTGGTGAATTTCTAATATCGTCAACACTGCTCAAAACACGCAGTCTTCAAAAATTCATAACTCACAGTCTAAATTAAAAAAAGAAACGAGCCTCACACTTCTAAATAAAGAGATTAAGGCTCTATCAGGAAAAACTTTGGAAGCTCTTTTACCGTTTTCTCGAAAATTTTGCGATTTTCTAAGCAAAGTCCGCTGAATACACAAGATTTAAACGTTCATAACTCACAACCGAAGCGAGGTAAAGAAACGCTTTTAGCCCTTTTAAAAAGAGCTATTAAGGCCCTATCAAGAAAAACTTTAAAAGCTCTGTTACCGTTTTCTCGGAATTTTGGCGATTTTTCAACCGCTGAAGACACGCAAGGTTTAAAAATGCATAACTCATACTCTAAATTCTCTCTCTAGACGTCTAAATAGAGCCATTAAGGCTCTATCAGGAAAAACTTTGGAAGCTCTGTTACCGTTTTCTCGGAATTTTTGCGATTTTTTAAGCGCTGAAAACACGTAAGGTTTAAAAATGTATAACTCATACTCTAAATTAGGTAAAGAAATGAGCTGCACACTTGTAAATAGAGCGATTAAGGCTCTATCAGGAAAAACTTTGGAAGCTCTGTTACCGTTTTCTCGGATTTTTTGCTATTTTTCAACCGCTGAAGACACGCAAGGTTTAAAAATGCATAACTCATAATCCAAATTAGGTAAAGAAACGAGCTGCACACTTCTAAATAGAGCGATTAAAGCTCTATCAGGAAAAACATTGAGAGCTCTATTACCGTTTTCTTGGAAATTTTACGATCTTCTAAGCAAAGTCCGCTGAATACACAAGATTTAAACGTTCATAACTCACAACCGAAGCGAGGTAAAGAAACGCGTTTAGCCTGTTTAAATAGAGCTCTTAAGGCCCTATCAGGAAAAACTTTCAAAGCTCTGTTACCGTTTTCTCGGAATTTTTGCGATTTTTCAACCGCTGAAGACTGGCAAGGTTTAAAAATGAGTAACTCATAATCTAAATTAGGTAAAGAAACGAACAGGACACGCCTAAATAGAGCGATGAAAGCTCTATCGGGAAAAAATTRGGAGCTTTGTTACTGTTTTCTCGAAAATTTTGCGATTTTCTAAGCAAAGTCCGCTGAATACACAAGATTTAAACGTTCATAACTCACAACCGAAACGAGGTAAAGAAACGCGTTTAGCCCTTTTAAATAGAGCTATTAAGGCCCTATCAGGAAAAACTTTAAAAGCTCTGTTACCGTTTTCTCGAAATTTTTGCGATTTYTCAACCGCTTGCTGAAGACACGCAAGGTTTAAAATGCATAACTCATACTCTAAATTAGGTAAAGAAACGAGCTGCACACTTCTAAATAGAGCGATTAAGGCTCTATGAGATAAAAATTAAATTGTGATGAATTTTCTGGAATTTTTGGGATTTTTTAAACGAGTAAAAATCGCTGGAAACATTTTGTCTTAAAAAATCTTCCTTCACAACGTAGGAAAGGCAAACAAACGCTCTTATTCTCTACACTCTTAAAGAGAGCGCTGGAGGCTCTATTGAAGAAAAATCGAAAACTCCGTTCCAATTATTTCCAGAATTTGGCAATTTTCTAAGCTAGTTAAATCATTATTTGTTACAATTATAAACTTTGATTTTGAGTAAAAACTCAAGAAAACTTTCAACATTTTTGGTCTGAAATGTTCCGATCAATAAAATAAAATCCCTACACCAATTTTGGGTCCTAAATATCCGTTTTCGGCTCTTTGAGGAGAAGACTTGAAGACTGTGATGAACTTCTTCGAATTTTTGGGACTTTTTAATCCAATCAACGTCGCTCGAAACTCGCAAAGAGAAACACTTATTTATATAACACATGCACTTGCAGAGCCTGGCAAGATCTAGCAAGTCTTGCAAAAATCTTGGTCTCGCTCTAGATTTTTTAGCTATTATTAGAGCATGAAAACTGAACGGATTTTTGTTGAGCAGGAATTTGTGAAAACGATCTCAAACCGTGCCTGAAATCGGTCGTGAACCATTGAACCCTTTCTCGTTAGTCACTATTTCGAATGGGAGAACCCACGCGAAGATCGAGGAGCGCCGTGACGTGGGTGAGCCCCCTTAAGGGTCGGGCCCCATTCACGTCAAATCTGGGCGCGGGTGGCTCAGAATTCGCTTTGGGAAACGTCATTATGGGCGATTTTACAGTCGCATTTATTATCGCAATCAGTTTGCGTGTGTTTCGTTTCATTAAGCAGCCCATGCCAGTCAAGGACGTCAGTTTCACCAGACTTTACCTATTGGGGGTTTTTGTTAGTTTAAACCTATGAAGTTTTCCTGATAATATAGCAGATTTCAGCTGCGCATCGTTGCTCAGAAGAAAGGCCTTCTGGGGTACCTACTAAAAACCCAGCCCATACAGAGAGTTTTACAATTTATATCCACGTTTGTTGCTAATTTTCCAGGTACTGTTGACTGCGACGAAAACCATCCATCTAAAAGCTCGTTAGTCGGACGGTTTCCGTGTTGATCACCTTTCGGTACGGCCCAGAAAAACTAGATTTTCCTATAGAAGTCTTGGCAATGGCCGTGTCACGTATAGATCGTCAAGTTTGTGCGCTACCGACATGGGAAAAAACGCAAAAGCGCCTTAATGGCACTTAATTGTGGACTGGTATGGTTTACACAAGTGACAATTTAAAGGAGCCTAGTTTATCATCGTCTTAATGGGTTTTTTAACTGGAATTAGACCATGTACCAGGGGAATTACCAGATGAAAATTATACCAGCAGACTTCACTTCACTCTGAAGACCCAAACCAGTCAGGTGCAAGTCCCTATCGAAAGATTTGATCAGATACTGGCAAGATTTCGGTTTTCCTTGCCGTGATAAAAAGGAATTTCTTCCTGATGTTTCGCCAGCACCAGCGGCATGCATCTTCAGAGATGGGCACCGCGCGTAAATTGCTGTAAAAGCTTTAGTTTTTTAAATGCAGTTCATATTTCAGTACCTTTGAAGGCGATTTTTGACAATGTTCTCAATCAAAACAAGATTAGCTCGAAGGTCGCTATCAACAMTATTCAATAAATGTCGTTTTACTCTCGTTTTTTTAAATTTTCGTCATTTTTTGCAGCACCTTTGGAAGCGAATTTTCGAAAATTCTCCAGAAGATCGCTTCCATCATCATATTGAATCGGGCCCAATTRATRCTTCTTCAGTTTTTGGCCTTTTGCGTGGAAAGTGTAAAATACAGTTTACGTTTCACCTCTTTTCGAAGCGATTTGTAAAAATTTTGTCACCCAACAACTRAATCCCYTCGAATTCCGCTCTCATCATTATTAATTTCTCTCATCAATTTCAGAAATGTCGATTTTCTCTCATTTTTATTTGATTTTCGGCACTTTTTTGAGTCGAAAATGAAGAATGCAGTTTGCGTTTTAGCACTTTTCGAAGCGATTTCGGAAAATGTTGTCCCTTAGAACCAGAATTCGCTGGAATTCTGCTTTCGGCATTATTGACTAGATAAAATGTTGCTCTATTCATTTGGCAAAAGTCGATTAACTCTAATTTTTCTTCAATTTTCCGCATTTTCTTCAACCGAATTGGAAAATGCATTTTGCCTCTAAGTGTCTTTGGAAGAGAGTTTTGAAACATTTTTTGCTCAAATCACGAATTCGCTACAAGGCTGCTCTCAACACTATTTGATAGAAGAAGTCTTGTACCATGCATGCAAGAAGTGTGGATTTACTACAATTTTTCGCTCATTTCTGCATTTTTTCACTTGCAAATGTAAAAGACTATTTTTGCTTCGGAACGTTGGGAATCGACTTTTGGTAACTATGATTTTCCGGGGTTTAAGGCCGTCGTTCGGTAGAATTTCTTCCTGACGTTTCGCAAGCACGAGTGGCTTGCATCTTCAGAAGTGGTTTGCTTGAACGCTTACACTGTTCTCATAAGAACCCGTTCAGTTCTGCGGAAGAAAAGTTCAAAAAGTTGTTGACTGTTTTTGCAACTTTTTTGGAACGATCAAAAGTAGGTTTGAGTTTCGAAGGATTTTCTAACTCGATCGCATTTTAGCTGGATTTTGAGAAATTTTGAGAATTTTCTAGTTAGCACAAACAATTACCAGGACTTTTTCGAGAATCCTGCTAAAATGCCTAAATCGAACTGAAATTTATCGGGTGATTGCTTGACTTTATCGAAAAATGATAAATATTTCTCAAAATGTTGCCAAAAATTATTCAGTCCAGTTGGAAAGTCCCTAGAAACTTAAACCTGCTACTAAATTGAAAGTTGTTGACTGTTTTTGCAACTTTTCTGGGAAGATCAAAAGTAGGTTTAAGTTTTGAAGGATTTTCCAACTCGATCGCATTTTAGTTGAATTTTGAGAAACTTTGAGAATTTTCTAGTTAGCAGAAACAATTACCAGGATTTTTCCAGAATCCAGCTGAAATGCTTAAATCAAACTGAAATTTATCGGGTGATTACTTGAGGTTATCGAAAAATGCAAAAAATTTCTAAAAATTTTGCCAAAAATTATTCAGTCCAGTTGGAAAGTCCCTAGAAACTTAAACCTGCAATTGAAGGCTGTTGACTGTTTTTGCAACTTTTCTGGGAAGATCAAAAATAGTTTTGAGTTTTGAAGGATTTTCTAACTCGATCGCATTTTAGCTGAAGTTTCAGAAATTTTTAGAATTTTCTAGTTAGCACAAACAATTACCAGGATTTTTTCCAGAATCCAGCTGAAATGCTTAAATCGAACTGAAATTTATCGGGTGATTGCTTGAGTTGATCGAAAAATGCGAAAAATTTCTCAAAACTTTGCCAAAAATTATTCAGTCCAGTTGGAAAGTCCCTAGAAACTTAAACCTGCAATTGAAAGTTGTTGACTGTTTTTGCAACTTTTCTGGGAAGATCAAAAGTAGGTTTAAGTTTTGAAGGATTTTCTAACTCGATCGCATTTTGGCTGAATTTTGAGAAATTTTCAGAATTTTCTAGTTAGTTTATCATCACACTTTAGAAGTTTCGGTCTAATATCTCAAGTGGTTATTCAGACACCAGCTTCAGAAGAGCATGGTGCGAAAACGCAAAAAGAGCGAATAGAACCCCATAACACTCCTGCAGCTTCAGAGGTATTAAAGCCACCTGTGGCACACCTCTGAAGATGCAAGCCACGCGTGTTTGCGAAACGTTTGAAAAAAAACCGAAAAAACCAGAAACTGTTCCAGTTTCCAGGCTAGCAAGGGCCGTGGAAGTCTTTGCTCATTTGAGCCCCGTCTCCTGCTAGTTATCAATCGTGCCTCGTACCATACGTGGCAGTATGTAAATAAGTAATGTCCTACGGTTAATTATAGTCCGCTTTTTGCTCTCTATAAACTAAGATCGCAGATAATGCCCGAGCCATTAACAGCAGGTTTAAGTCGGAGTGGCCGGCTACCGCAGGAAATTATTTACCATCGGCCCGGCCCATGCTGAGTGACTGACTGGGTAACACGGTAGCCAAACTATAACAGATCGGTTAATAATGCGGTTGCGATTTGTCGTTATGTCCAGATATGTGCCCATAGAGAGCCAATCAAATGCAGGAAATGCGATTAGAAGCTGTTTCAGGCCAATGCCGAAGGGAGTTTGATTGATAGGTTGACGCAAATGGGCAGGAGACTCACTTTTTTGCCATCTAATTCCTGCCCGGAGTCCTGAGGCTTTTCCAGCTGTTGCCTATTAAATATTCAATAATGCGTCGGTTCAATGGAATAATAAAAAGTGCATATTCAAGCTGACAATGAGCAGGATACCTGCAAGCCGAGCTCGGTAGCCTTGCAGGAAGATTTAATGCTGTCCGCTGGTGATTGACCACCTGACAAGGTGCTCGACCAAGCATAATTTTCGACACCAAATAGGGAAAATGGGGCTGAGCGAATAATTAGCTCTCGCTAACATTCCCGATGATTTTTATCGCTCATCGCCGCAACAGAAAATGCTTATCTTTTCCCGATATGATGGTTTTTGGTTCAACAGACCCGTAAAAAGGACGCAATTCTAGTGAAAATCCACCAAAAAAAGTTCAAAATTGCCAGAAAAATAGTTCTATGAGGGATAATCCGTCACCGCCCAAGTGTGGGAGTTTTTCTTGCATAGAAATCATTGAAAATGAGCGCCGACTAATCAATTATTAAGAGAGAAAAGGGTCGCTTCGGGGCCTTCGTCCTTGTGTACTCGGAGCGGAACGCAA
>NW_026019016.1:13115616-13116898 GCF_020466585.1 Dendroctonus ponderosae
ATTTGCAATGATAAATACCCGGTCGTTTGAAGATGATTTTCAAAAGTTTGTAATACATTTTTCTGCAAATTGATAGACGATCCTCATTTTTTTGCTCTTAAACTGCTTTAGTGTGTATGAGTGTGTATGTACTTTAATTGGAAATTTAAATGAAGGCGAAACTCGAACAGGCATTCAGCACATGAGCACCCTTAACCTAGTATTTGCAGTATCTGCAGCTTCTCCCTTGATAATTTGTTGACTCATTGTTATCAGCGTTATAAAATAAACCGCAACGAACACACTAATATCACACTCAATAATTGATAAATCAAAATCACTGTCAGTTTAATAACGCAATGTGTATTTGAAAAGTTATCACATCTACAGATGCACCCGGACTAACAAAAAGTGCATATGTGCGTCCCAAAAAATTGGAAAATACACAGGCGCAAGTCCACGAGAAGGAAACACTCAAGTCGGAGTTTTCTCTTTAAAACTTCTGAATTTCCCGTTTAATTGGCGCCGCTTTGTGTTGCGGCTTCTGACTGGTATTCATGAGCAATTTGCGCCTTAACTCCCTCAATCAGCTGGACTGAGGGAAATTAGGCGCCAACTCTCCAATGAACTGGGAGTTTCTCCAGTTAAACTGCCTTGGAAATACCTGCCATCCATTAGCTTGAAGAGACTGTTTAAAGCAGTCTGTTTGATCTTGATCTTCGAAACCCGTCCGCCTTTTCGGGCGTGTCGTGACCAACATACAAAAGACATTTTTTTCCGTTTGATTATCTTCTGGTGATTTAGCTGGGAATATTTGAACTGTTGCAGGAAGAAATCGGATCTAAGGAACGATGTGGTCAAAGCTGAGCCCAAAGACCTGACCAATCGGAATATGTTCCCCAGTGCCCAAATCAAAATGAGGTAAGTATTATTTTGGAAGATTTCCAATTCGGGGGAATAGAATGCGATTGAAAAATTTGTAATCGGCCAAGTGACCATTTGCACACACCATGTTATTGATTTATGGCTTCATGCCGGAGGACTCAATATCGCATTGCATTTTACTAGTTTGGTTATTAGTTATATGTGGGGGTTCATGGCGGGTTTCACCAACGTTAACGCAAATTTTCCGATTCAGGTCCCTTTACTGTTTTGGGCCTTTAAAGCCCCAAAAAAGCACCAGCCTTTTGGCTCGAGTTTACCGTTTACAAATCAAATTAATTCCTGAGTTTCAGTCATTTATCGTATTTTTTGGCACGCAAAAATGCATGCCAAGGCTTAAAGCAGCAACAACGCTACACAT
>NW_026019016.1:13117897-13121245 GCF_020466585.1 Dendroctonus ponderosae
CCCCGAATATTCAATTTTTCCAGTTTCGTAAAAGTTGATCTCAAAATTGATATTTTCAGACAAATACGCTCTCTTCTTTCTCTCCGTTCCAACCAATAGAAACACTTTCGAACCATCGTATCATCGTACAAACGGAACATGGCACACGGGCTTTAGTTCGAAAGTTCATGTGCGTGGACAAAAGAACGACACTTATAAAAATTGGGACTTTCGGTCGGGACTTTTACTTTCGGACCACTACAGGCGTTTCGCTTGTTTGTGCCACGCTCACCCTCAATCGCTATGCAAAACCTTTCTGGCATCACCATCATATCTGCTCACTGAAGAATCGAAACCGAAAACTTGTAAATTAAATGGAGTTTTTATCACATGAATTGATCACTTGATTGCCTGTTGAGTTGAGTGCACGAGAGAGGGCATTAAACACAGCGATCTGTAATTGCGATTCTGGTTAGCAGACCTTAACAAATTATCTCAGATTATCTGGGTTCGATCGCTAATTAAATTCTTCATCGTTTAATAAGCGAAGAAATACGAGCGGAAAGCGGAAATATTTAATGCGACAGCAAACTATCTAAAGCGGGTTAAACGAGCTCATTATTGCGGGCTTTGATCATCGCCTGGATTTCCTCCAAGTGCTCGGGTTCCAGCCGGCTGTCCCTCAACTCTCTTCTGATCCGCGCGTTGTCATCCTCCAGCTCTCTGATCTGCTGAGCCAACAGCTGCTCCTCGTTGACAAACATCTGATTAGTGGCATCATCCAAGGGGAGCCTCTGAACCTCCCCCTCCTCAGGCAAGCCTCTTCTTGGCCCCTCGCAGTTCAGCACATTTGCAGTGGCCACATGCTGAAGCTCCACCCGTTCACTCTCAATTCGACGCAGTCGCCCCTCCTCCATCAGCAAATCGTTCTGAAGCTGCTCCTCCTCTTCAGCAACTGGTTGCAGCTCGTGCGCTTCCAGGTCGCAGCAGTTGAAGCTGCCGGCTAATCTCTGCTCTAATTCTACTGCCTCAGTGGTTTGCATCAGTTCTGAGTCGCTGAAGTTCAGAAGCTCCCCCGAGTTGGTGGCTTTCGGAGTGGAAAACTCTTCGGATTGCGGTTGATAGTCTTCGAAAGAATCCAGGAACTCTTTCGTCTTGTTTTGCTGCTGCACGCAGCTTAAGAGGTCTTCCTGGATGGAGTGGGCAGGATCTTCCTCCTGAGTGTTCGCCCGTTCTTCAAAGTGCATTTCTTTAACTTCGCTCAAATTCAGCATCAGAATGGTTTTGTGGATGTCCAGCTCATGCAGCAGCCCCCTGAGCTGGCAGTCCGAAGTGTTCCTGTGCAGCGCGCTCACTTCGTTGGCTGCTTGCAGCAGATTGGCTCTGATGTTCTTCAGGATGTCCTCCTTTTTCTTCTCCAGCCCGGAAATTTTCAGCTCCAGCACGGTGCTTTCAACCGGGTTTCCCAGCGGGTCTGCGCATTGTTGACCTGCCGCTATGTCTTCTTCTAGCTTCTGCCTCATGCTCTCTATGCTAGCGAGTTTTTTGATCAGAAGCTGCCCACTGGCCGACTGAGGCAGCCTGGCGCCGCCTTGAGCCTGTAGGAGCGCCAGCTCCTGCTTCAGCTTCAAATTCTCCTGCGCCAAAGCATTGTTGTCCTCATTGGCTTTCTTCACCAAGCTGATGTCGCTTAGCAGCTGCTCCTTCTCAGTCTCCAACTCCCCAATCAGCTGCTTCAAATAGTCATCCTCAACCTGCAGCTGTTGAATCTCCGTCGAGCCCAACTGAATGTCGTTCAAAGCTTTATTGAGCCGCCGCTGTATGTTGATGGGGGCCTTGGTGTCCGAAACCCAGGCGTCTTGAACCAGATGCAAGTTCAGCTCGTCCTCCAGCTGCTTCTTCTGATTCTCCAGGTCGCTGACGACCTTTCTGAGGAAGTTCGCGTCGTTTCTGAGCTGCGCACATTTGGCCGAATCCAAGCTGGTGATCTGTAGAGTCGCCTGCAGCAGTTTTTTCAATTTCTCATTCTGATTTTCCAGCTGTTTGATCCTGTTTGAGACGGCCTCTGACATTTTGAAACCTCACGGCGAATTTTGCGCGTTCAACGTGCCATTTGGTTGGTTGACAAGGCCCTTCAAAATTTTCAATGGAGAAACATGGAAATTCAGAATGAAATTGTGAAAACCCAGAATAGAGTCGACCTCTTGGAGCATCAGAACCATAAGTTTAAAGCGCTGCTAGAGAAGGCGCTGACGGTGACCAGGAAAACCTCCTCTAAGAGCACGGGGTTTGAAAGCGAGTTCCTGCAGGAGAGCATCCGGATCATTGAGCAGGAGAGGGAGAATTTGAAGGTTGATCTGAGCCACTGGGGGCTGGAGGATGAGCCGACTGGTCAGAGCTTGCTCGACAAGGTGGAGAGCTTGGAGCGGCTCAGAAAAGCCCAGCAGGAGCAGATAGAGAGCCTGCGGGCTGAGCACGCGGAAATCAAGTTTTTGCTGCTGCATCCCGAATCCCGGAACGCTGAGTGGCTGCGCAATATTTTGCAGCTGGAAAATGACGTAACAGAGACCCGATCGCTAGTGGAGGAGCGCTTCCGCCTCCAGCGCAAAATCCTCAATCTGGAAAAGAAGAAAGCCGAACTCCTCCTGGCTATCAACGACGCAGCAATTCCGCAGCAAATCGGCAGCTTCATCAAGCAGGATCTGGAAAAATCGCTTGCCAGCTGCACATCCAGCCAAGGTCTGTTGGAGTATGAAGATCTGCGCTTCAGGATGCTCAATCTGGAAGACGAACGCTCCAGATTGTTGAACGATCTGCAGTGCGTTCTGGACCAGTCCAGAAAAGAGATCGCCAGGGAGTACAACCATCTGCAGAAGAAAATCATGGAGGTGGAGAGGCAGAAGGCCAATCTGAAGATGAGTCCCACTGATCCTGCAGAACAGAAAATCACCCGCCGGGAGCTGGAGAACATCTTCAATGCTTTCACCAATATTCCCTTGAAAGAGGCGGACGAAAGGGCGAGGATTGAAAGGATCAAGGCGGAAGTGGGCAGCATGTTTAGTCCGGGCGTTGGTCTGCCAGTTTATTGCAATATTTTGTGAAGTATACAGGGTGTTTGGCAATGGCGTTGTTTATTTTAAGGTGCCCTAGGCTGGAACTTAATTGGCACAAATTGCACTTCAAATTACCTCGTAGGAAGTGGGAATGGTGACATTTTTGCCATCGTCAGAAGATACTTGAAACTATCGATGCGGAAAGTTCCGTAAAAATCGATCAGAGTTTCAATTTTTACCAGCTTAGTAAGGAAATGTTAGTCCGAAAATTGATGTTTTCAGTCAAGTACACTCACTCGCTCGCCTAAAAATTCGC
>NW_026019016.1:13122244-13141161 GCF_020466585.1 Dendroctonus ponderosae
ATTTGAATGGGTTTTTGGCGTAAATTTCTTCAACACTTTTTTTGCCTCAAAGACGAAAAAAGCCACATGCTCGGAGTTGCATTGTATAAAGAAAAGGCATTTCAATAAGCACCAAAAGATTCGATTTTCTGCCGTCATCAGGGACTTTTGGACAATTTTTTCGTACTGAAGTTGCCCGATTTTAAAGCCCATTTGCTTTATTCTTAAACAAACTGATTCTTCCACCAAAGAAAAAGCCACAAAATTGAAAGTTCTTGCATTTTATGGAGGACAGTTCGTTAAATTAATCTGTGCAGTGTCGATTTTCAGCCGCTTTCGCAGCAATTTTGACAATTTTTGATTCCTGCTAGTTAGTATTCGAGAACAAAGATTTCAGTTCTTTCATGCAAAAATTAGTTTCCCAAAAACCGAAAAAGCTAAAAAAATTTCAGGCTTGGCACCTGATGAAGAACAGTTTGCTTAATAAATGCTGAGCGTTTCGATTTTCAGCCATCATCAGGATGATTTTTTAATTACACAATTCAAAAGAGATAGACTTTCGAGGCCATGCCTTGAAACTAATGGGTTTTTAGGCCGTCGTTCGGTAGAATGACTGGTTCTGCGGAAGAACTGAACGGGTTCTGATGAGAACAGTGTAAGCGTTCAAGCCAACCACTTCTGAAGATGCAAGCCACTCGTGCTAGCGAAACGTCAGGAAGAAATTGTACCCATTCATTTCAAGAAATGGCCTCGAAAGTCTGTCTCTTTTGATAGCAACTGGAAAGTTTCACCATCTTTATAAAAAACATTTGGCTCTAACAATGCTGAAAGTTTCCTTAAAATCGCCCTAAATAAAAATGTGAAACTCAAATTGCGGTCTTTCCATTAAAAAGTCGCGGCTTCCAAAATAAGAAACAACATGAAATTCCCACCGTCTTTATAAAACATCTAAACTAAAATGCTGAAAATTCCATAAAAATCTCAAATAAATGGACAAATAAATAATACATTAAAATTAATAATTAAAAAATAAAACAATTATCCTAATACAACCAAATAACCAAGTCACACCATAAAAGATGATCTGACAACGTAGCACAGGTGACGGGCCGATGACAATCGTTGACTGACACTTCTGACAGTAGCAGTATACTTTTAATCTGGAAACGTAGTAATTTATTTTTGCAAAATTCTGCAATGTTGATGGTGTTTTTAGTGGAAAAATGAAGTGAAATCCTGCAAATTGTTGCAACGTTTCGTTCATATTAAAATGGTAAGTCTGGGCGACTGTTACCCGCTAGTTCGAGCTCCTGTTGTTTTGGTATCTGAAGAATTTTTATTTAATCGTTTTTAACGCACTTTCACTGTTAATTGTTGCCACAATATAAAGTTACGCCTAGCATAAAGCCTAAAAGTATCAGTCTATAGACTATTGCGAAATAACACTGTTGAAATTGCAACAGATGGCCACGGAATCATTATCATTAGGGGGCGACTTGACTTAACGCTTTATTTACTTATTTATCAGTGCTCATTGCCTGTTTACTGCACCTTACTTGCCAAGTATTTAGAACAATAAATGACTGAAACCCAGTAGATAAGTTCCATCGCCTGCGATCTGTTTAAGAAGTATTGTTTAGAGGTCTAGTAACTGTACACTGAAACCATTCCTCAGCCTTATTCTAATTGGCTTTTTATTAATTTACCAGCCTATAGGACTAGCTATTTATAACGCAGTGAATCACATTGATCTGCCAAGCATATCAATGATTATACTTACTTATCCAGCGTAGATGAGTCTCAGTTTATCAAGACTTGCTATTCAATTTTAAAACTATCACAGTTTAGCACTTGTTTAGGATAGTGATTATTTTGCATGATGCACGTTTGCCTTTCTACTTCTAGTTTCTAAGGGAAGTATGGAAAAATTCCCTTTAAAACGTACCTCAGCAGGCCCTCATCCGTCTTCCAGCTATCAAGCAGTGAGCAAAAAGGTAAGTTAGTCTAGGGCATCATTTATTAGCCTTTAACACTCGGATTATTGGAATAGTTTGACATGGACCTTGTCCTAGATTGATTAAGATAAACAACTAACTTTATTTATTATAAGTTTTGTCATTGATCAACACTTTGTGTTGTTAAATTGGCCAATTTCTGGATCGTTTATTAAACGCGACAACCGCGTATACACGAACTGGAAAAGGGAATGCTGACCTCCTTATCGATTTTGCGCGGTTCTTGCGCCCCGATTCCTCTGTTTACACTGCATCATCCCACGCGTACCTTCAACACCCTTCTATCGGTATCAAAGTGGTATCTTGTGTTGAAATTAGTTCACTTTAGATGGTTTTTCCAGGGACGATTTGATCAGTAAGTCTTACAGCGCAAGTGATTTATTGTTCCAGTACACAAACGGGCATCCCTTGGAGAACGGACAAAACGGTGCGCCCTCAAGAGGGTTTCCAGATGACGAAATGATCGACATCCAGACCACTAACAGCGGCGACCACAGACATACCCGATTGGAGGACGATGACGGAGTTTCTCATTGTGAGTAGAACTCAGTCCCCTTGCTTGGCCTAGCTAATCAATCAATGTGCCTAGACTCAGTCTCCTACAGTGGAACCACCGACACTGCGGGCGATATTCCAGGAATTGGACAGTATGATGACTTTCACACGATCGACTGGCAACGGGATATTGCCAGGGATCGGATGCGGCACAGGTAAAAATCGCAGCTCTTCCCGACCAACATCCAAGTCAACCGGTTCCCGTTTAGGCACATAGTGAAGAAGAAGCAGGATTCTTTTTGGAACCTGCTGGAAGGAGCGCACGATGCCTGGTCGGGCTGGTTGTGTGTTTTATTGGTTGGGCTGTGTACCGGTGCAGTTGCCGGTGTGATCGACATCGGAGCCAGCTGGATGACCGATCTGAAATTCGGGATTTGTCCCCAAGCGTTCTGGCTGAACCGGGAACAGTGCTGTTGGTCCAACGAAACTAGCTTTGAAACTGGAAACTGCACCCAGGCAAGCATGGCTATATGGTTTGGTTAAGCGCAACTGAACTTTGCTGTTTTAGTGGCGAACCTGGCCAGAAATCCTCGGACAGGCCAAGTCAGGCGCCGGCCCGTACATTATTTCCTATCTAATCTACTTCACCTGGGCCCTGCTCTTTGCGGCGCTTTCAGCATCTCTGGTGCGGATGTTCGCCCCTTATGCGTGCGGCTCCGGTATTCCAGAGGTACGTTTGCGAACACCCTACAATCCAGAGCAATAAATCCATCTGTTCCCTAGATAAAAACCATCCTGAGTGGCTTCATCATACGGGGCTACCTGGGCAAGTGGACCCTTTTAATCAAAAGCGTCGGTTTAATACTGTCGGTGTCAGCAGGCCTAAGTCTGGGCAAAGAAGGCCCCATGGTTCACATCGCTTGCGCTATCGGTAAATTGCTTTTAGGTTTCACCCTGAAACATGTTATAACATCTATTTGGATTTTTCAGGCAATATTCTCTCGTACCTGTTTCCAAAGTACGGCAAAAATGAGGCGAAAAAGCGGGAAATCTTGTCGGCGTCTGCGGCCGCTGGAGTTTCCGTGGCCTTTGGAGCGCCCATCGGGGGAGTGCTATTTAGCTTGGAGGAAGTACGTATTTTTAGGGGATTTTTCAACAATGTGTTTTAAACACAACCGCCTTTTAGGTCAGTTACTACTTCCCGCTGAAAACCTTGTGGAGATCCTTCTTTTGCGCCTTAATAGCGGCGTTCATCCTCAGGTCGATTAATCCATTCGGAAACGAGCACTCTGTGCTGTTTTACGTGGAGTACAACAAGCCGTGGATATTCTTCGAGCTGATCCCTTTCATCGGCCTGGGAGTTATAGGGGTACGCTAGCTGACGCTGTCTTCCAGCTAGGCTTAGCTAAAATTGCTTTTTTAGGGCGTAATAGCGACGATATTTATCAAAGGGAACCTGTACTGGTGCCGATACAGGAAGTACTCAAAACTGGGCCAGTATCCAGTGACGGAAGTTCTGGTGATTACAGCCCTGACTGCTCTGATCGCCTTCCCCAACCCCTACACCAGAATGAACACTAGTGAGCTGATCTACTTGCTGTTCAGCCAATGCGGGATCGCAAACTCCGACCCCATATGGTAAAACGTCCATTAGCCAATGGGTTTTTAACTGAGATTGATTTTTTGCAGCGACTACAATAGAAATTTCACGAACGTAAAATCCGCCATAGATCTAGCAGCCGCCGGGCCAGGGGTTTATAATGCCATCTGGTTGCTGATCATTGCGCTGATCCTCAAGTTGGTGATGACAATATTCACGTTCGGCATGAAGGTTCCTTGTGGGCTGTTTATCCCGTCGCTGTGCCTAGGAGCGATTGTGGGCAGAATTGTCGGCATTCTCATGGAGCAGCTCGCCTACAACTACCCGAAAAATTGGTTCTTTAGCGGCGAATGTTCCAGTGGAGAGGACTGCATCACGCCCGGGTAAACACTGTTTCCCGTGCCTTCAGCTCAACAAATTTTCATTGCCCGCATCGCATTTCAGCTTATATGCAATGGTGGGTGCTGCAGCAGTTTTGGGCGGCGTCACCCGGATGACTGTCTCTTTAGTGGTGATCATGTTCGAATTAACCGGCGGGGTGCGTTATATTGTGCCCCTAATGGCCGCCGCTATGGCCAGCAAGTGGGTTGGAGACGCGCTGGGTCGCCAGGGAATTTACGACGCTCACATCGCCCTAAACGGTTATCCTTTCCTGGATTCAAAGGACGAGTTCCAACATACCAGTCTGGCTGCCGATGTGATGCAACCGAAGTAAGTTGACTGAGTGCAAAATCTTCCAGTTATTATTGAACCGTTTGCTTCAGACGCAATGAAACTTTGAGTGTGATAACTCAGGATTCGCTCACAGTGGACGACATCGAGGCCCTGCTAAAGGACACTGAACACAACGGTTATCCAGTCGTGGTGTCCAGAGATTCGCAATATCTGGTTGGGTTTGTGCTGAGGAAAGATCTCAACTTGGCCATCGGTAAGCGTATCAGTTTAGACAACATGCAGCAGCAGTTAATTGGACTATTTTCCAGCCAATGCAAAGCGGATGGTGGATGGAATCTGCGGCCAATCGCTAGTGCTCTTCACCAGCGGCAACCCGCCTCAAACGCTGGGACCGCCGCCGCTTAAATTGAAGAAAATCCTGGATATGGCGCCGATCACCATTACGGATCAGACGCCTATGGAAACGGTAGTGGATATGTTCAGAAAATTGGGGCTGCGCCAGACTCTAGTCACACACAATGGGTAAGTCATTGTTCTATGCGATGTCTAATGCTGGGTTTATACATCAAGAATAAGATAGATGCATTTAACTTGAGTGCATGTAGAAAAATACAAGTCTTTTATGCTATAAGATCGAATGAATAGGTCATTATTGGCGTGGAAATTTTCCTGTATATCTACAGCTGATTGGTTGCTCGTATCCCTTATGCTATGCGCTACTCCACTTTATAAACGCTAATCAAATTCATTCCTGGGTTTCAGTCATTTATTGTCTCTATTTATCAATTAAAATACGTTTCGGTGTATTTTTCCACCTTCATCAGTTTTTATGTGTAGCGTTGTTGCTGCTTTAAGCCTTGGCATGCATTTTTTTGTTCAGAAAAAAATGCGTTTGAACGATAAAAGCCCTCTCGTTCGTCCATTTGCCGCAGATCGAAAATTGATTATAAATTGGGAGCGTTTCGAGCTAAAGAGCGTCTTCACTGTTAAAACCTGAGGATTCCCGCATAAATCTGCCTGTAGCTCCGTTATCTTAAAGGATTTTCGGCACATGAAAAATGCATTTGAACGATAGAAACCCTCTCGTTCGTCCATTTGCCGCAGATTGAAAATTGATGATAAATTGGGCGTGTTTCGAGCTAACAGAGCGTCTTCACTGTTAAAACGTGAGGATTTCCGCATAAATCTGCCTGTAGCTCCGTTATCTTAAAGGATTTTCGGCACATGAAAAATGCATTTGAACGATAAAAGCCCTCTCGTTTGTCCATTTGCCGCAGATTGAAAATTGATGATAAACTCAGCGCGTTTTGCGCTAAAGTGTCTTGAGCATTGAAATCTGAAGATTCCCGATCAAATCCGCCGTTGGCTCCGTTATCTTAAGGGACTTTGCACACTTAAAAATGCGTTTCAAACATGGAAATCTCCTCGTTCTTCCTTGTCCCGCAGATTGACAATTGGTGATAAATTGGGCGCGTTTCGAGCTAAAGAGCGTCTTCATTGTTAAAACCTGAGGCTTTCCGCATAAATCTGCCTGTAGCTCCGTTATCTTAAAGGATTTTCGGCCCATGAAAAATGCATTTGAACGATAGAAACACTCTCGTTCGTCCATTTCCCGCACACCGAAAATTGATGATAAACTAAGCGCGTTTTGCGCTAAAGAGTGTCTTGAGCATTGAAATCTGAAGATTTGCGATCAAATCTGCCGTTAACTCCGTTATGTTAAGGGACTTTGCACACTTAAAAATGCGTTTCGAACATGGAAATCCCCTCGTTCTTCCTTGTCCCGCAGATTGAAAATTGGTGATAAATTGGGCGCGTTTCGAGCTAAAGAGCGTCTTCAGTGTTAAAACCTGAGAATTTCCGCATAAATCTGCCTGTAGCTCCGTTATCTTAAAGGATTTTCGGCACATGAAAAATGCATTTGAACGATAGAACCCCTCTCGTTCGTCCATTTGCCGCAGATTGAAAATTAATGATAAACTAAGCGCGTTTTGCGCTAAAGAGGCTCTTGAGCATTGAAATCTGAAGATTTATGATTAAATCTGCCGTTAGCTCCGTTATCTTAAAGTATTTTCAAGCAAAACGCGCTTAGTTTATCATCAATTTTCAATCTGCGGCAAATGGACGAACGAGAGGGCTTTTATCGTTCAAATGCATTTTTTTCTGAACAAAAAAATGCATGCCAAGGCTTAAAGCAGCAACAACGCTACACATAAAAACTGATGAAGGTGGAAAAATACACCCAAACGTATTTTGATTGATAAATAGAGCCAATAAATGACTGAAGCCCAGGAATGAATTTGATTAGGAATTGAAACACAGTCAGGAAAGTATATACAATTTATAAACGATACACATGCATTATTTCTTATTCTTGGTGTACAGAAACAGTATAAATAAGCGGTAGATTGCACACTATAGTTTATTCGTCTTGTCACTGCCTGAAGGTGTAGACCGAAGCTTTAACAGTCCCTTTGGTCCTTTCCTGATCTTTTGCTTGATGGTGTCTTCATTTCATTCCATCTCCTACTTGGTGTCGTTGCATGTTTCGTTAGCACTTCGTAGCTTCTTTGATTGTCTCCATAATGCTGAGAGCCTGTTTCTTTTCAGGAGATTATTAGGTGTAATAACGAAAAAGGACGTGCTGCGCCACATAAAACAAATGGACAATGAAGACCCGAACTCCGTTCTATTTAATTAAGTTCTTTAATTATTCTAATAGTGATTCTAATTCCCCCACATTACTTATTCAGTCCTTAATTTTAGTTCAATTAACTCCTTTATAGTATTTATTTTATTGATGCGTTGTCGGCTTTAGCAGGTGAGATTAGTTATTGTTTAGTTATTATTGAGATGCTGCAGTCGCAGACTGGGCCCTGTTTGGATTTATTGTGTATTTTTACTTCGCCTTGAGGGTGGCCCCGTTTTTCAACTTTTGGCTGGTTGTTTATCAGAAACGCTTAACTTATTTAACTAGTGTGTTTCATATGGACTTGGACACATACAAACATCTATTTGGTGATCGTTGGGAACTACTAAAAGTACTTTTGAAGGTCCGTGTCTTCCCCCTGGGTCAATTCTTCAGTCGAAAGCCAAACCCTTATAGAAATCTCCTACATTATGTATATAAGTGATTGTGTCTGATTGTACTATTGCAGCACTGTTATGAAATTGATATAAACCACACGATGTATATTTTTATGTATATGTTATTTGTAATGGAATCGAATGCTCATGTTCATTCAAGGAATGTAAATGTTTTTACAAGCAGCGCTGTTTGCTTCACTTCCCCATGCAATTCGAGATCTTCTCAAGTGGAACCGGTAAGGAATTTTGATAATTCTTGATTAGATTTGTCGCAAAACAATCTTTTAAAATTGTCAACATTTTGGGTATGTCTTTTGCTTTCGTAAGTACATTTCGTCTATTTACACATACATATACAAATAATACAATCGAATCACATGGATACTTAAGAAATGCCACAACAACAGTGTAGGTATAAAATTGGATTAGAATGCGACTGAGTCTCGGTAAAGCCTAAGAAGTGTTCACATTCGTATCACTATCGGCCTGACTGGAGTGAGTTCGTATCCGAAAGTCGCAAATCAAGGAGAAATGATCACTTGGGTAACGCAAACTGGGGACTCGGTCCGGTCCAATGTCCTTTTCCGTGGGCAGTTCCAACACTCCATCAACATCGAGTTTGTTTTTTGAGTAGAAAATGTAGTCGATTGTGTGACACACTTCGCCCTCGTCCCGTATCTTCCAGGTGGTGTAGGGAGGCTCCCGTTTGTCTGATGGAATCCTGCCCAAAAAAGCCCAGCCTTATTGTTTGAAAACGTTTTCCTCGTGTTTTCTTACCAGTCATTTCCAGCGCATTCGGCATAGGCACTGGCCAAATGTTGGCCGCTGCCCAACACCGTTCCATAAATGGGTTCCGCAGGTTCGGCGTTAAAGTCCCCGCTTAAAATCGTCGGTCTATCGCCGCAATTCTGCCTGACAAACTCCAGCAAGTCTTTGCCCTGCTCGTTCCTCAAAGTGGCCAATAGCGCGCTTCTTCGGGCCTTCAGATGCGTGGTGACCACGCAAATCTCCTGTCCAGTTTGCTTCACTTTGAGGATCATCAGTAGGGCCACCTGCAAGCCAGACATTGCAGAAAGTTGGTTCGTTGAAACGCTTCGCACTCACCTGGTTGCTTTGTATTCGCCAAATTTCCAATATTCGAGTTTCCGCGCGGAGCAGCTCGAACTTGTCGGTTCGGAAGAAGATCGCGCAGCCATCAGGGCCGTTATTCCCGTCGATATAGAAGCACGGCGAGTCTGGCTTGGGGAAGAACATGCCAGTGTAGCCCTGAGTTTCCAGCACGTGCTTGAGGAAGTGGAAATGGTCGACTTCCTTTAAAAGGCACGAGCTTTAGGTTCTATTTAGCGCTAGAGCGATCGGAAATACCTGCAAGCAAATCACGTCTGGGCAGTATTCGATGATTTCTTCCACAATGAGGTACTTGCGGTGGTTCCAATCCAGGGCTTCTTCGGGGCATCTTGCAAAGTTGTCGTTTTCTTTGCCCAAAGCTAAAGGAAAGATAGTGTGAATTTGCGTGTATAATGCCCGGTTTCTCAACATTTGCCCTTATTGGTTCCATAACTATGTAGTGGATAAAGTTATAAGACCGATAAGATTTTATGGGTTTCCGAACGGTGACAGGTGGGTGACAGACAAGTATCGAGCTCATAACAATCCGTTGGATAAGTACCTTTTTAATTCGACCCACAGAGGGAACTGCTTGATAGGGTATGTTCCATTTTTGGCTGGTAGTACGGAAGGTGCGAAATACCGGTAAAAAAGAAGCGGATAGTAAAGAATTTTCACTTTTGTGCATCGCAAGCTAGATGACGCCACAAAAAAACTCATTTTGATCGGTCGGTAAACATATGGTTTGAAGATGTTTCAAAAAACAGCCACATATTTGATGTAAAAGCTCTCGTGTTTTTATCTCGAATTATCCATTTTAAATAATGATAATAAATTTGTATACGTTAAACAAAACAAAACTGTTATGTAATAAGAATAGGTTATGTTAGGTTAGAATCGCCTGTTGTAAAAATAAAAACAAACCCTACACGCTTGCGGCAGACGTTATGAAGTAGATATCTATCTATTCGATAACTTATGGAACCAATAAGCTTTAAACAGACGTTGAGAAACCCAACAGACGTGATTTTGGTAGTTTATAAGACTCATAAGCTTATGTAACCGATATGTTGGAGTTCGGAAACCGGGCATAAGTCCCAATGATTGCCCTAAAAGTTGACTGAAAGACTTTTTAGACACTAATTTGGAAATTTCTTATTCTCGGGAATTTCCGCACATGTAACTTCGACAAAGTTTAACAATAAAATTGCGTCTGCTGGCCATCAGACTCGCCAGATTTAGCGAATCTGGGACCTTTAGTTAGGCGGATTTAATAAGTTTTCCTAATTCAGTATTACCTTGAGACAATATATTCCACTGGAACAGCCGCAGGCTATGAGGACTGGTCGTGTAGTCACTGCAAACTGAAAAAAGCCACATTAAACCTTTTTAATCGATCGAGATTCATTGTTTTCCTACAAAAATTTTGGTTTATTTTAATTTTCCGGGTATTTATCGACTTTGAGCTAGAAAATCTGTAGATTTGGCCCTAAAAATTGCAAAATTTTTAAATCTGCGGCACAATTTTTTTGCTGAAGTTTGCCAGCCACTTAAAAGACGCCCCTCGTAACATAAACCTTCCATTCGAAGGGCGAGAAGCGCGTTTGGAGCAGGTCGCCCCCGTGCTCCAGACAAAGAGCAATATAGCAAATTTTGCTTGTCTCTGTCGTTCCTCCGCTCTATACGAGACCTGGTTGAAAAGCACCCGGGAAAAAACTGCGATTTTCAATTAATGCTAAACTTGGTGATTGATGCAAATGATAATTTATTGGAATTAAATTGTTTGCAGTTTAGCTTTGCACGGTAAAAAAGCGGAAAGTTGCAGGAAATTTACGTTTTTAAATAATACCAGCGGAAACTGCATTTGCATCGTAATTGATACAGGCCTTAAAAAATGGTTCGATGAGACTGGGTTGTAAATCAATATGAATTGTAAAGTAGCCATTAAGTTTTTTCCGGTTTTAATGCATGGTTTAGTCAATTAAACGTTTAACTAGTTGCAGATCACATTTGATTTTTCAAAGATTAAAACCAGAACAAAGTCTGCTTACCTTCGGTAACAGCGTGCAATTTTCTGAGTTTGATCCCCATGTTGTCGCTTTCGTCTGCTCGTTTCCCATTGGATTTTTTGAAGGCTCTTTTGAACATCAGTTGGCCGTAAGGGCGCTCATGGCAATATTGCAGAAGTTCAGATCTGCTAATGTTCTTCGGCAGGTTCACGTCATTGTCCTGGCAATCGTCGTTGATGATCTTTGAGGCCGAATTAAAGCTGCCCATTCTGCAAAAATTACTGATTTAAACCCGATGTTCTTTGCCGCCTTTGCTAAAACATCCAAAACTGGTTGTAAATCTACTGTTGTCGCTGTTTTCTTCGGGGTGCCAGCATTCACTTACCGCAACAGCATACTTTTAATGCGTTCCTGCACATTTTTAATGGCCCTGTTCTCCATGACCAAAAGTTCGCGTTTTTCACAACGCATCGCAAATTCAGCATCTTCGGCCAGCATTTTCTTCATCTTCGCTACTGTTGATGTGATTCGGGCGAGCGCAATTTTTGCTGCAGGAAATCGAACCTACCGTCAGTGACCAGTTTGGGTACTGAACCGTATGTATGTACCGCCTAGTACTGCTACGACTGCATAACAATATGTTGTTTTGTTTCAATTTTATTCTACTTCTTCCTGATACCGGAGGCGGAATTCTAAGTAGCTCAAGCTCGGTTTTTGCACCTTTTATTACGCTATTATCTGCTGTTTTGTTGCTTGATCAGTTGCTTCATCTTTCATGCAGTTACCCAGTGTTTGAACACTAATATACAAGCGAGGTTTTATTTGTGCTTCCAATAGTTTAAAAGCGCGAACAAAAGTAGGTAATTTTGCGAGGAATTTTCATTTTCAAAGGAAAATAGAAATTAATGGTTCAAACTGATGAGTTTTTCGGGCTTTTGCTTTGCATCTTCAGAGGGAAAGTCTAAGTTTTTTGTTACATTGTCGATTTTTTCAAATGCGCTTGGAGTTTGATCGCACTGTATATCTCGATTTTTATGTTTTTAATACATCAAAGTGGCACTTTTTCGGTGCAAAAAAATGCTGGTTTTATAAATATTTGCATAGTTTAAATCTGTTATCAAGCTCAAAAGAATCAGATAGGAAGAAAAATAGTTAAGCTAAAGTGAGTGACTGAACCATTTAAGACGTGAAAGATTCAAAACGATACAGCATTAACCAGCGACAAATATTGACGAAAAGCCGCAATTTTATTGATAATTTTGGCTGTGAACAGCTGAACAATTGGGCAACGAAAAAGAGAAAGACTTGGAATTTAGAAAACTCAAATAACGCTCAAGTTGCGATTTAGACAATGCAAAACCCGCCAGTTTTATTCCGTTGTAAACTGGAGTACGTATGTAAATTAATGTGCCATCAATGTCGGTAGATTTCCTTTGTGATCCGTTTAAATGTATGCAGCATGTGTGGAGGTCGAGAATTGGGAGTTTTCCAAAAAAAGACGAAAACTGTTTGTTCAAAAGTGAACAATATTAATATAAACTGACACACGAAGTTCTGTGAAACTTACTGTTTAGGCCAACAGATTAGCATCGTTTCTTGCGAACTAGCACCCATGTTAGTGTCACAATCACTTAAAGAAAATCACAAAAATCAACGTCTAGCCGGAAAAAGTGTGCAAATGCCTGGAAAGATGGCCAGGATTACTATCGTACAGTGAAATCGTACGACTTTGGCAACTATTTTTAGCAAATTTTATCGATAAAACAAGTGTTTTAACCGGGCGGACGCTTCTGCCGAATAATACCGAATGTTTGTCAAAAACCACACATTTTCTTATCGAAATAAATAAGATAAAGTGATGCTGGAAAGGGGCAAATTCCAATTTCCAACACCATTTCGTAACGAATCCTGACGGTTTGTTTACAGGCGTGCAAGGATTATCGGGAATTCCGCTTAGTTGGCAACTTTTCAGGGCGAGAGGTTGAAAAACATATTTTAAATTGTATAAGGAAAATTGGTGATTTTTCCTGGATTTTTGGGATTTTCAGATTTTGTTTATGCGGCTCCGTCGTCCCATTAATTGGCAAATTAAAATAAAGTGAATGCAAATTGGGGATTTTTTCTGGCTTTGATGTTCTTCAGAGGTGGTTTGCAGCAATCATCTATGAAAAATCACTAGTTTTCATTTATTTGAGCGAAAACTGACAATTTCTTGTACCTTTTCATGTTAGCGGTGGATGTTGGATAGTTTTTGTCTTTTGTAATTAGAAAAATTTCAAGGATTTTAGTGGACTAAAGTTTTATTAGGGAATCTTCGACTTGTAGACTGCAATTCACCTTCCGTCTTTCTAGAGCAAACCCAAACTCACTAAAGCCCCTGTTTTTCAATTTTGTTCACTGTTTTACAAACTGTTTGTTGGGTATTTCGCCTCAAAAATTGCCGAAAGGTGGAATTTTTCAAATTATTTAAGACAAAAAAAAACAGTTTGTAAAAAAATGAATCCGCTTCAACAATATAGAACTTATCCACAACTTTGTTCACTTTCTCTTGATATTTAGTCTCTGCCGGTGAATCGACTGATTATTCCAGGCATTCATCTGTTCATTCTGATTAATTTCTGATCGGTTTGAGTAAAAAGTGTTGGTCCATTTGTCCAATGTTTTCACCTCTAATTTGTCAATTGAACCCATTTAAGCTCAGAGATCAAATGTATTGCACGAGAAACAAACTATTTTGCAACTTTGGTGCTGCAATAACAATCGGTTACTATTCAATTTCACTTCGGCCCCATCGAGCGGACACTTAAGGAGATTAATTTGCATTTTAATTCCACCATTATTTCCTGATAGTGAGAGTGTAAGCGGACTTTGTTAATAATTCAGTTTGGGACAAACAATTTCGTTTACGGCTTCTTTATCGGCAGCAGCGACAAAGTTCATGAGCATTTTTTTGCTATTATTATTCGCATTTTGATGGTTGATTTTACAGACGAAGAGATCATAAAGGCCATTTACCGAAAAAACTGAATAGTTCCTAACCGTTCGACGGTCTATTGTGGGACTTAAAGGACAAAACTTCTTTAGGAAGGTTTTGTAAGTAGATGTGCCCCCACCCAAGAAGAGAATTAGCATTCTAAACAGTGTGCACATAACAGGACGACGCTAAATTAAACAGCACAAACAGAAAAAGCATGCACTAAATAACAAAGTGTTACCTTGGGAAAGAAGTCAACAATCGTTCAAATCTTCTGGCCGAGAGAAACAGAGCTCGTCTAGACGCCATCTAGAAGGACTTTGACTGCTTTTTCGCCGATACTCAATTGGGTTTTCGTATTTTGCATACAATCGTGGACTAAAGGGGACAACAACGTATTTTCAAACACCCACGGCGAGGACTTTTGGGCGATTTTCCATTAGTCCGATTAAGAAGTAGCATTGGGCGTGGTCGGGACATCAAGAGTCTCGATGCCTGTTAATGAAAAACACATTTTATTTTTGGCGCTTGCTTTAATTGCAGTTTAGATTAAGACGAAAGACAGAAGAAACGATGGAAGCGCAAAGTTTGGATGGAAAAGCGCGCCATTTGGTTAACGCTGTGAGCGCCCAAAGTGAGTTGCACAAATGGAATTTTCGGTTGGTTTGGCGTGTTGGATGAAATCTGGGAAACTTTTCAAAGTTTCCACGTAAAACTCACAACATTCTCGCCAATCCAAGTCCAGCTGTTGCGGAAGCAAACTCGCGATTTCAGGCACGTAAGCGACTGAACTGGCAATTTTTTTACGATCGCCAGTTAATTAATATTCCTATCAACACTCACGTGAATATTAAACAAATACTGTGACGCAGCCACTACGAGATCCCAAACTAAACAATGAGAACTAGGGGGAAAACGGCGACATTTTCGGTTAATTTTAGCCGTTTTGGCAGCGAGTTTAGCAAAAATGCGTTCTTGGAATGATTGTGGGATTAGTTGGAAATTACGGACGCGGTTTTTGGCTTCCAAGCATTCGGGCGACTGTTTTATATATAAATTAGTCGTTCGTATCGGCTGTTTATACACTTTGGCGGCGATTTACTATGAAAAAATGGCGAAAGAGATGGAATGTATGTGATTTATCGTCTCTGAGTCAAATAAGCTCAAAATATTTTTATGTTGTTGATCCAATCGGGCGAAGTTCACGCCTAAAATGCAGAATATTTAGCTGAGAATCACCCACTCAGTTTAGCTCAAAACTAGCTCAGTTTTTCCTCAATTTTTTTTGTCTACAGTTTTAAACCTGCAGCAAATGGACAAACGAGAAGGTTTCCATCTTTCAAATGCGTTTTTCAAGTGCTAAAAGTCCATAAAAATAATGGTGCTACAGGAATATTTTCAAATTTTAATGCTCAAGACACTCTTTAGCGCAAAACGCGCCTAGTTTATCATCAATTTTCAATCTGCGGCAAATGGACGAACGAGAGGGCTTTTATCGTTCAAATGCATTTTTCATGTGCGGAAAATCCTTTAAGATAACGGAGCTACCGGCAGATTTATGCGGAAATCCTCAGGTTGTAACACTGAAGACGCTCTTTAGCTCGAAACGCCCCCAATTTATCACCAATTTTCAATCTGCGGAGCAAGGAAGAACGAGGAGATTTCCATGTTTGAAGCGCATTTTTAAGTGAGCAGAGTCCCTGAAGATAACGGAGCTAACGGTAGATTTGATCGGGAATCTTCAGATTTCAATGCTCAAGACACTCTTTAGCGCAAAAGGCGCCTAGTTTATCATCAATTTTCAATCTGCGGTAAATGGATGAACGAGAGGGCTTTTATCGTTCAAATGCATTTTTTATGTGCCGAAAATCCTTTAAGATAACGGAGCTACCGGCAGATTGATGCGGAAATCCTCAGGTTTTAACAATGAAGACGCTCTTTTGCTCGAAACGCGCCCAATTTATCACCAATTTTCAATCTGCGGAGCAAGGAAGAACGAGGAGATTTCCATGTTTGAAACACATTTTTATGTGTGCAAAGTCCCTTAAGATAGCGGAGCTAACGGCAGATTTGATCGGGAATCTTCAGATTTCAATGCTCAAGACACTCTTTAGCGCAAAACGCGCTTAGTTTAACATCAATTTTCAGTCTGCGGCAAATGGACGAACGGGAGGGTTTCTATCTTTAAAATGCATTTTTTATGAGCGGAAAATCCTTTAGAATAACGGAGCTACTGGCAGATGTATGCGAAAATCCTCAAGTTTTAACACTGAGGACGCTCTTTAGCTCGAAACGCGCTCAATTTATCACCAATTTTCAATCTGCGGACAAGGAAGAACGAGGAGATTTCCATGTTTAATACGCATTTTTAAGTGTGCGAAGTCCCTTAAGGTAACGGAGCTAACGGCAGATTTGATCCGGAATCTTCAGATTTCATTGCTCAAGACACTCTTTAGCGCAAAACGCGCTTAGTTTATCATCAATTTTCAATCTGCGGCAAATGGACGAACGGGAGGGTTTCTATATTTCAAATGTATTTTTTATGAGCGGAAAATCTTTTAGGATAACGGAGCTACAGGCAGATTTATGCGAAAATCCTCAGGTTTTAACACTGAAGACGCTCTTTTGCTCGAAACGCGCCCAATTTATCACCAATTTTCAATCTGCGGGACAAGGAAGAACGAGGAGATTTCCATGTTTGAAGCGCATTTTTAAGTGTATAAAGTCCCTTAAGATAACGGAGCTAACGGCAGATTTGATCGGGAATCTTCAGATTGCTCAAGACACTCCTTAGCGCAAAACGCGTTTAGTTTATCATCAATTTTTAATCTGCGCAAATTGGGAGCACGAGAAGGTTTCAATCTTTCAAATGCAGTTTCAAAATGCGAAAATATTGTGGGTGTTGAAGATTCCCGTACAAAAATGTATGCCCGGAAACTTTTCGGGACTCAAAAGCTTCTTTGGCTCAAATCGCGCTGAATTTGTCCACAATTTTCAATCTGAGGAAAATCAACAAACCATAAGATTTTTATGTTTCAAACGAGTTCTAATCGAATCCAATTTTCAATTTCAAATCAAAGCAAAAACGGAACGGAAAACATAAAATTTTGGCATAATCTTGCCCCCAAGTGTCTGATATTCAAATTAGAAACTTCTGGAAATTAAGACTTTTTGAGAAAACTGCAGACATTCCCTTATCGATGGTTCACTTTCTAAAAAGGCCATTTATTTCTCTTTGCAATAAGGTAAAAATAAGCGTCCTTACTCATTTTGCTTCCGAGAAATGAGCAAAAACTGGACGAAAAACACGAAATTTTGGCACAATCTTGCACCTAAGCGTCTGATATCCAAATGTCGCCTCCTGGGTCAAAACTACTCGAACCTCCTCACTCATGTTGTTATGAAATCGACGACATTTCCAGCTTGAAACTCCTCCACTTACCTCACTAAATAGAGAAGCACCTCCGGAGGAGGAACGAACTCCTCATTTTCATTGACGTATCCGTATTTCAACGCAAGACTTTTGGCCGCCAGTCGCATCTGCACTTTTTTCCCACTCAGAAGACTGACGTCGGAAAAGGCTTCCGCCAAATCCTCCACCACACTCAACTGTTCCTTTATCGCCTCTAAGTCCATGACGGAGGGTGGCAATTTCAATTCCCGTTCAAATTTCGCCTCTATTCGCACAAAAGAGAGTCGCTTGGCTCGGAGATCTTGAACTTATGTCGCGTAAAAACGCGATCTCATGGAACTAAATCGGCTCGATCGGACGGATATGATTTTATATGCGGCGGAAGTGTTTAAGCCTGACCTTAAATGGACCTCGATCTTTCTGTTATTGATGGCGCGCTTTAATTATTAGGAAAATTTATTTAAAATCGGCGCCCAGCCCTAAGAGTTCAAGGATGGGAGTGTTGAATTTTTTGCGCAATTGTGTATGTTGATTGGGACAGCAAAGAAAAAAAGTGTCAACAGCCGCACAACTAAGTTTGTTTCGGTAGAAACAATGAATGAAATCTGCTTGCAGATTTCTGGTTTATTTAAATCAATCACCCTGTATCAGAACAGCCGCCCTGTATTAAATGTTAAGTGGGTACTTACCGCAATTGTTCGCGTTTTCTTCACCACCAATTGACAATTAAAAACAATGGCTCGCACAAACACCTCGATTATTGCTGTTCTAATTCCAAACTTGTTCCTTTTTTGGCTGTTGCGGCCTTCTTCTCTCTATCAAAGCCGCACGGCTTTGAAGATGGCAATGCGCTTTCTTGATGGCAACTTTGATGTTCAACCGGAGTCGATTGCAAACGTTCTTCTGCTTGCTGACAAAATTCGTTTAGCCGATGTTTGGATTTTTTAAGTTAGAACTAGCTATCACTGCTTATAGTTGTCGATTAATTAAATCGGGAACTATTAGAGATCTTCAGCGGGTTGTCCCTAAGCAGTCCAGCTCGGGAGAAGGCGGAACGTCCAAAAATAGCTGATGAACAAGCAAGAGTCCAGCCGAGAGAGCGCACAGCGGCTGATTGAAAAAATCTAAGCAAAAGAGATAATCCTGATGGGAAATTGAGTTTGCGTAACGTCTCCATCGCGCATAAGTCAAAGGGCAGCTTGATAACGGCCGTTAATCGCTAAGGGCAAGGCCGAGTCGTTATGTATGAGTTGACAGGGGGCATTTTTTAGACCACATGCAAGTAATGAGATACGGTCGCTTTTGCGACAATCGGGCCATTTTTACGCCGATTCCTTTGTCAGCGAACAGTCAACAAGGGTTTATTTAAATGTCGATTTTGTGCTCCCAAGCGCAAATGATTTGTCTTCTCAGATAGAAAAATTAAAAAATGCCATAAGCCCGTGTGCCTATGCAACCGTTTATACGATGGTACGATGATACGAAAGTGTTTCTATTGGTTGGAGATCTGTCAATTCGTCCACGTCGTACGACGACGGACGAATTGACAGATCTCCAACCAATA
>NW_026019016.1:13142160-13145525 GCF_020466585.1 Dendroctonus ponderosae
GGTGTTGACTTCAAATATTGATTTTGAAAAATCGGGTCACCTCATCGATAAATAACCGTATTACCGAACGGCATCAATATCCGAAGTTTCTCAAGCAAAAAAAAACACAGAAGGCAACAAATATCACACTCTTTGTTGCTTATCAGCAACAAGCATTAACATTGTTTACTACGAACAAGAGGTTACATGCATTCCGATCAGTTGATGGCTGATTTTGCGTGCATTCGCTCGCTTCATGATTGCGCTTTTCTTTGCAATCAACCATCGACTTGTATTAGTTTGCGATAAAATATGCGGGCAATTTTGCGGGCTTTTGCCGGATAATCTCCACCAATGTCACTGGGTTACCAAAATAATTTGCTATTTTAGGCTAAATTTGCCGGCCAAAATCCAATCTGCTTGCAAAAATCCAGTTTTATCTACTTCCGTAGTAAAGTCTAGCTTTGGATGTGTGCAAATCTATTTATATACGCGAAAATAATAAAGTGTTCCGCGTAAATCATTCAATAAAAAATGTTTCTGAACAGAAAGGAGAATGCGACATTTTTAAAAGCAATTATCTGTGTTTTAAAGCCGCTATCCGACACGAAAGTGTTTCTATTGGTTGGAGATCTGTAAATTCGTCCGTCGTCGTACATCTCCAACCAATGGAAACGTTTTCCAATCATCCACAGATCACAGAGTAACCTCTGTGATCTGTTGCAACCTCCATTCTGTCAAGACATTTGTCGCTGCAAAGCGACTTCACAAGAGTAGGAAGGCGGCATCGAACTAGCATATCGAGGAACCCAATGGCGTTGTCAACGTGGCCCAAACATCGACACCCATCCCCAGCTCTAGCGTTCTGTCAGGGCACATTTTAAGGTTACGTTTTTCCATTGTTGTTGTTTACATTTTCCGAACGGTTGTTTTTCTTGGCATTTTGCTCCAATGGCCAACAAAAAGATTCTGAATCAAATCTCCCTGATGATGTATGGCTTCGGAGACAGCGACCAGCCAGATCCAGCCACTGTGGAATTGGTGGAAAGCATCGTGAAAAGCCAGCTAAGAAGCATCGTAAATGAGGCTCTAAAATACAATTCTGGGCCAGTTCTTAAAGGGGAATCTCTGGTCTTCCTTTTGAGGCACAACAAGTATAAAATGCAGCGGTTTGTTCGGTAAGGGACATGCGTTTTATCGGTCCAAACATTCGTCAATGAAAGGCAGGCTATTTCAGATACCTTAAAACGAGACAAATCACGGCTAAATGCGGCGCTGTGAATTCCCCAGTGGTGGAGGTAGTGGAAGGACCAAAAAACAACAAGCTTCTGGACTTTGTACGGTTTCTAGACGAAACCGGAGAATTCCTCGATATATCTGAGGTGGACGAGACCAAACTGAATCGAATGCTTCGTGCTGATCAGATATCGAAGAGCATCAGCAAGGAGAAGTATATGGAATATCAGCAAGCCCGCATTGCGTCCTTTAAAAAAATACAGTCCGCAAACTCGTTCAAGAGCTGGGTGGATCCGCAAAACGAGATCGAGTTCGATAAAGACGCCATGGATGTGCTCAGCTACTTGGCCTTTCAAACAGTCGCGGAAATCGTCGACTATGCGTTCTTTGTAAGGGCAGACGTAAAATCGGGTAGGCTTCCGCGTTGGGAAATAGTCGATCTTTGATTGGTTTCAATTTTTTGCAGTTATCGATCCTTTTGAGACAATTGCGGGCACTTCTTGCACGACTTCAATCTTCAAGCCGCATGGAGCTGCAGGTCCAGGCAGCGCTCCGTCCAAAGTTTGTAGTTGTTACGACCAAAAATAACTCGTCTAAGGTGGCTTTTATGCAGGTTTTTCCCTACCAAGTGCCGATTCGCGTGCATGAAGTACAAGAGGTGATGCGACGCGTTCACAATCCTCAAGCCGGCAAATTGAACTTTGGCGGGCCAATGCCGGAGACGCACTTTTTGTTGGCCTTGTAGTTTTGGGCGAAAATACAGATTTGGATTACTGCGTTTGATTGTGCCTTTTGTCGTTGTAAGCGAAACGTTTCCTGCTCGATTCTGTTGCAACAGCGGCTCTTAATTGCCGCACTAAGAATGTGAACAGTTGAAATGACTCAGACAAAGCCCAGGGTGAATTTGGTGCGCCGATTGCAGGAAAATCGTGTTCATTTGCTAAATATTCCCTTGAAAACTAAAAGCCAATTAATTTGCTTAATGCATTATCGGCATATCCTTGTTTGATGTATTGAGCAGTATCATGACAGGGAAATCTGGGTTCTGGGCGAACAGTGGCGGTTTGGCAACAACACGGAAAACAAAAACATTTTCCCCATGTGAAACTTGTAGTAGTTTTTGCCGATTTTCGTTTCGAGTTTCAGTTTTTCGATTTATTGCAATTTTTCCAATGAGGCAGCAGCTCAACTGCGAACATTCCCGCTAGTTGATCGAGTGTATGGGTAAATAAGAGGTTTTAAATGTACGACGCTGACGAATGCGAGTTAAATGAGCGGCCGATAGCCGCATTATAAACTACATGAAGTTATTGGATTTTCGCACAAAGCTGGCCAAGCCCTTTAATGCTTCCTTATCGCATCAAGGGACGATTTCGCCCAGTAAACGCTGCAGTTGGGCAGGTTTTTGGATTTTAGGCGGGGTTCCAGGTCAAGGAGGACTGGCGAAGCCATTTGTTATTGTTAGGAACGTTTTTTCGAATATGTTGATTTCTGCGTGCAATCGCCATTTAATACGTATTAAATTATGTTTTCAACATAAGCAAAGATTGACTTGACTGAGCGTTCACGATCTTTAACCGACGCTTTCTTCCTTATTATTGACCCAAACACTGTATAAATGCACATTCGTGACTTTTTTACGTCGAAAGGAATCGATTGAACTCAAAAAACACGCATGTAAAATTTTGATTTTTGGCGGAAATTTTTCCAAGGGTGGGGGTCGATTTTTTGAAAAAATTAAAGTTTTCTCAAAACGCCTTAAATTTTATATCATTTTCAGCGCACGGACGCGACGAATGCATCGAACTCATTGAAAAACATGCTCGAAGTTTCAGATCCGAAATAATAGACATTTTCGGCACATTTTAAGGGTTTTTTGAGCGTTCACAATCTTTAACCGACGATTTCTTCCTTATTATTGACCCAAACACTGTATAAATGCAGATTTGTGACCATCTTACGTCGAAAGGAATCGATTGAGCTCAAAAAACGCATGTAAAATTTTGATTTTTACCCGAAATTTTTCCAAGGGCGGAGGTCGATTTTTTGAAAAAGTGAAAATTTTCTCAAAACGTCTTAAATTTTACTTCATTTTCAGCGCACGGACGCGACGAATGCATCGAACTCATTGAAAAACATGCTAGAAGTTT
>NW_026019016.1:13146524-13149684 GCF_020466585.1 Dendroctonus ponderosae
ACTCATTGAAAACATGGTAGAAGTTCCGAAACAATAGACATTTTCGACACATTTTAAGCGTTTTTTGAGCGCTCACGATCTTTAACCGACGATTTATTCCCTATTATTGACCCAAACGCTTTATAAATGCACATTTGTGACCCTAATTAATTAATTCGGCCCTGCGGACAAGAGCCGGCTGTTTGAAGTCAGCAATAAGGACTTATGGAGCCCTGGAGTGGCCAAACTTCCGGGACAACGGCCTCTCGATGGGGTTGTTTCCAGGATTTTCCATTTCGCCCATCAGCCTGCACTAACGGCATGGCAATGCATGGCAATTTAATACTTGGGTTTTCTTTAGCGCTTGTGGCCCATTTATTGGCCGCGTTATCTGCGATGGGTTTTTCCCATTGTGCCTCACATGAAGACTCACATGAAACTGCATGTTTTTGTTGTGTGGTCTTATCGATTGCCCATCTAGTAATAACATGGTAAAGTGGAACGGCCGCCTGCGGATTTCAAAGAAAAGCAATTTTCCCTGACAATACACCCAATTTTCCATCGTTCAAAGGCTGTTGGGAAACGTGGCAATTGGCAATTTGCGCTTCTTGCCAGTCAACCGGCTCTATGTAAACCGTAGAGTGTGTCTGTTTAATCAAAGTAGGTAAATTAGTTGGGTGAAACATGTGAAGAACATGGAAAACAGGTCAGAGGGGGCTTGATTTGAGGCGTAATTCATGCAATTTTTTTAAAGTTGAGCAGGTTTTTCGAGTGTTGAGGGTGGAAGTCCTTCTGGCTTCGCGCCCTCCACTACTGCCTGGATGGCGCGGAAAAATCGGCTTTTCCTCGCTTCACTTCTTGGCCGTAAGTTGGCGTCTTGTGCGTCTCATTAACTTTCAAATGAACGCCGATTTTAGTTACAGTAGAATGGCGAAATGTGAACAGTGAGGTGTAATGGGGGATTTTTCTATTATCGGTTACTCGCGTGCTTTTTTCAGTTATTCTTCGTTCTGCTGCCGAACCAGCAATTTCTGCTTTTTCCACGCCGATTCTTCATTTCGGGCTGTGCCTTGTCTTGTGCTGTTGTGACCGGTTTTGTGGCCGTTTTTCTCCTGGATTAGTGGCAACTGGAAGGTAAATTCACCGGCTTTGCTGTCGGTTTGAGCTGTTTTTTTGCGCACACCCTATGCAAATCAGTTGATGTTCTCGTGGAAAAATCGTGTGCAATTCTTCAGCTCATCTGGACTTAAATCGGGGGAATATGCCGGCCGATGGCTGAATTTTCCGGGCAAAACTTTCGTGTGTCTATTTTTACGCAAACTGAACTTCCTGCATCGATTTTTACATTTCTTTTTATTCAATTGAGCCTATTTTCGGCCTGCTATTGTTGAGGTGCCCAATTGGAAGCACTTGGGGAGTCTAATTGTCCAGAATATTAATTTTAATAAAAAAAACACGGCAAAAACACTTCCGGTAAGTCGGCCAGACAAATTAAGGCTGACACGTTTTCTTATAGATTGCACGATAGGGAGTCCGCCCCTACTAGCAGAGCATATTCTAATTTTTCCTTACCCTATCAACTGTTTTGGCCCCATTTTTTCACATTGTGTTCCACAAGATTGATCAGATTCTCGCATTAGTTTGCATATAATATGGCTGATTAGGCAATTATGAATTTACATCTAATTAGCGTCTTCTAAGTCAGGAAGAAATTGCCCGCCAGTGCCTTAAACCCAGAAAAACTCACCAGTTTCATTGAAGAATTTATTAGGGTTTTTTCAGCTTTAATTGCCTTCTCAAAGCTTTCTGGGTGCGACAAGTGGTTTACTTTTTAAATGGGGATTTATGCGCTTTAATTGGGTAAATTGGTGGGCGAAATGAAGATTGATTGGCAAAAATCAACAATTAAAAGTGAATTTCTTGAAACCTTGTTGATTGGCGACTCGCACGAAAACCGTTCAATTCAGGTGCCGATTAACAAGCGAAAGTGAAAAATTCACCAAACATTAACATTTTTGCAATAGTGATCAGCTCACGTAAGTCATACATCATGATTTATGGATTAAAACTATTCTTTCCATAAATGCACCGATTTATCGAGCGATTTTCCACAAAATTAGCCAGTTTCTCTTTTTCATTTTCTAAAGAAAGCGACCGTAAGTAGCAATCATCAGGGATTGTGGCTTATTAACTAACGTATTATGATCGCATTATTTGCTGATGTTTTAACTACCAAATGCATGCAAACAACAATGCGTTATTTTCAGTTTTTTATGGAAAGTTGGTTTTTGAAAGCGTGTTTGGGTTTTGTAACGCTTTTGCAGAAAAGCTGGAATTTTAGAGATTAATTGAGCCAACATTTGTCCACCGATCGACAGTTTTTTGGTTCTTGCTATTTTTAATATTGATTGATTATTGAAACCAATCGAACCGCAAAAAACGTCCCCGATTAAGACAGAGACTAATTTTTTTTCGAACAATTATGTAATTGAAACCAATCGGTTTTTCGGGTTTTTAGGCCGTCGTATTTTCTGCCGTCATCAGATAATTTTTCTTCCTGCAACTGAGCTCTTTATTTAACATAATTCTTCGATCCGTTTGGACAAAATCGTTTTTCTCAAAAACGCTCAGAGCGGCAAACTTCCCAGACTTGGAACCCGATGAAGAAAAGCCTGTTCGATAAATGCTGGACGTTTCGCTTTTCTGCCATCATCAGAAAATTTGTGAGAAATTTTCTAGGGCTTTTAAGAACACTAGGTATCTCCAAGAGTTAAAAAATCGCTTTCGAGAACCACAGAAAAACTACTCACTTGCACGTGTTTGCTTTGGATAAACAAGAGCTCTTTTAATAATCTCTGAAGTTTCGATTTTCTCCCATCGTCAGGGAATTTTCGACAGTTTTGTAAACTGTTCATGGAAAAACCCTTTTTAATGCTTCTCTAACAATTAATTTCTCAATAACGCAAAAACCAACAAACTTGCGATTTTTTAAGTTTTTTGACACTAAGTCTGATTACGGAATCTTGAGAGTTTCGAATAGTTGCCATCATCAGGCGATTTATCAAAGTTTTTTCTTGACGAAAATGTTCGCTTTCAAGACTCGTTTGTTCAATCGTTTATTCAAAGCTTGTTTTTCAAAAACGCTAAGAGCGGCAAACTTCCCAGAACTCAAACTTGATGA
>NW_026019016.1:13150683-13151942 GCF_020466585.1 Dendroctonus ponderosae
ACTTCTTTAAAGAAGAAACGGTCTCTGATGTTGGCAAAAAGCCGAAATGTCTTCTTTAAAGCGCAATAATTTGCAAGTTTGCAGGTTGTTTCACGCCAAACTGAGGCATAATTTTGTGATGAATGATTTGAAAATGCACTTTTTCATTACCGCTTTTTTGTAGTCACTTTTGCGCAATCTGAAGTCGGCAGCAACAACTTAAGCAGGTGAAGACCGAAAATGCTTTCTCCATTTTTTGGCTTGTTCTATTCAATTATTTGGTGCCGTCGCGTTTGTTTTTCCATTATCAACTTTCATTCTTATTGGCTACTTTCCTTGGTTTCGCTTGGCCTTTTTTCCGCTCTTGAACCAGTTTAATCGATGGTTTTTCGGTAATTTGATTTTGAAAAAATCAATGAAAATCCTTGATGGCAAAATGGTACCGTTTGAAGACGTGCTTCAAAACATCTTTGCTAATTACATCGTCGAAGACCTCCAAATTTTAATTGAAAACTGACGCTTTTAAATTGGTAATCGACAATGTTGCCCTTGTCGGGTCGAATAACTAGAAAACCGCAGAATTTCCTTTAAATGAAGAACGACTCGGCCTAGATTGGATGCAAAACGCGCTGAAGAAACCAGGATCCAACTAGATGCAATTTCGAGTTGCACCTTGAAACTACTGGTTTGTCCTCTGGGTGATTAAAACCTCATTAAAGGTGCTCTTCAGCTTCAGCACGATCCATCCGAAAATGCAAACAAGCGATTAAAAACGTTAGTCGGCTAATTCATTAGAGGCCGCGTCCGAGGGAACTAGATCGGAACTGTGTGCAGTCTTTTGGGTAACATTTTTGCCTGGCCGGCTCGATTCGGCTAAAACTTTTTCGTTTCTAGCATGAAGGAAATTTCGCTCGGATCAACTACTGTTTTTTTTTGCAACAACGGAAATCTTCGAGCTGGCTGCGCTCTAAGCAAATAATACCAGGAAATGGTGGTTTTTGCTGCGCAAAAAAACTGAAACAATTTGCCGCAAATAAATCGAAGAATAACTGAAGGAAAAGTTGAGTCATTGTCAGTGAGAAATCGTCGAAAGGATGTTGGCCAACTGCAAAGGATAGTAGGAGGTGATTGCATCTTCCTGTATATTCATTGCATCAACGTGTAGGATATGTTTTTAATGTTTTATTAAATTGCCCAGTTGCATAAAGGAATTATTCGCAATTGACCAACCAGAAGCGTGGTATGCGTACCTTGATTTGCCAATTATCTTTTAAAGATTC
>NW_026019016.1:13152042-13153059 GCF_020466585.1 Dendroctonus ponderosae
CTGAACGCGGGTTCTGATGAGAACAGTGTAAGCGTTCAAGCAAACCACTTCTGAAGATGCAAGCCACTCGTGCTTGCGAAACGTCAAGAAAACATCAGTCACGAGCGCGTTCAAACCGTCGATTAAATTGCTACAAGAACGGAAAAAAGTCGCACCAAGAAAAGTAGCCAATAAGAATGAAAGTCGATAATGTAAAAACAAAAGCGACGGCAACAAATGATTGAATAGAACAAGTCAAAAAATGGAGAAAGCATTTTCGGTCTTCACCTGCTTAAATTGTTTCTGCCGAATTCAGATTGCGCAAAAGTGACTACAAAAAAGCGGCAATGGAAAAGTGCATTTTCAAATCATTCATCACAAAATTATGCCTCAGTTTGACTTGAAACAACCTGCAAACTTGCAAATTATTGCGCTTTAAAGAAGACATTTCGGCTTTTTGCCAACATCAGAGACCGTTTTTTCATTAAAAAAGTTAAACTCTTGAAAACTAAAAAAGTCGCTCACTTGCAACTGAACACTCTCGAGAACGAATTACTTGTTTAAAACGCTCGGAGAGTTTCGATTTGTTCAAATCATCAACGATTCTTTAGCAGTGTTCTATGCAAAAGACTGCAATCTTGAAAGGACACTTTTCAATGATTCTCCTAAAAATGGGCTTCTCTACAACACGGAAAGTTAAAAACCTGCGATTTTTGAACTTCCTTCCTAACAAAAAGTCGGCTTAGCAAATCTAGGCAGTTTCGAATCTTTGCCATCATCATCAGGGAAATTGCGACAACCTTTTTTATGAATGTGTGCGCTTTCAAGGCATTTGTTGCATCATTCAACCAAACCACTAAAAAAAACTAAAAACCTACAAACCTAGAAATTATTGTGGCTCTTTATGAAGAAAAGCGTGTTTCATTAATAGTTAAAATTCAATTTTCTGCCATCAGACGCAAGTATTTTTGCAAGCTGTGTGTGTTTAAGAACAATTTCGCAATCTTAAAAGAAATATTTTTCAAAAACTGGTTGTCA
>NW_026019016.1:13153159-13157891 GCF_020466585.1 Dendroctonus ponderosae
GAAGTGGAAAACCGCCTTAACCTCGTTGTTTTCCTGCCCTCCCTGTAGGCTGCCAACCACAACCAGACGTTTCAAACATCCATCGTTCGCCATCATCGGGGAGGCGGCATCAAGCAGCCCCAACTCGCGCAGCTCCTCCCCAACAGGGCGTGTCAGCCCGTTTAGGGGGCGGGGCTTCAATGCGGCCGGCTCGAGGCACGTCAGCCCCAGCGCCTCCCCGATTCCGCCCGAAGACCCCCGAACGAGAAGCCCCAGCCCCACCAAAACTGCCTCATCGAAAATTCCGAAACCCCGAAAATCCTCCACCGCTGCGGTGTTCGGGGAGAAGGTGAACCACGTGGAGTTCCAAGGGCTGAGCCGGCAGGGGAGTCAGAGTCTGAGCAGTTTGGAGGAGAGGCAGACGCGTGGGAAGCCGCCTCCCAGCCCCCGGAAGAAGTTGACGGGGGCATTCAAGCAGCTGTCGCCTATTCAGGGCTCCAGCCCGGAGCCCAGTCAGTCCCAGTCTTCCCCCTCTCGCATTCCGACGAAGAGCCAAAGCACGCCGCCCAGCCGGTATGCGTCTCCTACTAGGGAGCCGAAGGCGAAGAGGAGCCGGTCCAGGCCCAGTGTGGCCAAGAGCCGAGACCCGAGCCCCTTGGCGTCTCCTACGAAGGCGAACCGCTACCAGCATGTGCAGTCGAAGATCAACACCTTCAACAGGCCCAGGCCGCCTGCCAAGCCGCAGCTGTCCAGCGATGTGTCCGAAGATAGCGGCTCGCCGAAGAAGAAAGTGCAACCGCGTAGAAACTCCTTCAATCGGACACCCTCCCGGCCAAATTTGCTTCCGAAAACCTACATGGGGAAGCCCAGCAGTTATACCAGTGATAGTAGTGATGCTGTGGACGTTAGAACCCCACCTGTGAAGCCTCCAGCTGCTAAACCTCCAGCAGCAGCAGCAGCAAACAAAGTACTTCCAGCCCCCAATGCTTCCAGTTCTCCTAGCAAGAGCAAAGCGCCTCCTAGGGCCAAAGGCCCCAAGGGGGCTGACCGCCCGGCTAAAACAGGCAACAATCGTAGGCCTTCGAAGGCTTCGCCTGCTGAAACATCCGGCGCTGAGGACCAAAGCAGCAGAAAAGCGCCTCCTTCGGCCGACCTGGAGGATGGTGGCGCCCCATCGGCCCTGGGCGTGGTTTCGAGCACCACCAGCACGGTGGCCACGCCCCTGAAGATAGAGACGCCCAAATTGGGGCGGGGCAAGCCGATGTCCCCGATGATCGATGGGCGGGTGCTGAGCGCGACCAGCGTGAGCCACGCGATCAACAAAATGAACGACACCGTGCTCAACACGCAGACGTTGATCAAAGATAGTGGCCTGCCAACCCGGTTGCCTGCCGCCAGTGCGATTATTGCCTTAAAAAGTGATTCCAGTGCAAAAGAGGTGGAGGACAGCGGAAAAAGCAGCATCAACAGCAAGCCAGAGGCGACCACGATTGCCCCTAAGGAAACCTCCACTCCCACCACAACAACAACAGCAGCAAATGAAGAGGAAGCTGCCACCAACCCCACCTGCAACTCCGCCCAACCAGCGAAAGTTCCAGACTATCCACAAAGCAAGCCAATGAACAACAACCACAGCAATCATGTGACCACGATAGGGTTGGGCAACGCGAAGGCGATTGAGCGAGAGGTGCAGAACAACATGAATCGCCTACTGGGTTCGATGGAGTCAAGTCTGGATGGTGTGCCGGCCTCCAAGATGTCGGTGAATGATCGCATCCGGGAGGCGAGGACTGTGATTGCGGCCGATGTGAAGCCGATCAGGATCACGGTGAGGGAGAAACCGTCCGATGTGGATGTGCAGAGTGGGAATGTTGGGCCGCATTTCGGGATTGCCAATGGAGTGAACGAGAGGCCCAGGTGAGTTTTTTTTTTTTGA
The DNA here is from genome assembly GCF_020466585.1 of Dendroctonus ponderosae. Taxonomy (NCBI): domain Eukaryota; kingdom Metazoa; phylum Arthropoda; class Insecta; order Coleoptera; family Curculionidae; genus Dendroctonus; species Dendroctonus ponderosae. The sequence goes on from NW_026019016.1 coordinate 13,155,075, forward strand.
GGGTTTTGAGTGAGGTTGTATGGAAGGTATATTGGGTAGTTTGAGGGCGGGTGGAGAGAACGTTTAGTGGCTCACAGAGACTAAGAAGCTGGTTGAAACTTCTACAATTAGCTAGATCAAGAGGCAACTTGAAACTTTCACCGAGTGGTCAACATACATTAAAGTATTTTTAGGAGAGTTTTCTAATAAATACGTCGCGACACTGATTTTTGAGAATCAAATTGAGTAACGAACTTTTTTTGCATGGGTTTCTAAAAAAACTTGAAAATGCAACTTTAAACTTTCACAAAGTGAAAACAGTGCAATAAAGTACCTCTAGTGAACATTTCAAATAAATACAAACAGGCGTTGATTTTTGAGAATGTGAGTCAGATTTGCCTAAGAATCGGTCGCTTGCAAGGTTTTCAGAAAAAATTGAACCTCGTGAACCAGACGAAGAGAGAACTTGAAACTTTCACAAGGCGAAAACAATGAAATAAAGTTCTTCTAGTGAAATTTTCAAGTACATTGCGAAATCTACTGATTATTGAGAATCTGACGAAGTTGAGTAATAAACGGTTACTTGCAACCTTTTCCGGAAAAAAAATTAAACTCTCTAACCGAACGAAGGAGCAACTTGAAACTTTCACAAGATAAAAACAATGAAATAAAGTACATCTAGTGAAAATTTAAAGGAAATTGGAAAATCTACTGATTAGTGAGGATCTGTCAAAGTTGAGTAATAAACGGTCACTTGCAAAGTTTTCCGGAAAAAAATTTAACCTCTCTAACCGAACGAAGGAGCAACTTGAAACTTTCACAAGATGAAAACAATGAAGTAAAGTACATCTAGTGAAAATTTAAAGGAAATTGGAAAGGCCACCGATTATTGAGAATCTGTCAAAGTTGAATAATAAACGGTCACTTGCAAAGTTTTCTGAAAAAAAATTTAAACTCTCTAATCGAACGACGGAGTAACTTGAAACGTTCACAACGTGAAACCAATGAAATAAAGTACATCTAGTGAAAATTTAAAGAAAATTGGAAAATCTACTGATTTTTGAGAATTTGTCAAAGTTGAATAATAAACGGTCACTTGCAAATTTTTCGGAAAAATTTTTTTAACTCTCTAATCGAACGACGGAGCAACTTGAAACTTTCACAGGGTGGAAACAATGAAATAAAGTTCTTCTAGAGAAAATTTCAAATACCCTGCGAAATCTACTGATTATTCAGAATCTGTCAAAGTTGAATAATAAACGGTCAGTTGCAATGTTTTCCCAAAAAAAAATTAAACTGTCTAACCGAACCAAGGAGAAACTTGAAACTTTCACAGGGTGAATGCAATGAAGTAAAGTATATCTGGTGAAAATTTAAAGGAAATTGGAAAATCTACTGATTATTGGGAAGCTGTCAAAGTTGAGTAAAAAACGGTCACTTGCAAAGTTTTCCGAAAAGAAATAAAACTCTTTAACCCAACGAAGGAGCAACTTGAAACTATCACAAGGTGAAGACAATGAAATAAAGTTATTTTAAAGAAAGTTATTGATTATTATTATTATACTACTGATTATTGAGAATCTGACAAAGCTGAGTAGTAAACGGTCACTTGCAAAGTTTTCCGAAAAAAATTTAAACTCTCTAACCGTACGAAAGAGCAACTTGAAACTTTCACCAGTTGAAAGCAATGAAATAAAGTAGATCTAGGGAAAATTTAAAGGAAATTGCAAAATCTCCTGATTATTGAGAATCTGTCAAAGTTAGGTAATAAACGGTCACTTTCAAAGTTTTCCGAAAAAACATTAAACTCTCTAACCGAACGACGGAGCTACTTGAAACTTTCACAAGGTGAAAGCAATGAAATAAAGTACACCTAGTGAAAATTTAAAGGAAATTGCAAAATCTACTGATTATTGAGAATCTATCAAAATTGAGCAATAAACGTTCACTTAAAAGGTTTTCGTAAAAAAATTGAAACTTCCCAATCGGTCGAAGGAACGACTTGAAACTTTCACACACTAAAAACAATACAATAAATCAGTTCTGGCGAAAATCGCCGGTAAATACAGAAAGACGCTGTAGTTTTCTAAACTTTGTAAATTGGATATAAAAAAAAAATTGAAACTTCCCAACCAGACGAAGGTGCAACTTGAAACTCTCACAAAATGAAACAGAGGCACTGAAGCAATTCTAGTGAGAATTTCAGGTAAATACATGCAGACACTCATTTTTGAGAAACGCTCAACATTTAGTAGCAACTGCTCACTTGTAGAGCTGATTGTAAAAATATAAAACTTTTCAGCCAGTTGATGAGGCAACGTGAAACTTTTCACAACAGGAAAAATACACAAGAGCACTTCTAGTGAAAATGTCATAGAAATATGGAAAAACACAAATTTTTAGCAAATTATTGTCTCATACGGCCGGGAAATTCACCACAAAGCCCTTGAACTACATAATATATCGACCTCAACTTTTGTTGCTATAATCGTCGTTTTTCGATGCATAGATTGAGTTATTTGGGCCTCAAGTAGTTTCTTTTAGCCGGGAAACTTGACACAGATTTCGGAAATTGCGTCTAAATTTAGTCTTGCGGAAACCCTGATTCATTTAGGGTGCTTCAGTGTTTATTCTTCTTCGGCCAAATCGTATTTGCTGCAAAATTGAATTGAAATGAATTTGCAATTTCAGTCGATTGAAATTTTAATGGATTTCCAATGCATAATTTGGTGCAACAAATGGTTGCAGCGGCGTACAAATTTAATGTGTGTTTTAATACATTTATTTCGGGTTGAAATTTGCATTGCAAAATAGCGATATCGACCAGCCAGCGGATCA
>NW_026019016.1:13157991-13159252 GCF_020466585.1 Dendroctonus ponderosae
TGGTTAGACATAAACCAAACCACGTCACTTCCCAATTTTAACAGTTCTAACCTCACCTTTTTCAGATTTGACATTTGACATGATACCTGACATAACATTAGATACTGGCAACGTTGTATTCCAAGGGGGCTACAATTAGGCGCTTCTCGTGAGAGTTGAAAAATTTTGAACGGGAACAAGAAGGGAAGACCTGCCGGTGATGGATTTTTGGGTGTTGCCGCACTTGCAAAATTTAAGCTATATCAAGAAAATGGTGTAAGAGAGTGGTGGCATATTATTGATCAAGCGCGAGTTTGGAAGCTTCTGAAAATTCAGTTTATCGGTGAATTTGCCAGGTTCTCCCATAGGAGGTCAATTGACTCAATGTTTTCACTCTACCAAAGTTTCAGGTTAAGACTTTGTGCGGTTGGTGAATTTCAGATTTTTTTCCATAAAGCGACTGCTTGAGGTTCAAGTTTTGAAAGGTTCTCAAAAATCAGTTTGTGGGCTAATTTGCTTGAAATTTTGACCGGAAGTACTTTTCCGAAAGTTTCAAGAAGCTTCTTGATCTGGTTAGGTTTGAACCTTTTTCATAGCCTCTACATACGCATCTTCATGCTTTAAAACCCTAAAACGCACGGATTTAGTGAATTTCCTTAACCATTGGAAAATATAGTGAACACAGCCCACAAATTCCCATTGAAATGCCGAAAAACCCACATTTTGCGCACTCCAAAAAAACCCTTATTCTAAAACAAAATTTAAAAAAATCCCGGAGTTTTTGAGGAAAGAAGTGAAAACCATCGTTTGCTAAAACATCGCCCTGTATTGTTCAAAAATCTCAACCCTGATGGTGAACGTGACAAGTTGCAGAAACGCATTCAAAAAACAAATTGTGATTGCTGTAGCTTTACCTCGCCTCCTCCCGGCTGGATTTTCGAAAAAAAAGGAAAAAATCACGTTCAAAAGACAAAAAACACGAAATATTCGCTGGACACTCACCTGTATGGAGGTGGAGCTGGAGGTGGATCGGGCAACCGGTTCACATCCAATGGGAGGACAGTGAAGGCTCCAGGGGACAAATAGTGCATGTCCAACTCCGTCTGGAGCAATAAAACCTCCATAAGAACCACAGATTTGCAGATAAGTTCTATATTGTTGAGGCGGGTTCATTTTTTTTACAAACCTATTGTTGGGTATTTCGCCTCAAAAATTTTTGTCTTTAAAAAAGACAGAATTTCCTCACACAACCAACAAGAAGTTTGTAGAAAAAACCACAGAT
>NW_026019016.1:13159352-13160438 GCF_020466585.1 Dendroctonus ponderosae
TGGGAAGTTTGTCGCTCTGAGCCTTTTTGAGAAAAACGTTTTTGTCCAAACGGATCGACGAATTATGTTAAATAAAGGGCTCAGTTGCAGGAAAAAAAATCGTCAAAAATGATCTGAGGACGGCAGAAAATTGAAACTTCTAATATTGATTAAACCAATTTTTTTTTCATAAAATGCCACAACTTGCCAGTATGTAGTTTGTCTCTTTTTTTGATAAAACAAGCATTGAGTAAGCGATTGAACAACCAAGTCTGAGAAGCGGACATTTTCATCGAGGAAAAAATGTGATAAATTGCCTGACGATGGCACCAACTCGAAACTCTCAATGTTTATTAAACCGACTTTGCGTTATAAAATTCGAAAACACCCAAGTTTATACATTTTCGGGTTGCTGCAGAAGCATTGAAAACCTTTTCCACACTGCAGTCATGGACAGTTCACAACCCTGTGAAAAAACCCCTGATGATGGGAGCAACTCGAAACTTTCTGCGCTTTTTAACTTATCTGTTTTTGATCCGAAACAACACCTTGCAAGTCGGTGACTTTTCCAATTTTCGAAATAGATTTTTTTAAAAGAGGAGTTGCTTTTAAAACCCCTCTCATCCCTAGGGAAACATTCCCTGATGATGGTCAAACTCCGAAACGGTCGCACTAAATTAAACCAACGGTTTTTTTAACATATAAGAATGTATATAATATAAGATACTTGGGCTGAACATTTCTACTTGAAGTCTATCCGGTTTTGTTAAAAATAGTTGACCGGGAAGTGGCGGGACACATTTTCTCTTCTTCAACGCGTATTTCAGGCCGGGAAAAGACGTTTATTGGATCGCGCTCCGATTGATGTTTCCTGTTGATTAGTGAGTTGCTGCTTGTTATAATTTCTGGTTTTTTTTTCTCAAACTGCAGTTATGGAGTCTGCAAGGCAGCATTGAGTGCCCCCTACGAATGGCAATCCTGGCTGGAAAACAACATGCAAACATCCACAAAGTGCCCGTAAAGGAGTTGAGAGCGAACAATGCGAACTCCCGAACATCGAGCTCAGCCGAGAGTCGGAAAAAAATTCGAGGCAAGTATTGTCAGTTT
>NW_026019016.1:13161437-13163055 GCF_020466585.1 Dendroctonus ponderosae
TAAAGTACATCTAGTGAAAATTTAAAGGAAATTGGAAAGGCCACCGATTATTGAGAATCTGTCAAAGTTGAATAATAAACGGTCACTTGCAAAGTTTTCTGAAAAAAAATGTAAACTCTCTAATCGAACGACGGAGCAACTTGAAACTTTCACAGGGTGGAAACAATGAAATAAAGTTCTTCTAGTGAAAATTTCAAATACATTCCGAAATCTACTGATTATTGAGAATCTGTCAAAGTTGAATAATAAACGGTCAGTTGCAATGTTTTCCCAAAAAAAATTAAACTGTCTAACCGAACCACGGAGAAACTTGAAATTTTCACAGGGTGAATGCAATGAAGTAAAGTATATCTAGTGAAAATTTAAAGGAAATTGGAAAATCTACTGATTATTGGGAAGCTGTCAAAGTTGAGTAAAAAACGGTCAATTGCAAAGTTTTCCCAAAAAAGAAATAAAACTCTTTAACCGAACGCAGGAGCGACTTGAAACTTTCACAAGGTGAAGACAATGAAATAGAGTACATCTAGTGCAAATTTAAAGAAAACTGGAAAATCTACTGATTTTTGAGAATTTGTCAAAGTTGAGTAACAAACGGTCACAACGTTTTTCAAAAAAAAATTTAAACTCTCTAACCGCACGAAGGAGCAACTTGAAACTTTCACAGGGTGAAACCAATCAAATAAAGTACATCTAGTGAAAATTTAAAGAAAATTGGAAAATCTACCGATTTTTGAGAATTTGTCAAAGTTGACTAATAAACGGTCACTTGCAAAGTTTTCCGAAAAAAAATTTAAACTCTCTAATCGAACGTCGGAGCAACTTGAAATTTCACAGGGTGGAAACAATGATATAAAGTTCTTCTAGTGAAAATTTCAAATACATTGCGAAATCTACTGATTATTCAGAATCTGTCAAAGTTGAATAATAAACGTTCAGTTGCAATGTTTTCCCAAAAAAAAATTAAACTGTCTAACCGAACCAAGGAGAAACTTGAAACTTTCACAGGGTGAATGAAATGAAGTAAAGTATATCTAGTGAAACTTTAAACGAAATTGGAAAATCTACTGATTATTGGGAAGCTGTCAAAGTTGAGTAAAAAACGGTCACTTGCAAAGTTTTCCGAAAAGAAATAAAACTCTTTAACCGAACGAAGGAGCAACTTGAAACTTTCACAACGTGAAACCAATGAAATAAAGTACATCTAGTGAAAATTTAAAGAAAATTGGAAAATCTACCGATTTTTGAGAATTTGTCAAAGTTGAATAATAAACGGTCACTTGCAAATTTTTCGGAAAAAAAATGTTTAACTCTCTAATCGAACGACGGAGCAACTTGAAACTTTCACAGGGTGGAAACAATGAAATAAAGTTCTTCTAGTGAAAATTTCAAATACATTCCGAAATCTACTGATTATTGAGAATCTGTCAAAGTTGAATAATAAACGGTCAGTTGCAATGTTTTCCCAAAAAAAATTAAACTGTCTAACCGAACCACGGAGAAACTTGAAATTTTCACAGGGTGAATGCAATGAAGTAAAGTATATCTAGTGAAAATTTAAAGGAAATTGGAAAATCTACTGATTATTGGGAAGCTGTCAAAGTTGAGTAAAAAACGGTCA
>NW_026019016.1:13163395-13168924 GCF_020466585.1 Dendroctonus ponderosae
AGATTATTGCAAAATTTCATGTTTTTCGTCCAGTTTTGCATGTTTCTCGGAAGCAAAATGAGCAAGAACGCTCATTTGTACATCATTCTAGAGAGAAATAAATAGCCTTTTTAGAAAGTGAACCATGGATGGGGAAATGTTGGCAGTTTTCTCAAAAAAGGCTTGAATTCAAGAAGTTTTAGATTTGCGTGGTTTTTTTTTGAGTTGCAAAATCCACTTGAACACGACGCTGCTTTTTTCGAAGTTTTTGAAGAACCATTCGAGCCACATAATTCGTTTTGGCATCGTTGGATAGAGAATTGAATTGAACGTGGCCGTGCATAAATTGCGGACGATATTTATTTTCCCTGGAACCTTTTACGGTGTTTTATTGTCTGCTAACCTTGATGATCAGCGTATAATCATTAATTATAATCAGCCAATCGAAGGCTGCCAAACCGCACAAAGGTGCAAAGTGGGGTGGAGGTCGGAAATTGGCCCGGGTTGATGTTCAAGGAGAACAGGGGTGTGTTTGTGCAACGAAAACAGCCCCTTTAGCGCATCGATAAATCATGCAATTAGCTTGAAAAACTGTTTTCTTTTTAAGCTGTATTTTGTGTAGATTCAGCGCCAAAGAGGCGATTTTTGACCCGATAACGGACTTTTTCCGCAGAAAAGTGCTGAGGTAAGAGGCTGAGGGACTAGTGGGCTAGTTGGGATAGAACAGACTGTAGCTCTTTGTGTATATAATGTGAAAACTGTACATATTTCGGGGTGGATCGGAGGATTCTTCGTCCAACATCAGCAAGGCGATTTCAAGGTAAAAACGAATCAATAGAGCGCCGATATGAGGTTCAAGATAAACGAATCCGGCCTTGAGTTTAATGTTGAAAAATGCGTGTTTCTTAAACAGCAGTGGTTAAATGCTTATTTTTAGACGTCGCCACCAGAAGAAATTAATAAAGTGCACGCTTTCTGGTTCTGTACACATCAATTTGCAATCGTCTTCCACATCAGTCCAGCCGGAGGAATCTTCACGACAAACAAACAACCTGTGAGGGTTTGGTTTTCTTTCATCCCTCATGGGCGCATCTGTGAGCCAAAATGCGTGGCGGATCCTCAAAAATGTCGGCCACAACTCCTCAAAACACGGGAATACGGATCGAGAGGCGTTTTTTCCCTTCTTTAAGTATTGCCGCTTTGCGTGATTAAAAGTCGAGTAGCTGGAAACACTGAAAACTACAAAATGGCGTGCTATTCAAATGACCAGAATCAACTCAGGGGCGTGCTGCTAACAATTCGCCCTGATCTGAGGCGTCATATTTATTTATAAAGCGTTCGGAATGAATGGTGCAAAACAGGGACAATAGTTCGGTCGCATGAGAAAATTCCCAGGAATTTTGGTTAAAGGCGGCAACATGACGATTTTTCCGGTTCCCAGTCTTCTGACAGGGAAAACGTTTAATTGCCCAATTGCTGCTAAGCTCCGCCCATGGGCGGTTATTCTTGACGGGAGGGGGTAATTATTTGGACCTCAATGACATTCTGAGATAATTTTGATTGAAAAAGTTTAGCCCCGCCTTTAGGCGTTTCTACTAAAGTGGGTTGAACAGATCTGAAGATGCAAGCCACTCGTGCTGGCGAAACGTTAGATTCCACCTGGGCCTAAAAGTGCGAAAAACTCACCAATTTTATCTCATTTATTTGTTTAGTAGCACCTTGCTCCCAATAGTCAGAGCACTTAATTACATTTTCTGGTAAACTTTCACTTGTTTCTAATCGCTTTCAAATTGAATAATCTGATATTTGCAAAACAGCTAAAGTAACGCCTTTAGGCGGGGCTTAGATGAGGCTCCATAGCTTAGGTCTAGTTGACTCCGCCCAGAGGCGTGGCTTAATTAAGCACATTAAATTGATCACAGTCAAACGAACGAAAAATCAGCAATTCTATCCCATTTTTTGGCTTATTAGCGAGTCAGACCTTTTGCTCCAAATAGCCAGATAAGTTAATTATCTTTTTCTTATTATTGGCTTCAATAATTTCATGGTCATTTGCCCTTTGAAGTGCAAAATTATCGCCATTTTGAGTTTTCTTCGTCTGATAGAACTTCGCTTGCCCCAAATATGTCCATCTAACTAATAACAAGCGTTGGATGCAATTGAACACATTAAAAACCTGGAATTTTAGAGCAATTAATCAAGAATGTCAAAAAAAAAACACAGAAAGGCCCAGATTAGTTGATAAAGAATGCTCCACTACTGACAGTGCTAATGACAGTAAATAGTAATTGACTTTTGGCGGTGACGATGATGGGCGGGGCTAAAATGATTTGAACCAATTAGTGGATTAGATCTAGTTGACTCCTCCCAGAGGCGTGGCCAATTATGTAGGTGTTCAATTGCTGTCAAAGTGAAACCAGGCAATTTTAAGTTTATTTAAAACTTTAAACGTGTCTATTTAAATAACAACATTCATGATAAGCTATTGCAGACATTAAAAAGGGGATTTTTTTGGGGAATCTAGAATTGCAAAACACCTAAAGTAACGCCTTTAGGCGGGGCTTAGATGAGGCTCCATAGCTTAGGTCTAGTTGACTCCGCCCAGAGGCGTGGCTTAATTAAGCACATTAAAYTGAAATCRCAGTCAAACGAACGAAAAATCAGCAATTYTATCCCAYTTTTTGGCTTATYAGCAARTCAGACCTTTTGCTCCAAATAGCCAGATAMGTTAATTATCTTTTTCTGATTATTAGCTTCAATCATTTCATGGTCATTTGCCCTTTGAAGTGCAAAATTATCGCAATTTTGAGTTTTCTTCGTCTGATAGAACTTCGCTTGCCCCAAATATGTCCATCTAACTAATAACAAGCGTTAGATGCAATTGAACACATTAAAAACCTGGAATTTTTGAGCAATTAATCAAGAATGTCAAAAAAAACACAGAAAGGCCAAGATTAGTTGATAAAGAATGCTCCACTACTGACAGTGTTAATGAYAGTAAATAGTAATTGACTTTTGGTGGAGACGATGATGGGCGGGGCTAAAATGATTTGAACCAATTAGTGGATTAGATCTAGTTGACTCCTCCCAGAGGCGTGGCTAATTATGATGTTTAAGATGTTAAATTGTTGTGAAAGTGAACCAGGCAATTTTTCTTGGTTGCTGTAAAGTCCGCCACTGTGTTATAAAGAAATCGTTTTGGCCGTTGGCCAGCCAAGGTCCGGCAGGTCGTTTCTAAGACCGCAGTGAACCCCCAGTCCTACATCGACCATAATATAAATTTTCCACTTTCCAGTGTGCTGAAAAGCTGCCCCTTTCCAGTGTCCTTAGCGGGTGTTTTTGTTGTTTGGGCTTCCAGGGCGTTTAAGGTTTAAGGAAGACTGTAGTTGAAAAAATATTTCAGTTGTTCAAAAGAACTGAGGTAAGGCGAGAGTGATTACTTTTTTGCTTATTATCGATCTTGACGCCTGTGAGACTTTGTCCGTTTGCAGTAAATCGTCAAATTCGCTCTGCAAAATGACGGTTCTCCGAATAAGCGTGATTGACCGATACAAATGGTACTTTTACGTGTTGTTTTTAGACAGTGTTTTTTCGCATTATAGATGTGATGTTGCACTTGTGAACCATGTTTTTGTTGTTTTGACTTAGTCTTGATTGCATGCCCGTAAATCGTCTGCCTTGACTTTTGACTAGCAGCGGTGCTTTTTTGACTGTAGACTCGGTTGAAAAATGACCTTTATATACGTAGCCCCCTTGCATGAAGAGTATAATGGCTATGGTCATGTGGAAAATGGCGTAAATGCGGTCAACGGACATGCAGGGTAAAAACATCATATATGGTTTCTGTTAGCGTAGAACACTTTCTCTGCACGAACTTTCGCTTGCATTGTTTTATCGCCAATTTATTTCTAGTTTGAGTGTTTTTTCATGGTTTGCCCAAAAACTGCAGCTCAAATAGTTCGAGAACCACCAAGTCCGCCTATGGGCGGAGCCAAACGGAGCAACTTTTCCCGGCCGAGAAATATAATATTCGGGGTGGTTTTTAAAGCAGAAAATTCGTTTTTTAGCTTCGTCTCTTCAATCTCTTGATATAGATAGACGGTGAAACGTTAGTGCGATTTATTGCATGGTAAACAACGCCGATGGGCGGAGCTTAACAGTTTACCAGAACCACTTGAAATCAATCACAAATTATCAGCGATTTTCATTAGAATTTGTGCATTTTTCTGCATGCATGCGCATGCTAATAATGCGGCATAAGGGAGGAGCTAACTGAGTCTGTAGCAATTTAATTTTCGCTTTCAATTACTAAAAATATAACGCTTCCGGAAGTGGACTTGCTGTTTAATAAGGCCAAGAAAAACACTTAAGCAGTGCAATTAAAAACAAAACCCTCCACTTAAGCGTTTAGCGGTGCAATGAATCAATGCGAATTTACGGCTTATTTAGCATAACTCCCCCAACCCCCACGGGTTTTAAAGAATGCCAGCCTTTTTTCCATTCTTACCATGTGTAGAAACTACACACTATCACGTTGTTCTTTCTCTTGGCGTGTGAAAACTATCGATTCGAGTTGCGATTTGCGGGTTTGTTGACAAAGTACAGTCCATTTGTTGCTAATCGCAGCTAATGGGAATTTTTCCTCCCATTTGGGTAGTTGCTTTGTGGGGTTCTTGCGCAAGATAATTTACTGTCTGTCTTTGCTTTTAGAGAAAAACGAATTCTTCCCATTCATTTCAGTCAAAACTCGTGCAATTTTCAGCCTCCCCCCTTCGCAGCAACAGCCGCCTCCAGAGGAGGATGCCTCCGCAAAAGAGGAACTTCCTCCAAACAGATGCAAACGCTTCCTCACCTCGTGCAGCAAAGCCCTCACTTGCGGCTCCTGTCTAACTTTGGGATGCAAAGCGTGCCAGCGATCCAAGAGCACCTCAAGAAATGAGGAGGAGGCTGAAGCAGCACAAGGCTGCTTTAAGAGTCTCACCAAGAAGCTGACCAGGGAAGCTAAGTAAGCGTTGCTTTTTGCCTTCTGCCAAAACCATTGCAATTTCCCTGGAATATTTGTTGTAGGGAACAAGTGAGGATCAACATTGAGGACGAAAACGGGCAAACTGAGAGCAGAACGCTTTGGCAAAAGGTCTGCTGCAGGCAAAACAAAGTGGGCGATTCGAGCGGCTGTTTCCCCAAATTCGGGAGAAGTAAGGAGAGAGCTTCGGTCAGAACGACCAGCTTTTTGGAGTCTGAAGTGCAAGGAAGGTAGGATTTCAGCTGGTTGATTGATTGGCCTGCTTTAAACACGCCCAAAGGCGGGGCTTGTCGGTTATTCATTGAGTGGCACATGTGGGAGGAGCTTAACCTAAATATGTCCATCCACTTCGTGTCTTTATTTCTGGCAATTGAGTAGAAGTTTGATTTTTACGACAAAATCTGTATTTGATTTTTTTTCTAAAAATATTCGTTTTCTGCATTGAGCACAATTTAAGAACAAAACGTTTGAAAAAGAAGTGATAAAGTTTTATGTTTTTTAGTCTCTATTGGTTTTAACGCAAAACA
>NW_026019016.1:13169601-13177002 GCF_020466585.1 Dendroctonus ponderosae
ATTTTAAATATGAAATCGATGCATTTTATTATTCGTGCAATCTTTCATTCGAATAAAAAATAGTGTTCGATACGAGGGCGAAAATTTGTTTTTCGCGTTTGTATCGAAAACTACTATTTTACTGCACTAAAGCGCCCTTATTGCTTAGCAACATGGGCATATACAAAACTAGCCACGCCTTTTGGGCGGAGTCAATTTTTTCGCGATTCCCATTGGTCAGCAAAACCAGTCGGGCGGCTTCAAAAAATTAGCGCAATGCAACTGAAGACTTGTGTTGTATGCAAATTTTGCGATTTTTCATAAATTCTTCCAGGAGCAAGTGCTGCTCGAAAGAAGGTTGTGGAAGTTTTTTCCGCAAAATTTTCTGCTCCGGCTGTTGCAAGAAAAATGAAGAACCGCAGCCTGCGGGTGCCAGGAAGGAGTCGATGATCAGCGGCAAGAAGAAGAGTTTAACGCCTACCAGTGTGCCTCCTCCCGAGGTATTGAAGAAGCCGGAAGTTTTTTCTAGGGAATCTCACTTGCCAGTTTTTCCTTCTGCAGGAAATCAAGCCGAAAATCGATGCCAGCCTGGTCGAGCACACTTCGCATATGAAAGGGGCCATTCCGGTGCTGCCCGTTTGGCTCGCATGGTTCTGCTGCATCATGAACTGCATAGGGCCGGGTACAGGTGGGTTTTCCTAGTAATTTGATGCCATTTTTGCGCTTCAAATGTGCAGATTCAACGGGATTAACTGCTTTCAGGCACTATTCTAAGCGGAATGTTCTGCTTGTGCATCGGCAAGCCCAGATTTTCGCAAAAAGACGGCCCAAAGCCGCGAATCGGCGCTTTTATCATCGATCTAATCATCGGATTCAGCCAGTTTTTCACCGTGCTGTTTTGCTTGGTTGGATGGGGCTGGTCCATTTGGTGGGGCGTTATCATGGTGAAAATTGCAAGTAAATACAGCGTTAAAAGTCCAGGAAAAAAATGGACACTTAATAATATATATTAATAGGAAAACACAAAAAATTCAAGCATTTGCAAATGTTGGAGGATGCGGCTGGAAAACCGCAACCACTGGCTGGACATCAGAAACGGGACGTGGAACGACACCGACCCTAAATGATACGCAGCTGCTATGCAGGCGAAAGAGTTCTTTGATGAGGCAATTTTCCATTAGAATTTTTACGCCAAACTGAGGCAAAAAGCGGCACAACGATCTTGCAACCAATCATCGCACAATCTTCGCTGGTCGAATAGAATTTTTCTACCCAAAAAGCAATTGATCGAATCTATTACCATTTTCTTAGCATATCCTATATTTTTTCTACATCAAAATGGAGAGTAGAAATTAGACAATAGTAAATGTACATTCTCTGTAAATATCGATTTTTCTAATGGGAGTTTTTAAAACAGTTTTCTTTGTTTGGTAATTATGGAAGAATCTTTATACATTGTTGATGTTATTTGCAGTTGCTTGTTCAGACTGAACAAACCACCCGAATTTTTGTTCTGTTTTTTTGCGAAAAATAAAGTGCCTAAAGGGTAAATCTTGAACTGCTTGCGTTTATCGCTAGTTTTTAAACATTGTTTGTTTATCTTTTTTGAATATTTACTAACGGTGTTGGAATACGTACGCATTATGTTGGATGTTTTGCATTTTTTCCCATGTAGTTGAGTTAGAAGAATTGTATTTTTTTACGAGCAGTTTTGTACTCTAACGCGTCAGTTTTAATATCGGTTCAGTTCAAAATTGCAGATTTTCGGGGTTTTTGGGCCGTAGTGGAATAGGAATTTGATCCTGCTGCTGCCCCACTGAGGTACAGCAGCCTCTGAAGATGCTCACCAATGATGCTAGCAAAACGTCGACGACCTAAAAGCCGAAAATCGCGGATTTCGGGCTTCTAAGCAAAACTTGAACTGTTGCTTTCATCCTGCATATTTTAATTGTTTTAACATAGCAACTAAGGGGATTATTTTGATTACTAAAAAGCGTCCAATTCTAAAACAGTTTTATACCATTGGTGCTTGAACTACTAATGAACCATTTTAAGTTGGGAAGTATTTTTAATGGAAACAGAGATAGATGTATGCAGCCCCTTAAATCAACACCTTTACTGGGTTAAATCGACCACCTGCATGCACTGTTTGGACTATCTCTGCATTAAATATACTAGCTAGAGTAGATAGAGATGGGGATTATTGGTATCTATACACGGTTTTGTTATTTTTAATAAAAACTTTAACTGTTTGTCGTTTGTGTTGCCTGCGCATCGACCCGATACGACCTGAAAATGTCGAGCACTGTGGAATGGGGATTGGGGAAAAAGGGCCCTTACAGTTCAAAAACACACATTCATTTTTAATGGTTTACTTTTAGCCACGTTTACGTATATTTACACATTCGAAAAAATAAATAAATAAAAGAATACATGCTCTGGACGAGTGCCACTGACCAACCGCTTCTCAAACGTAAAGAAACCCAATAAATAAATAAAAATGCTGATAAATTGGGAAACGGTGGACAAGGCGCCGATCCGGGCCGCGAATATTTGGCATTTATTTGTAGAACGCGTTTATATTTATTACTTTATATATAATACTCTTAGTAATTTTTATACACAGCTCCGAAAATACATCAATAACATTTATCTTAAATTTAGTTTCTTTTGTGTTTGTTGGTTGATAGATTGATTGGCTGATCAAACAGTGAACGGTTTGATCAGCTGATGGACATCAAGCGCGAAACTGGCTCACTGTTTGACCGGCTTCAGTTATTTTGCCATTTTATGTAGGTTTGGAGGGTGTTTCTAGACCAATCGACCCCCCCTGTATCGAATATCTTGTATATGTATATGTATTTTTGAACGTGTAAGATTTGGGTGGGTTTTCTGTGTGAATCGAATTGTCTCCCTCTGTGCAATTCACTATTCTATGCCGGATGGAATACATCCGGTTGGGATCGTATTTACAACATATACAACATTTGGGACAGTGGAAAGTAACGAACATTTTGGCACAGTAAAATATCGCAAAACACAACAGTCTTAAAATTTACAACGAAAAAAACAAACAATATCACAGAGAGAAACAAGTTGGTGGATCGTTTCGAGAGTGTGATAGACAGAGTGAGGCTACCACGATTTGCTAGAGGCACAAGTAATTGACTCAAAACTAATTTTTTAAATATATTTTATCATTATTATTATTATACGACACATATTGCAGGATGCAAATTTTAGTTTCATAGAGAAAACACTACGAAATTAACAACACACAGGAATCTGCTGCTGAATTCGCCCTGATATTTGGATGATATTCTTGGGTTTTTGTTCGTTTTCATAACAATTACAATGATATGGCTCAGGTACCTACTTGATACATGCCGTCCTGATATGTTCTAGTCAAATGTATCAACTAAATATCAGAAGAATCGCCTAATACTCACCACAAATAGGTTTACAGTGTCTAAAACAGTGACTACAACTAGAGAATTGACGAGGCGTTGCTCGTTTCGCTCACATCGTCATGATCAACGGCCCACCAATCAACAATAAATAACTAAAACTATTAGATAATTTCTTTAATACTACAGTTACATTTACTATTTGTCTTTTATACGGGGCGTTTTCGGAGGTTTTCCGAAACAAAAATTCGATATGCTCTTTTCTATGTAATCCTGAAAGCTCAGTTAGGTCGCACTCTAGAGGACGCTAGGATTTTTTCCAGGCTGTTTGCTCATTCTACATCAATAAGGCCGACTGTTTAGGGCAAATCGCTAAGTGAAAGTGGCGCTTAGTTTGTCTTGAAACAGGACAAACTATATACAGAGTGAGTCAGTTTATAGAAGCATTTGAACATCTCTGATGGATTCCTAATTGAGATTGATAAGTTTCGGAGCTTTTATCGTCTTTTTACAACAGCTTGTACAGTTTCGGAGGCAATTTATTCAAGTTTTTGCCCTCAGGCTGCTTAAGAAAGTGCACATCTTCTGATATACTGTAAACGATCTGAATGGGTGATATTTTTCGACTGAAACGAATTTACAAGCGTTTGGGACTTTTGCGATTAAATTAAAACTTGACAATTTTCACTAAAACTTTAGAAGCTGTGGTAAAAAGACTGTAAAAACAAATTAATGTCTCTATCGGATGCAAAAAAAACTGACGCACCCTGTAGTTTTCAATTAACTACTAAAGCACCACGTTGAGCCCTAGAAGAAAAATCAGTTTATAGCATTAGGCCATTCCCTATTTAAGCCGAATATATATCACTTAAGCTTTGAATAGTCCGTCCCATTTCCTAGTAAAAACACGTGAAAAGCATCTTCAACGCGTTAAGATACGGGCTTAGGAACACAAATATAACGGACAGACGCTCTAAAGGGCGCACATTGCCTTTGCTTAAGCCTCGTCTTCGTCAACCGTAAAACTGCTTGAATTTTCAAAGTCCGCAATAATTAATTTCAGTTTACTATTCAGATCGCTGTCGAAGAATGATCGAGTGGGACAAGGCAGCAGGACAAATACCTGCATTGAAAAAGGAAGAAACACCCATTGCCAAGGAGAGGTGGTTGATTGCTGGCCTTGTTCCACTCATTGACTCTTCGCCTACTAGACCGACACAGTCAGTTAATTGGTCAGAATGTGATCAAATCAGCAGTGTTCTGTTCAGCGCATTCGAGACACTGTGTATAACATTAGAGTTACAGCCCCCGAAAAATCGATTTAAAAAATATCCTCTGATATGTCCCTAAAAATATGTCAGTGTCATTTTATTTGCTAAAAAGTTTTGAATTAGTTGATATAAATATTGACTTCAGTTTATCTTAGAAAATATGGCGAACAGTGCAATCGCAACTAACGTTTAACACAATTTATTCGTTGAAAATCAATCACAATGAAAAATCAAATACTAACCATAATAGGAATAATGGAGGAGGAGAACTAAAATAGTAACAATTTCGGGGTTGGGGTGCGATCTTTAATGGATCAGGGTCCTCTGTTAGGGAACATCCATTAAAAACCCCACCCTTCTTAGAACCTTATTGCCCACATGGTTGCCATAAGCAGAATTGGCAATTGAGATCAAGAGTGGACTCTTACCATCACTAGCAATAAAATTCCAAATCCCCAACTAAATAAGTAACTTCGTCATAAACGAAAAATATATCCCTACCATAGCGCGCTATCACACTACTTAGGCGGCAGACATGATCATAACACTGGAAAAATCTCGTTGCAATAAGTAAATTTTTGCGCTAATTTGTTAAAAATTACGATATGTAGCTAAGTATTTAGTTTTAAATTTGATATAAAATCGCTATGATTTAACCTAGTGTCCTAAATTAATCGTTCCTTTAGGAAATTAGAATTTAAAAGCGGCAACACCAGGTTCTTGGTTTTCTTTTGGCAACGCTATTCGAATGGTGCCCTATCTAAACTGATCGAAAATCAAAAATCTGCAACTTTCACTCTCCCTGTAAGTTTTCCAGCGTTTCGACTTTTCAGCCAATCGAAAAATAAACGGTTCGGAAGTTGCTTTCTTGGTCCACGTTGCAGATGACCATGTTCGGTCCATCGGGAGGACTCGAAAAGTTACAGAGAGCTTTGTACTAAAACATGCATATAAATAAGTACAACCGATAACTCACACTCGCCAGTCATAACGCAAACGGGTGTAACAAAACTAGTACGAAAACGAGATTTCTTATTGCACGCGGTTAAATGTGTCTTGAGCACTTTGGCAAAACGGTTTTTGTTTTTTTTGTAACACCCAGTACAGGGGAAGCAGACGGCCATCAAACGCCGCGCCCACCCTGTACGAACCAACCACAAAGATAACAAAAATAATTTCCTGTAACATTACACATGGAAAAAGGATATGTGATCAAAGTTATTACAAACTAATAACAACAGAACAGATTTACACGTATGAACAGGGCTGGCGCGAGGCTCCAGGGGCCTCAATTCGCGCCCCTCGAATCCTCCTTGTTGGGCGCCGCACCGTTCGCATTGTCCCCATTGCGGATCGTCATGCTTCGCGACGAGGAGAAGCATAGTTTCATGATGAAAGGAAACTTGGTACCTGAACGGACACAGTAAGGAACAAACCTGTTAGTTTAGTGAAACTGATGATGGTGGAAAACACCGAAACGTTTTTTTAATTGATAAATAGACAATAAATGACTGAAGAACGCAGGACTTGATTTTAATTTGGAATTAGGCCATAAACTCAACAACCCCATCAGCACGAAAGGCTTTTAGGGATTAGGAACCTTACCAGGACTCTCAATGGCCGCATGGTTGCAAGCCATCACAGCCGCCACTGCTTCAGTGGTGGTCTCAAACTCGAGCAATCCCGAGCTGCTTCGTTCCGACTTCATCGGGAACAGTTTCACAGCTTTGGGAGGAACCACGTCGTAATCCTTGAACACCTGGATCAGCTCCGCCTCCGTCACTTGGGGCGGTGTGTTGAAAAAGTGCAAAATCTGGACGACAAAATACAATTGGCGTGATCACCAATTCAATTGGCCGCCGTCTCACCTTGCTGGGCGGCTGAATCCTGTTCTTGCTTGCCATGGCGGGGTTCATAAACCGATTGTTCTTATTATTCAGGTACTCCTTGTAGGATGGCGACTTGTCCGGCAAAGGATACGGATTCGTCACTTCGCTCAAATAGGGCTGTTTGCTGAACGCCAATTGAAGCTTGTGCTCCTTTGCCTGCAAATCACAACTAAAAATTTCTCCAACCTCGTAGAACGTGTACTTCGGGTTAAGTACTAGAGGGGTTTGTCAGTTCCCTTCCCAACCTTGTGCTGCCTGAGTGGCACGATGCAGACAAAGAAGGGCATAGTGCTAGTTGCGTTTGACAAAGAGCGACCGAACTGCTCAGTCAACATGTCCCTTTCTTTGTCTGCTTCAATAAATTAGGGGCGCGACAAGGACGGGTATGCGAAGCGCGCTCTGCAGGCGCGTTACGTTCGGAAGGCCGTCGACCAACTGCCCTGGCTGATTGATTTCTTTACATATACAGGGCTATTCACGCTATACGGTACGGACGTTTGCGGCTAACCCGTTTGTTTTTTGCAAAGTATTATTGGATGAATCCACAGACGCCTATCGGATGCACATTTTAAAAGTATTTTTGTAATGTACAGAGTGTCCCAAAAGCCCTAAAAGTATCAAAGTTGTGTTTTTCGAAATGAAATACCCTATATATTATTGCATTTTTGGATTCTCTGAGTAAAATAAGTGTTTGCTTTAATAAGATTTATAAGGTCTAAGTCTAAAGGTTTTTAAATAATTCGAATTTTACGAAAATCTAATATTATTTTCATGTGTCCAATACTTTAGAATTATTTATGTATGAGCGCGGATTCGTATCAGAATAATAATGAAAGTGGTGTCTATTCACGAGAC
>NW_026019016.1:13178001-13179274 GCF_020466585.1 Dendroctonus ponderosae
AAAAAAACGCAACTTTGATACGTTTAGAGCCTTTGGGACACCCTGTACATCACAAAAATATTTTGAAAAAGTGCGCTCGGCAGGCGTCGGACAATTCATAAAATAATACTTTTCAAACTTCCGTGCCGTAAAGCGTGAATAACCCTGTACAGCTTTTGCACATAATCAGATTCAAATTTCTGAAAACTTACTTGGGCGTCAATTTCGTTTTGGTTCTCTTTGTGATGGTGGCTGATCAAGGGGGCCGCCCCAGTCAATCCGACGGCGACGTTGTTCAAATTTTGGACGCATCGTTCCACCGCGACGCTGTCGCCCATCTGAACCATAGCGGTGCCTTCTTTGGACTTCAGGAACTTTATCTGCAACAAATCCACTGTGTACATCCGCCATCAACAAAGCCCTTAAAAAACTACTTTGGGCCATTTTAAAAGACACGACGAAATACTTGTACTAAGAGTACCGCTAAGTCGCCTAAGCCCCGACAAAGTTAATTATGGTAAAACTCGCCAAGTGAAGAGAGATTGCGTTCTTCGCCCCATCCGTCACAACAGGTAGTAAAACATAAGTTTCCCGACGATTCATCTCATTTACTTAACCCACTTTGGCCCATTGCGAAAGTACAAAAGGCAATTTCCAGTCGGCGAAATGCCAGTCTCGATAGATTGCATTATCCCAGAAAGGTCTTTTACAGCGAAACTCGATGTTATCCAACGAGTTTCTTATTGATCTTCCCGGCTTCCTTTGTTTACACTGAACTGGTGCAGGAAAAGAGCATACAAGAGGCAATTTTTTTCAAGCAGAAAACGCCCGTTTCTACTTTCGAAACAATGTCGCCGATCGGCTCCGGTCAGTTTCATACATTGTCATGGAGGAACGGTTTCTTTGTGCGAAAATTGAGCGGTTTTGAGGAAAAGTTGGCGCTATTTTCAGTTTCCCATTGAATCCGACTTTCTACCAAGCGAATGGGGAAAATTGGATTGCTTCGCCGCGCCAGTTAAAACAAATAATTTTGCGCAACCATCGTTGACCAGAAACTCTTCAAGTAATCTCATAGGCATGCGAAAACAATCTTCAAGCCTAAACTGAACAGCATTTGGGCTTACCCGAGCGACATTTCCGTACAAACACATCAAATTGAACAGTTTGTCGGCGTTGGTTCGGATCGGATCCAAGCCGTAGACCATGAGAACAGCGCCGGGCTGTTGGAACGGATTGGGTCGTTGTGGCTCCCCGGCCGCCCTAAAATCTGGGGTGGCTGTAGGGGCAGGGGCGG
>NW_026019016.1:13180273-13182148 GCF_020466585.1 Dendroctonus ponderosae
AAAAAAATCCAAGCTAGTTAGTCGACAAAATCATCAAGGCGAAAACGCATGAAAACCCACAATAATCAAACGCAATTGCCCTAAATCCGCACATCAAAACCCATTCGCGTATTAAATTTGTTTATAATTTTGAGTAAATCCCCGATGGACATTTGCATTTCACCCAATATGGTTGTTACAAATGCGGATTATTGATTGCGGTCGAATGGTCGGTGGTTATTTGCATTTGCGGCATAAATTTTGAGATGCCATTTCAGCCCAATGGACGTGTTTCACCAGCTATCATCAACATAATCTATTTTCGAATACAAAGCCATACTGGGTGATTCCAAATTGACAGTGTTTTTCAGTAAAAACTGGGACTTTGCCATTAGTTGGGCAACAACGTTTTTCTTGGCGCCTTGGAAAAAAACCTTGTATAGTGGATGCTGAAAATGGTTTTAATCAGCATGCACCAGCATGCAATCCAGGTAAACTTTGTGCATGTTAATCGGGAAAGTTTCTTACTCTAGAACAGTTTTCGCTTCCCCATCAAGCCCCAAGCCCCGCTCTCTAATTGTAATTACGCCCTAAATCGGCCTGAAATTATCCAGTAGATTATTTCTTCTTCTTCCAGGTTCTTCGGCTGGAGATTTTCGGCTCATGCACTAGAAAAAGTCGTCGAATGAACCAGTATTCATTACTGGTAAATAGGCGAAACGTTGACAAATAGTGGCCCTAATTCAAAATAAACTAGCGCGGTTTCTAATCTAGTTTAATGCTTGTGGGGGGACGAGAGATCGCCCCCATCCAGATGTGGAACTTCTGGCAGGCACCCTTAGGAAAACAAATGAGGAAACATGACACCCCAAAAGCCCCAACACCAATTTACAGTAGATCTCCCGTATATTTTCCGCGTTAACGTCACCTAGGGGGTAAACAGGCCATATAAACAAATCAAAAATAAACAACGATTTGCGCCCCCCGCTGTCTGGGGGCTTCTGGTCTCACAACACCCCAAATCCCCAAATGGGGATTTATATGTGAAAGGTGTAACGAGGTTCGACAGTGGCTTTCGGCTCGTAAATCCACTTTAAAACCTTTTCTCTGTTCTTTCGGGAGGGAGTTTGCTTGATGTACCCGGCCGGTCACTGCTTTTGCAACACGAAAAATCGCCGGTTTACAAGACGTGTGCAAGACGCTTTTGCATCCCTCAGAAACACTGCTTTTTATTGCACAGAGCGTTTGAAAGCTGCAAAGAGACGAACCACATCTATGTTTGCTTTGCAACATCTCCATCTCTCTGAGTATTTTCCCATTAACTTAAGCGCCTTGCGATATTTCATCGAAGAAAAATGCATAATTCCCTTGAATGAAATTAGTTTCGTAACAGATTCGAGGAATCTCATTAAAAAAAATCTACGAATTTTCATCTTTTAAGGGCAATTTGAAAGTCGCGGAGCTGCTGCTCTCAATTGCTCAGCCGCCGGAAGAAAAATCGCAGGTAATTACTAACGGCAGGTTTTAATAAAACCCCGGCCTGAATAACAGGCGCAATTTGTTCATATTCAATGCTCAGTTGAAATTGCTTTGTTAATAAAGTTAAGAGGGATGATTAATTCGGGCAAAGGTTTCCGAATACGACTCATACTGACGAAAATCGAACTTTTTTAGTCAATCCAAAAAGCAGAGATTGGAACTTCCTTTTGTCTTCATTCATTGCAAACGCTTCCCTAAAAGTATAAAGCTTCAGATAAGATAGATATCAGAATTTTCCACAAGACATTGATAGAAGTATCAAAAGAGATAGACTTTCGAGGCCATTCCTTGAAACTAATGGGTTTGTCGGGTTTTTAGCCCGTCGTTCGGTAGAATTTCTTCTTAACGTTTCGCAAG
>NW_026019016.1:13183147-13186796 GCF_020466585.1 Dendroctonus ponderosae
AAAAAGGTTGTCGCAATTTCCCTGATGATGATGGCAAAGATTCGAAATTGCCTAGATTTGCTAAGCCGACTTTTTGTTAGGAAGGAAGTTCAAAAATCGCAGGTTTTTAACTGCGGAATAACTGATCGGGTTCTGATGAAAACAGTGTAAGCGTTCAAGCAAACCACTTCTGAAGATGCAAGCCACTCATGCTTGCGAAACGTCAGGAAGAAATTCTACCGAACGACGGCCTAAAAACCCGAAAAACCCATTAGTTTCATTCATAGAATATGGTTCAGAATAAACTAATCGTCACGCGCAAAAAAATGTTTCTTTCATTTTCAGTAAACTTTGTGTCAGCGCCTTTCAAGTGCCGGCTGCCAGCCCTCAAGCATGCCAATTAACAAAAAAAACAATAATTCAAAGGAATCTTTAAACAGGCGCCAAATTCAACTGTTCCATTTGATACAGCTTTTTCAACGACTCTTCCGTTCCAGAAGCTTTGTTTTGTGGCTAATGGCACTTCAAAGCCTAAAAGCGGCATATTTGGCAGGAAACCAGCAAGTCGACGATCGATTTGTGTACAAA
The DNA here is from genome assembly GCF_020466585.1 of Dendroctonus ponderosae. Taxonomy (NCBI): domain Eukaryota; kingdom Metazoa; phylum Arthropoda; class Insecta; order Coleoptera; family Curculionidae; genus Dendroctonus; species Dendroctonus ponderosae. Next base: position 13,183,715 of record NW_026019016.1, read on the forward strand.
TGAAGCAACAGTGTTTACACGAGCCGCCAATATATCATTCGAATCCTGCACTGGATGAGACTGAAATGGAACACTCGAGTGCCAAATACGTGATGGTTCATCCGCAAGAGCTGCAGGCCATAAAAGCTTGTTGCGACGAGCTTTGTGGATCAATTCTTTTGAATTATTGCCGGTGTCTTTGCGACAGCAAACAGTGTGGAAAAATGGCAAAAGTGCATCGTTCACTAGTGCAATAAACAGTCGAATCCGGTTACATGATTCATTTAACGTCCGGATATAAATAGTGTTTCAGCACCTTGCACAATGCTTTGCGTAGCTTTCCCATTAATAACTCTGGGAAAATAAAATGACGCTGCCTCGTCCGACACGCCGGAATACGCTTTTATTTATCGCCGCCACTGTATTTATTTCACAGTATAATTGCATTTTGCTTTACAAGCGTTCCTGATGTAGTAAATAGTCATCCTTGATCCAGAGCCAATATTTTGATTGGGTCGTGATGTAAATATTTATATTAATAGTCCTTGCTTGAATGGATTTACCTCAAAATGACTAAATGAATGAACGAGCAGGCTTCCACCCTTGGCCATTAATTATTTACGAACATTAACACCACATGAAATTTTCCCAGAACTATTTTGGACAACCCTGGAAGCCCGGTAAATTGATCCAACTGGGAAAACGATGCCAATAAACTCATTAGCAAAGACGAACTCACTCAATATCCACATTGCGTGCATTTATCCAAACCGCCATAATTTCCGCAAATCTTTTAAGCCGCCCTCATAACTTCCTCCAGAGACTAATTGACGACATACTTGGAGCAACAGCTGCAGATTTTCAACCACAATTTTCCAGACAAATGGGATAAATTAGAGCAAACACGAACCGGGGATTCATTAGCACGTTTCGGATGCAATAATGGCTCGATTCGACCTGGCACCGTAACAACGCTATTAATTTTTTAACTCAGTAGAAAATCTGCATAACTATAACTATAGAAACCCACCATTGAATACAACCGATTCATTTTTCACTCTTTTAGGCCGTCGTGGAATATAATTTATCATCTTCCCCGAAAAACTTAACCAATTAACTTTTGAATCAGCCCCGGTAAACCGACAGTGTGCGACAAGAACGGACTGATTTCGACGCAACCCGCAATGTTGTTCTCTATCTAACCTGCGGCCAGCCTACGTCAGTTTAATTACGGGGTGGCATGGAAAGGTTCTTGCGCTTCCAGCCACTTAAAATATGTGTTTTTTGCGATAAACGCTTCCAAAACTGACTAACTCATTTAACCGACCAGAATAGAAAATTGTCCGCAAAAAAATCGGCCAAATTAATATAAATAAGCAGTATCCAAGCGGATGGCCGATGGAAATGTGACCTTTCGCTCGCTTCAAACTGTTTAAAATGCGCTGTTCCACGAATATCCCGAAATAATCCCGATAATGCCATTGTCCTATTCAGCAGGCGTCGCCCAAATGCAGTAATAGCATTTTCCTAATGGAAAAAATCTGCTTTCATTCCCAGGCAATGGAAAGTTCGTTTTATCGAACCGAATTCGCTGCCAATCAAATATTTCCTTCTATACAACGCAACCAATAGCAACATTTGCTCTGCATTTTATTACAAAAAAATCACCAGAAATACAGTAAGTTGGGGCGCTAAACTTCAGGATTAACATCTCAGAAATGTATGCCTAGTTTGAGCTAAAAAAAACCCGACGTTTCGCCTGGTGCGCCACAACCAATTTCAAGCGCTGTGCACCCGGCGAGCTTTCCAATCCAAACCAGAGGCAAAACAAGCAAGTTGAAGGCAAACTTGACGTTGGAATGGATCAGGCCAGGAAACGATCCGATAAATTAAATAGTCTCGAAGTATCGCCAAAAAACCCCGTTCACCTGCCACGAAATGAGTCAAATTTTTGGCTTGAAACGATCGAAATCGCGTAATTCGTTCACCTGCAAGTGTTGACTAATGCCAGACAAATCTCGCGCTGCAACAAGCCCAATAAATTGGGCAAAAGTCCGACTTTGAGCGGTTTTTATGCGCATTGTTGGCAACTTGGCTAGCTCTAACCCTCACAAATCATATCAGCCAATCAATTAGACATGCTTATTCACTGTGTATGCAAACGGGCAAACTAATCGCGGAAACTTGATTAATTATGAAGAAAACTGCAGAACATGTTTCACATCGAGCCGAAGATCTGAAGGAACTGGAGCACAAACTCATGCATTTTAGATGGGGAAAAGCGCCTACACAGTTTACGGCTTTGTACTTCGCAAATTTTTCATCGTCCAAGTTTGCCCATATGAAGGTAGCAACTGCGATCGAAACGGTTAATCGGTATAGAAAACTCTTCCTGCATCAGCTGTGGAGCCGATTCCCATTGGAGGATTTAACGAAAATGTAAAAACGTGAGTGAAAAGGAGGCCTTTAAGAATGATCCTGCCTCCCGACAGCCCCAAGGGAACCGCGCGTTCATTCGGTCCTCGGAATTTGTTGATTTTGTCAGGAAATGGAAACGTTTCTCTGGGCGATAATTTAATTTAGTTCAGCCAGGAATGTTGATCTGGAATTGTTAATAATTGATTTTCCTTTTTCGTCGTTTTCGTCTACTTGCCGCCCTTCTGCCGGCGAGGTTTGCATAGAATTGCCCGCAAGGGTTTAAGGAAAATTCGGCTATTTTCCTCAAACCCAACCTTTTGCTAATCAACTGAATTTGAAAACTTACAAGAGTTTTTATAAGGGTATTATTTACATGCCAGAGGGCGAATCTGGGTATGATTTACAAATAAATTTCACATAAGGCCTTGTGCCAGGCATTTTTCATTTTTTGACTCCAAGATTCGCATTTTTTGAATATTTACGTCGAATATTCTCATACTGTGTATTCTCTGGACATTTTAGAAACTTTTCAGCTTCTAAACTTCAATAAAAAATCACAAATCTGTTGGCCTATGGAACGTTACTTTGGCTTCTCTTTAGGGGGTAGAAATTTCCACTGAGATGGACCGGTTGAATCTTTCAGACCTTTTCTGAGACACGAGCGTTCTGTCCCAAAAAACTCTTT